>NW_020209260.1:848708-1319222 GCF_003025095.1 Trichoderma harzianum CBS 226.95
CTCACGGTTTCGATAACGTTGTGGATGAGCTGTTTCGCCTTGTTGACCTTTTCTTCGGTATCTGCCATGATCAAACAGTGAAGATCTTCCTCCTGGTTACTGGAGTGAGCTGCATCAGAGCGACCCTTGCCCTCCTTGACGGAGCCCTTGCCACGAATGGCAATCTTGGCTCCAGAGTCATTCTCCATCTTCTTTAGTGTATTACCACGGGGTCCGATAAGTAAACCAACTTTGGGGGAGAGCTATGTGTTAGTAACTGAATTTGATAAAGAAACATCGGAAAGAACTTTAGGATTAGACAGGCACAATCAATCGACGGAAGAAACCAGAGCCCCTTACAACACCACATATCGGCATAGTAGCGAGGGTCTGATCATAGTCCAAGTTGAAGGAAAGAAAGGGGGAGTTAGTGGTTAGGGTTAAAGGGTTAGCAATCATACTGAAGTTAATCTCCGGGTAGTCGTTAACAGGCACGTAGACTTTCTCCTGGGTCTTTGTCGGCCTGCGGTAGTCCTGGGGCGGGTGGTAGTTGGGAATGGTCTTCATGGCCTTTTCGACCAGCTTGTGGCGCTCGTCCTCGAGACGCTTGCGATAGCGATATTCTCGGGTGTTGATACGTCGACCATGGTTGTCGTACTGGGGTGGTGGCGAAGGGGATCTGTGGTGTAACAGCATTAGTGCCTGTTCTGTGTGCTTGAAGAAGAGGCTATGATGGGCTGTGATGGGCTGGGGGGAGAACATATAACATACCGGTCACCATCTGCGGGGACGACGTCGTCGATGCGAAGCTTCTGGCTGATTTCCTCGATACGAAGATGCAGAGTGTATGCCTCGAGCTGCTCGCTCGTCATGGACGAGAGAATGGCGGTCGGGAGCCCCATAAGACCGGCAGCCTTGTTCTCGGACGCGTCGCCCCATCGATTGCGCTTCTTGCGGCGGCGAGGGCCATCGGCTTCGCTTCGTGGTTCAGGATCGCGGCCCCGTTTGAGATCGCGTTCCTCGACAAAGCCATCCTCTTCCTCTTCGCCGCCGAAGCGCCGCGATTTCCCCAGCGGGATGTTGTTCGAGCCCGTGATGCCTTGACTCCTCCAGGACATGTTGGCGGCTGATAGCGATGGTTAATTCTGCGACAGAAAAGCGCAAAGGTGGACTTGGCCTGATGAAGTGATGGCTGTGGCCAAATTGCGTTGCATCGCCTCTGAAGTTTCGAGCTTTGCTTGATATCGGAAAAGAGTTATTCCGGGGTGCAATCTCATTACGGTGGTTCAGCGGCTTCTAGAACAGGCCTGGCACTAATACCAGTGACTGGCCCCTAATTTGAACCACTACCTCTGGTCCCATACAGGCGGAGCCGAGAGACAGGTAGCTGGTACTCCGATTTAGGAGATCGGAAGTCTTTGTCCGTGATTGATGCCTCGATAACTGACTTATCTGTTACCCTGCAGTATATTTCGTACCGAGTAGGGCCTTAATAGGACCGGGTACATGTAACTCGAAAGTGGCGATAACCTTCTTTTTCTTCAACTGCGGAGATGGATGGATGAACGGTTGAACGGACGGAATGAGGAATCTGCCTGTTCGGTTGGCAAATGTGTTCCGGCTTGGCTCCCACTAGGATGAGGCTTCTCTTGCGAAATACTCAACACCATGACGTGCGTTGGAGATAGACTTTGCCGGCTCTCCGGAGCAACTGTAATTGTAGCTATAATTGGTACATTCACGTGCTGCCGAATATTTGAGTATAGTACTAGCATCTTGAATGAAACCTTTTCGCAATTAAACGGCCCGGATGTCACAATCTCCTACTGCTACTATTTCCTTGACTTGACCGGCGAACTAAAGTAGTACAAACTGGTAGTCTGCCATGGCACCTCTCGGTGTGGGACGCTCTACTGCTTACTGAGCTTGTGAAAGATCCAAGCAAGCCAAGATATGGGACCTGGTAAGCGGAGTTGCGAAATGCGCAGAATTCCGTCTCCTCTCCATCGACCAAGGTTAGAAATTAGAAATCAAGCCAATAGTCTGGTTCAACCACCAACAAGGCAGAAAAGCAAAGCAAAAGCTCTGCCACCACGCGGTCCAACTATCGTCGCCGAGCTTGCATGCAACAGATTAGCTGCTCCCAACAGGTACCTACACGTTGGTTGTGGATCGCTTACAGCGCCACTGACTCGGCCTCGATTCTCACTCCCGATATCCGTCATTTGAATCTCAAAGACTAAACCGGCGGGTTCTGCAAGGCCTCATCGAGATTGGAAAGGCGCGCAGCCTGTTTCGTCCACCTGCAGGACGCTCTGCCTAGCCTCCCGGTAAAATAGTACAGTAGTAGTGAGTAGCAAGGCTCATGGTTCATGGCTCATGGGACAGGAGCAACTAAGGTAGACCGAGCGACCCGTCTTGAGTCAAGGTAAACAAACGGACTGCCAGAATCGTACGTTAAAATGTGGCTGTTTCGGCACTACCAAGGTGCACAGGGCCGCTCTGCGATCAAGCGTCTTGTCCTGTTACCTTAGCTCGCAAGTGATGCCATCCCGAGTCTCCAAGCCGGCAGTCCAAAGTCCAAGATGTGGCGCGTCAGCAGCGTTGAAGCAAGCCGTCGGCCAAAACCACGCCGTTGACGCAGTGTATCCTTGCAACGACGAATGGGGATAACTAGCCCAGATGGCCTGTGGCGCCATCTAAATCCGCAACCCAGTTGTGTTGTCTGAGATCCTTCCGCTGACCCCTCTCGAGCCTCGGATGAATACACGCAGAGGAGCCCGTCGCATGGCTAAGCTCCTCGTCCTCGTATTGGAGGGTTGGCAAGGAAGGATGACATCTTTGTGGGATTCCGAGAGAGCCCAGTTCAGTCGAGACTTGGCCGAAAGCCCGGCATCCGTGGGCATCTATTATACTGTACCCAACATGATGGAACTCTGCTGGACGGTACGGTAGCATCCCCGCGTTCATGGAACGAACCTGGACCTGCGATTTCTGATGCGTGGCTTGCAGAGACCGAGCCCACTAATGCACACACGGTAGTGGTCCAGGTGTGCAAAGGCCTCAATCTAGGCACTTTCTTGGGGGCCTTGAAATAACTGTGCCGGTACTCCAGATCCCTGTTTCGGCGGCGTGGCATCGGAGGCGGACGATATGGGACGTAACACTGATTGGCCCCCCCCGACCTGGCGACTGACACATTTCCCAAGCCATTTGTCTGTCCTCATGCTTATGTGCTAGCATGACCCGGCATAACCCTGCTCGGTCGCAGTCTAAAGCTTGGGGTCCACAGGAGCTCGACCATGTAGTATCAGTTACTGTATATATCTATCTGGACCATCTCCAGCAGGGTTTCGGAGAACATGTTGGGGGGACTCATTTGTCTGTCTCATCAGCGAAAACCTTCGGCGCCCGTAACAAATCGTAACCAAACGACACAACTGCTGGTCCTGACTGGATATTCTGACCCGAGTAAGCGGAGCGACCCGGCTAGACATCGTCTTTGAATCCCACAAGCCCTGGAAGGGACAAAGCCAAAAGATTATCCGAGATCCTCGATCGGTTTTGATCGCCGGCGATCGAGAGAGAGGCGATTTGATGAGGGGCTGGCTTACTGTGGGGGAAACAATTGAGGTTTCATGTCCACGTTGCCTCTACATACACGATCACCATCCAGGACATTTTCCTGCGGCAACGGCTGGGAACCTTGAACGGATACGCAACTCTAAATCTGTGCGTGGTGGCGCAGGAGACGGCCGGTGTTTTATCACATACCAACGCCGTTTAACTAGTGGCGGGAAATCCCACAGTCTGTCGAGTTGCTCCCTGGACTTGCATTCATAAGCTATTGGGGATTCCTAGAGCGCATCTCGACTGTGTCGCGACAACTAGAAAGGAGACTCATTCAAGCTCCTCACCAAAGAGTCGAGACTATTCAACAACAAGCGACAAGTTACGCCACCTTTAACTGGTGACGGCCCCGCGCGCTTAAGCTTCGATCAAGGAGGTGGAGCATCCCGAGCCGCTTGAGCCTGAGACATAATTTACGGAGAACTTACCGTGACTTGTCATTTTCTGAGCGGTATTATCTACAGAACCAGAAGGTGACAAGATGGTGGGAGTCCCTGGTAGATCCAAGGGCTGCGTCACTTGTCGACGGCGAAAGAAGGGTGTAAGTCATCAAGATCCTCCACATCAATCAACACGGTCTTTCTTACGGAGAGAGATCTCGCCCATGTAGCGTGATCTTGTTTGATCTGCATTGCTGACCTGCGAAACAGTGCGATAAAAACGTTCCCTCGTGCCACCAATGTATACGGTCCGGCTTGACATGCGAAGGCTATGGGCGGGACCTCGTCTGGGTCAACACCACGCCAGACGGAGATGACGGCAAGGTCAAGCCGCATCCACCTCAAGGAAAGGCCGCCGCTGGCCAACAGAGGCCATGGAGCGTGATTTATACCACCAAGACCAACAAAAGCAACAGCAACAGCACCGCCGTTGCTCTCCACGACTCGCTCGCTCGATCGGCCAGAGAGAATCTTTTCTTCGGCATGCTCATCTCCATGTCCCTTCCTTATGGCCACTTACTATCTCCCAAGGCCTCTGCCATCTCGACCAATGGGTGGGTGGCAGCAGTTGACGAGTATTACAACAGAGAGCCCGCTATTCGATACGCAGCTCTGGCGATGAGCGCGGGATTCATGGGTGTTCAGGATCGGAATAACAAGGTTGCACAGTACAGCCAACTCACTCTCCAAGGGCTCGAGGCTTACAACCGAGCTATCCACGAGATGGTCAAGGGGCTGAAAGATGCGAGGCGATCCAAAAATGATGGCGTCCTTGTGGCTGCGAGGATATTGCAATCTTACGAGGTAGGGGTTCTACATGAAGAGATGGTATGGTGAAAACTAACCACATGGCCTACAGTTATTTTTCGGGAGCGCACCTGACTGGCGTGCTCATATTGAAGGCCAATTATCTCTCTTCTTAGCTAGAGGGCCAGAATCCTTTACTACTGGACAAGCGCATCAGCTCTATGTGGATGGACGAGTTCTCGTGGTATGGCCTCAATCCCCTTTTCTTTCTTAGTAGGAGCCACAGCTAAACTTATAATAGGTCATGTTGTGTATTGGAAGGCGAACCCAATCACCGCTTCACTCCCCCGAATGGCGCACCGTTCCATGGCGAACCATTCCCAAGTCTGTCAAAGACAAGTTGATGGACATCATGGAAGACATCCCGTTCATGCTAGTCAGCTACGACAACCTCCGCGCCTGTCAAGACCCTGATCGTGCCGACGAGCTCCGCCAAATTGCCATGTTGAACTGCGAACACATTTCAAACAGTTTGGATGTTTGGGAACAGGAAATGGGGGCCGATCTCCACCAGTTCGACTACAACGTTGTCGGCTCTCCTCTACCCGAGCCTAAGGACGATACGGAATTCTCGCTCGTCTATCTTTCGAGCGTGTACTGGGGCGCCCGCCTGATACTGTACAGCACCCTTGGGATGATGAACATGGCTTATACGGCGGCGTCTGCGAGCCCGGGCACCGACTCTGTCCCGTCTCTCAGCGCCTCGCCAGCTTCGTCTGCTCCCGTGTCGACCCCAGCCACCTCTCCAGAAGAAACATCCAGTGGACTGGGACTGTGCGAGGAAGTCCCGCGGGTGAGGATGCTTAACCCAGGAACTTTTGCTCGCAAAATCGCGCACGCGGTTCCCCTTTTGTATGGGCCTTCTGCGGGTGCCATGCAGGGCGCTTCGGGCCTCTTCCCCATGGCCCTTGCGCTGCGCTTCTTTGCGACGACTGAGCCGCCTGGGCAGAGGAGTCTAGAGTCCCAGATGATTTACAATCTGTACGCTAAGCCGTTCGTCGGCAGTTTTGTTGGACGCTTCCTCCAAGATCTTCAGGGACCACAGCTTTCCGAGAAAGCGAAACGCGATAGTGAGGTCAAGGCACAACGAAATATCTTTTGGTATGCGGTTTTGGGTAGTGAGAGTATTGTGCGAAATGAAGCTTCATGAGGGGGGAAGAGAAAAGAAACACGTCGTTGTGGAACGGTACGTTGGGTTCTGCCAAGATGCTGCTAGGAATGCGGCGTTGTTGTGATGCGCTGCAGAATGTGCGCTACGCAACGTGGACTTTTGACGTGAGATTCCGCGTCTAATGTAGGATGCCTTTAATCATTATGAAAGTGTTATATAGTGGTTTTCTCAGATTGCAGTTATGCAAAGACGCACTGGGCAATGAGCAGCGAATCACTGACACTGGCTGGCCAGGTCGCAGAATGCCGCATGGATGGTTGGCCTTTGTCCTCTTTTTATAACGTAGTTGATAGTCTAGAACAATCCAATGACTTTGACGAACATTTGTTATTAGTTACTGAACGTATGCCAAGAATAAGCTCGGCTCGGCTTGACTCACAGATGTGTTAGATCTATATATATGTGTGCACGAAACCATTATTGGAGTTTAAGAATTACAACGACAAAAACAGCACGTGCTCCTTCAAAAACAAAGCTCTCAAAGTTCATACCCCTTGTGGTTACAAAACGCTTTCAATACTTTAACTCTTTCAATCTTCAACGCATCAAAATGCATGTGTGCGCGTGTATCTGCGGCTGCCCACGGGTAGTTGAAAAAGGAAATAACGACAGGTGCCAGTTCTGCGAAGAGTACCATAACTAAAAGAGTTCTCGGAGAGAAGAATCGTTATTTTGCTCTCTTCACGACTTCAGCCGGTCTCATCGCCTGTCTTGCGGGGTGATGGAGGAGAATTGGTTGCCATGATGGAAAGACGGGAAAACCGGAATGGATATAGGTGGATTTGCGAGAATGGAGATTAGTACTTCATTTAATTGCTGCAGTTTTGATCATTTGATACTTGGATCGGTTGAATTGGTTGCGCTTCTTGGTTCGTGAAGTCACGTATGCTCAGGCTTTTAGACCAACATAGATATCAGACCAATACAAATTCTTCAACCACTTATTTACTTTCTTCTATATACGTTTACTCACAGAAAGTTGTTATATGACAGTGAAACCTACATAAAGAGTAGATGTAGTAGATGTAAGACAAAAATGTCCTTGAACCCCCTTAGCAAGGGCTGAGACTCGCCGCACTGCCAGCATCCTTTGGAATAGCTCCAGCAGCAACCGCGCTTTGATAACACCATCTCCAGTCATCATAACCTGCTATCCAATTGCATTTCCATGTCCAAAAGACCCAGCCGGCAGATTTCTCAAAGGCCTGTACCTGGGCTGCCCAGAACTGCTGATACCAGCCGGCCTGGTCGGTGCGGTCACGAATACCGAGCTCGGAGTTATCCTGGACAGAATCGGCAACGGAGATGGACCACTCGCCGACAATGGCGTCAGCCTGGCGTTGGTCACTGCAGGCGGCGTTGATATAGCCGTCTTTGGTGGCAGTGACGCTGGTGTCCCATTTGAGGTAACGGTGGTCGTCGAAGGCGGCGAAGTCGGTGCTGGGGAGGGCGCTAGTTGGGTCACCGGAACCCCAGGAGGCATCCTGTTTGTTATTTGAATGTCAGTATTGTGTAGAAAGTTGATAGTCGAAGACAAGAGGTTGTTGGCGTGAAGAAGGCCTACGAACCATGAATTGGATGTGCAGACGCTTGTCATCAGAGACTCCCAGGCGGCTCTCAGTGTCACGGATGCGGTTCCAGGCAAGAGGATAGTAGGTATTGACCATGTCAGCTGCCTGGCTGGGGTAGTCGCCCGAGTGAACAGGTTCGTTGATAACTTCAAGCATGCCGACGGAGGCATAGGTTGCGTTGGTATGGATACGCTCAGTCATCCACTCTAGGAAGTCGGCGGCTCGTCCGTAGTTGTCTTGAGAGTAGAATCCTGGCTGAGAGACTCCCTGATGGCAACGTTGTTAGCTAGGTAGAGTTGACAAGAACTGACGCAATGGCTGAAGCCTTCCACTTACATGGCCAGTATATTGCTGGTTCGGAAACTGCGCTCCTGGACCTCCGTGAAGATCCATAATGACATAGATGCCGGCATCGTTGCACCAACCAACCAGACGGTCGAGGTATGTGATGCCTCCACGCGGAAAGAACTCGCCTTCTTGGACAAGATCTTCACGGATCCAGAAGCCGACGGGGATGCGGACCGTGTTGAGACCAAGACTCTTGATCTGGCTAATGTCGTCTTGCGTGATCCAAGTGTCCCAGTGCTTCTGGAACGCAGCATCGGCAGCGTCTTGGCCAAGCTTTTGGACACAAGACCACTCATCGTTGAGACCACCGCAGCCCATACTGGTGAACTCATCAGATGCCATCCATGGCTCGATGATGAATTGGGAGCCGAGATTGACACCGCGGATCTTGTCGCTGCCGGGAAGCCATCTCATAACGTTTCTCGTGTCTCGGCTGAAGACTGTGATTGATACCATATGAGTTGTTGTTCAGTGGCTGGTTGAGAGTTGACTAACCCTTTGCATTGGACTGAGGAGTCCAAGCATTGACAGAAGCCAAAAGAATCGAAAATGCAATTGCGGACAGCATCTTGAAGATGGGCAGTTGTATCAAGTGTCTAAGAGAGACAAGAGATGGCCTGAAGAGCTTCTCGAAACTGTTGACTTTTACATGTTTTTATACTACTTGCGAGACAACTAACATGCTAACAAGATGGTTCCCTTGAGTGTCGATCAACTGTTGTCGATCTTCTTCAAAGGGGTTCTAGTCAATATAGAGAGACTCATCAACGGCTTTCGCATATACGACATGCTGGAAAGGCCCGAAGCAGCCGCGGAGTGTTGGCTTGAACTGTCGATCGCATTGTATATTCGATACAAGTACGAGAAATCTTCATGCGAGACTTGTATATGGCCCATACCCTAGCATTGACATTATCTACGCGTACTGAGATACATAAATGGGTTGAGACGCGGTTGATGAAGTCAATCGGGACTCTTAAAGCATACAGAACCTTTAAACTTTCACGCACCTGCGCTCTGCTTGTCCGTTTAGTATTGTTCTTACATGAGCAAGTCCATTCGGACCGAATGCCGATCTTAAAAACAAGCTTCTCTTTATGGTAACGCCAAGAAAACGGACCCGTGCTGACGGCCCCTGAGTTCCATGTTGATCGTACACGCGTTTGTACAGCACATCCGCCTTGTATTTCTAGCTTCTAAAACGACGGCATGACGTTTCCCACATTGCGCTTTGATCGAGAAACATGTCAACTGGCGGTCGGCTTTAGCCCCCAGTTCAACCTGTAGATGATGGGCGCCGGGTTTATACAAAAACGCCGACTCTCCACTTCTCAGGTCCTTATTGACATGAACATGTCAGATACAGATGAAGGTGGGCCAATGGCTCTCTTCATCGGACGAGAACGAAGACCGGGGGTTCCTGTTTTCTTTATACGAATTGCCGGTATGTGCGAATAACATCATGCTGAATCATGTTTCATTTATGGAGCTAAGAGTGTTCTCCTTGATGAAGGCACTAAAACCTTTGTTGGTGTTGAAATGTATCCATTTCATAGAATGCTGACATTGTTTTCTCAATTATGCTTTTTTCGTTTCTTACCTCTTACCCCTTTACATTCTGTTGCCAAGTGCAAAGTGGGTGTGTTCAAACATCGAATTATGAGATGATTAGTTTCTTTAATCCATGCAATTGGGAACACAACTGCCGGATCGAGAACTGCTGCCTATGCTAGCATTACTTGCATCTCGTACTTTTACGTAGTTGTCAGCTTACTGCCGCGAGGTCCGGCACTCGTGATCGCATATAATTATTTATATAAGTAAGCCATTTGTCTCGTCGAAACAACATGCACCTTGTCGTCTTTTGGGAGACAGCATTGACGGAAACAATTCAGTTTGCAATTAGGATATACACCACACAATGTCTCTGAAAAGTTACGTCCTCTGGTTGGGGGCCTCCGCTGCCGTCATGGCCCAGCATCCCTTGACTCCCAATGGCCGAAAGGCTGGATCTGCGGGTGATACTGCTCTGGCTTTCTGGAAAGATCATTTGAGTTGGTGGCACGACTGGACACCAGCTCCCTCAAGCCCCAAAGGCGCTGGCCTTGTTCCCGTCTCTATGCTTTGGGGTGGTGGCAACAATGGGCCACATGACGCCCAGAGACTGCAACAGTTTCAACAGCTCACTACCACGCCAGCCTACGTTATGGGCTTCAACGAGCCAGACTGCTCTGGAGCCGACATTTCTGCCGACATCGACGTCAACAGAGGAGTTAGCTTGTGGAATAGCTTGATTGCTCCGATGGGCCAGAAAGGAGCTCTGCTAGGCAGCCCAGCCATGTGTCGCCAGAAAGACGAGTCGTGGCTCAAGCAGTTCAACCAGCAGTCGCTCGCCAGAAGCTGGGACTTTACCTCTATTCACATCTTCAAGCCGGACATGGCGGGCGTGCAAGCCGACATTGACTACTACTGGAACACGTACCAGAAGCCCATCTGGGTGACGGAGTT
Organism: Trichoderma harzianum CBS 226.95; assembly: GCF_003025095.1. Lineage (NCBI taxonomy): Eukaryota > Fungi > Ascomycota > Sordariomycetes > Hypocreales > Hypocreaceae > Trichoderma > Trichoderma harzianum. The sequence goes on from NW_020209260.1 coordinate 859,163, forward strand.
TGCCTGCGTCTTTGACCAAAACAACTTTACGCCTTGCACGGATCAGAACCAGATCAACCAGTGGATCAGCGACATTGTAGATTTGTTCGAGGCCAACCCGCATATTCTTGCGTACGCATATACTGATGGTCTTGGCTTGGGAACTGCTTGGCCTCCCGTGAAGAGCGATGGATCTCTGTCTCAGTCGGGCCAGGCGTATCTGAATGCCATCAGCAGATACCACTAAACAGTAGGAGTGGTGAGCTGTTGAGAGAAACATTTTACTGTAAATAGCGATGTTTCGGGCTTAAAGAGGAGTACTCCGTATAAATGTATATAAAGTTTTTTACAATATATCGATGAACTCTGGATTATCGTCCCACTCTTTACAACGAACCATAATCTTCCACTTTGGTTAATTTACACTGGCCAACTACTTTCACAGCATTTTTAACTCTACCTAAGGGTCGATGTTTGCGGTCTACTACGTGTAGTGGGGCAACAAGAAATAGCGAATAACGACGCAGAGCGTGAACACGATGTTCTAGATGAAAATGGCATTGCTCAGATGAGAGTTTCCATATACGCCTCTCCTTGTCATGAGAGATGTTTACGATGGAAGGTTTCATGTCATAAGGCATCGCGGTATAGAAAGAGAAAGTTGTTGTTGGAAGCCATTAGAGATACGACAACCTTTCGATCTCCTTTGCAGCACGGTTGGCCACTATTGTAGGATTATCAGTCTCATCTTTCAACTGAAGTGGAAATGCCTTATACCAACTCTATCTCAGTTGTTTATATAGTCTATATTGAATACGGATCTATCGTGAGCTAGTCATTCCTACCGGCTTCGCCGACATTGAATCTTGTTAATCCTTTGTCCCTGTCGCTTTCAAAGACCCTCCAACTAAAAAGAGAAGAAAAGTCCACAAGATCCCTTAGACTCCACAGCCACTCAAGCCCCCAATTATCTCGTTAAATATCCAAAGCCACAATCTTTCCACCTTCAACGAACGTTGCGTTGACGGTGCCGGTGGTAGTAACATAAAGCACATGCTTATCTCGAATCGTCCTGCCAAAGTGGACTGAAGTAGCTCCCGCAACGAGGCTCGAGTTGATATTTCCAGCGATAACTTTGTTTTCGCCGTCTAGCTTTATCTCGGTGATCACGTTCGCTGGGTTGCCAGCGACATATGCTGCTTGGGGTGTAACTGCAAAGTCGTCACCGAAGACTCCTGTAAGAATGGTCTTGTAGTCTCCGACGGCGCATCCAGATTTGCTGACAGGCACGCGCCCAAAGAGAGGATCAAAGGAGTTTGTGTAATAAACATAACCGTCGAGATAATGGATTCCGTTGACGCCGATAGGTAGTGGAGCTCCTGGCGCAGGCTTGAACACATCATTCTCAAGCACCACCTTGTATTCTCCAGTGTGCGTGTTTACACTGTAGACGACGCCCCCAGCTGAATCGGCAGTAAGGATGGTATTGGGGGTGGATTCAAGGGTAGTCATGCCATTCAGAAACTGAGCTTCAGGAATGTCGGTAACCTTTGAGATTTTGGTCTGCTCGTTGTGAAAAGCTACTTGCCAGACCGCCCATGATCCTGGAGAGAGACCAATTTCAGCAGAGAAGTTGCCTGCATTGAGTGTGAAAACATCCGGGGACACTTCTGTTATGCCTAGAAGAGCTAGGTTCCCAGTGAAGTGATGGATCAACTTTGGACTCTTTGGGTTGAATGGATCGATTTCATATAGCTCAGGGCTGGAAGTCAAGGTGACGAGGAGATTTCCATTGGACCGAACGGCAATGTTTTCGACCGTTGTTCCATTGGGGAATTGATGGATGAGGCGATGGTCCTTGACCGTTGTCCAAGGACTTCCATATCTGGGGTTTATGACAGCGCCAGTTGCCACTGAAGCAACCAATGCTGAAAATGAGAAAAAGAAGCTGGAGTGCATGATGATAGTATTGATGAAGTGCGAATACCAAGTTGAGCTACAGAGCAAGAAAAAAATTGCAATTAACTACGTATTGTTACCTGATATATATATACATGTATATGTAGGTAGTTGTAAGAAGCTACATGTATAGAAGCCCGGCAAATATCTCGGCCCCGAGACGGACCAATCCTTTCGAATCCTTATACCTCTTGGCTGCGCGCAATACTGCTCTAACCGGATACAAGCCCCGAAATCCTGCATGTTGAGGGCGCAATGGGCCTACGTCCTCATGAACATAGGTAGCATCAGAATTGAGCCAAGAAAGCAGACGATTTCTAAGCAGTCGTTGCAGCATGAGAGTAATCAATTGAGAAGGGATTCGGTCGTCGTGTGAGTTTGTCCGTCTCGGACTTCAGACATCAAATGTTCGGGCACATTTGATCTGACAAGCTTGGCTTACATACGTAAATATCTAGGAACAGAATAGTCCAATCTCACAATAGACCATTAATAGTTCCGGGGCATTCAGCTGAGACGCGCGCTAGATTACATATTGCGTTGACCAATGCGGTTATGTCGTTATGCTGCTGCAGACTATAACTCCATGTCTTTCTGCTATACCATTCAAGGCGTCAAGTTATGCTTAGATATTTGACGCTAGAGGCATTGGTGGTATTTTCTGACCACATAGACTTGGTTGCTGACGCTGACTTATTCCGAGAATGACAGTTTTTACGGGTTTACCATTCTAAGGGCCTAACTGCGAACGCTGGACAAGAATATTCCCCTGTGGTTTAGACTTCTATTACACGATTTATCATCTTGGGAAACTTTCGCGAGCATCGTATTGATGAAACCGAGGTAATATCTATCTTCAAGGTTAGCTTACACAGAACTTTTGCATCACCATTTCACTACATGTACTTGCTCCGTTAAGTCCGTCAACGTAAGGCCATATTGACAATTTCTTAATTGTTGTTGACACAATCATCAAACGTTCTCTCATCCCACATCTACCCGATCCAGTTCATCGTAAATGCCCTTCTTCACAGCCTCATCCGCCCAGCACATGTCGACCGCATTCCTCGCCAGCTGCACCATCTCTTGCTTCGTCAAATCTCCATAATGATACGCCTTTTCCATGTTGCCGTCGATCCAGACATCGTGCATGTACACAGGATCGTCACTGTTGATACAAAACTTCACTCCTCTGTCTAGCAGCTGTCGTAGCTTTGGGAAAAGAACCTCGGTTGCGGTGCGTCGGTGGTAGGCGTGTGGACAGAGAGTCAAGCCGACATTTCGTTTGACTAGACCTGCTATAAGCTCATCTCGATCGAGCACATCAAGGCCGTGGTCAATCCTCTCTATTTGCACGTCAAAAATGGCCTGGCGAATATGTTCGTGCGTGTCCTTTTGTCCAAAGTCGCAATGCGTCGTGATGTGAAGGCCATCCGCTTGAGCTCGCTCAAATGCCTTCTTGAACAATATCGGAGGCCGTTCATAAGCGTTGCTGGCAAGGCCAACTGCGTGGAACAGACCGTGTCCAGACTTGGCCCACGGTAGGGCTGTTTGATATGCGGCTTCACCGTCTTCGACAGGCTCATCCCGCAAGAAGCAGAAAATCCAGTTGGATCGCACTCCGTATCTGGATGCGCCGTCACGTTGTGCTCGCAAATAGCCGTTCAACACATGTTCTGCAGGGACGCCACGGCGTGTATGTGCTTGGATGTCGAAAAACGGTTCGACATAGCGAACATTCATCTCGCGACATCGCGCCAGATAATCCATGGCAAGGTCATAAAAGTCATCTTCTTTGAGCAGAACCTCACAGCCCGCAAAATAAGCCTCTAGAAATGTCGGTACATCCTTGCGGCCACCGAGTTCCGGACGATGGTTATAGGTAACGTTGTACGACTCCAGGAGCTCTTCATAGGTGTGGTATTCCTGTGATTTGAAGCGCAGCGGAATGTTGTTGCGCTGAGCCAGTTTCCATCGCAGAGCTGGCTGAAGTGTGCCTTCGATGTGGATGTGAAGCTCAACCTTGGGAAGAGAGGCAATGAAAGGAGAGACTGCAAGCCCGCTCATGGTAAATTAATTCGGAGCAACACCTTGTAATCGCACATGAACAGAGAGGACAAGAAATGCCCAGACAGAAAGCACATGCGGCTGCGAATTGTTGGCGCTCTCGGTGAGTCTCCGGATGATGCTTATCGTCTTCATCGGCCAACTTTTCAGTACTTCGTCCAAACTATCCCCGGAGCAGTCAAGGCGTGGATATCATGACTATATCTCGAGAATTCTCAGCGGTTGAGAGATCTTCATTGGGCGTTTCCGTGATAACTTGAAATCAGAGCTCCACATGGGCAGTAAGCGGACTGAGGCTACTGTGTAAATCGCGAATCCGACGGCGTAAGCTTGACCTTCAAACCGCCACCTTTTTATCTATCGGCCTAGAATTTCAACCAGAGCTAAGAAGTTCTCATAGCATCGTCTCTCTCAGTTTAGTTTGCCTTCCCCGATCGTTCGAGTTGCTGGCACGAGACCATTGAGACACGAGAAGTGGGTGCGTCTAGGCTTTTAACCGGCCATAGTCTCCCCTCATCTCGGCGAATGGCCGATCTCGGGAGACAAAACTCCTGCATACCGTATCTTGTGCTATCTCATCGCATTCCAAGATAAGCGTGAGGGGAAACGCGGTGCGATAGGAGGACGGCGTCTTCCAGAGATCGACTGGCTGCATATGCACATACATATATACATAAAGGTTACGCGCATTCAATGAGCGGCCAATATGATTGCGCTTCTCGTGAAACTGAGCCGTTACTGGGCAGCCCCATTGACGAAGACGCCGAGATGACTGCTCCAGCTCAGGAAGCGTCTCGCATGGAGACGGGCGCGGATGCCGCCATTGCGCGTCGCGTGGTGAAGAAGATTGACCGAGTCATTATTCCTCTGCTGTTTGTTACTTATATGCTCAACTTTATGGACAAGGTCATCTTGTCGAGCGCCGCTGTATTTGGTTTACGCGATGATACGGTAAGACGCCAATTATAACACTCACTACAACTACATGTATATATGAATAACTAATATATTAATGTTTGCCATTGCAGCATCTTGTAGGACAGCAGTACAGCTGGGTCAGCAGCATCTTCTACTTTGGCTATCTCATCTGGGAGTATCCCACCACTGTCCTCATCGCCCGTCTCCCTACCGCCAAGTATCTCACCTTCAACACCCTCATCTGGGGCGCCGTTGTTGCTCTGACGGCAGCATGCACCAACTTTGGTGGCCTCATGGCCGTGCGGTTTCTACTGGGAATGGCAGAGGCCACCATCACGCCGGCTTTCATGTTTCTGACGTCGACCTGGTATACTCGAGACGAGATGCCGACGCGCGTGGGCATTTGGTTTGCCGGCAACTCCATTGGTGGCATCGTGTCTAGCTTGATTGCCTTTGGCCTGGGACATGTCAAGGATGATGTGCATCCGTGGCGATGGATGTACATCACCCTCGGCATCGCGACGTTCCTCTGGAGCATCCCCATGTTCTTCTTTCTCCCGGACAGTATCTCCAAGGCCAAGTTCCTGACGCCCGAGGAGCGCCAGATTGCAGCTGATCGCACAGTCATTGCCGGCACGGGAACGACCGAAAATGCGCGGTGGAGATGGGATCAAGTTATCGAGTGCCTCATCGACCCAAAGACGTGGCTTATCTTTCTCATTGAACTCGTCGGTCAGATGCCCAACAGCGGCACTCAGAGCTTCTCCAACATTATCATCTCTTCCTTCAACTTTACCTCATTGCAGTCCACTCTCATCAACATCCCTTACTCTGTGCTTACAGCAGGCATCATTGCGGGCACCGGATGGCTTGCAGGCCGCTATCGAACCCTGAACTGTTTACTTATTGTCCTTGTCCTCATCCCATGTGTTGTCGGTGCCGCTGTCATCTACCGCCGTGATAGCGTGCCTCATGGTGTTCAGCTGTTTGCGTACTTTCTTCTGTCTCCTGGACCCGCGGCCATGCCTCTTACAATGGCCCTTGTCCAGTCCAACTACCGCGGCGTCACCAAGAAGATGACTGTTACGGCTATACTCTTCCTGGCGTACTGTGCCGGCAACATCTCTGGCCCTCAATTCTTTCGCGCATCGGAAGCTCCAACATATAAGACGGCTTTCAAGACAATTATGATTTGCTATTGCATCGTCATTACCTTGGCTATCGTTTTGAGGTTCTATTTGCAGTGGGTAAATGCGAAGCGTACGAGAGAAGAAGGCTTCGTTGGAAATGCTGGCGCGGCTGGAGCAGTGGCTGATGGCAAAGTGTCTGATGTATTGGACGGCAAAGATGTTGCTGAGGCAGTTACGGAGATTCAACTGAGGCCAGAGGATTACGAGGATGTGACGGACTGGAAGACGGTTGGTTTCAGGTATCGGCTGTAGCTTTCACTTCAATATTATGTTACCATTCGGCGCAATTCACTGTCCATGTAATTGCAATGTATCAGTAGACAGGAAGGGGTTGTAAATGTTTTCTGAATATGCTATATATGTATCTGGTGATCCTTCTACTCTGTTTTCGATGGTTCCTCCAAACTGTAATCGATAAGAGGTTTAGCCCCTGCGACAATGTTGTGAAAATTGCCCAATGTTATCGTTGCCACTTCTTTACTCTTATCAAGAAAGTTATCCTCATCCGGCGCAATATCACTGGCATAGTAAGGATCTTTAAAAGCATTTATATAATGCTCCAAGCTCGGGATCTCCCATATCACGGCACCGTCATGTTCCATGATGGTGAGGGGGAGTGGCATTTCCTTCAAGGGTTGGCGCAGGGAACTAGGGGTGTGAATCTAAATGATGTTAGACGGGCTATTTGACTGGTGATCCCTTTGATGAGATGACTTACCTGCGTGTACCCAATGATGCCATTTTTCTTGGCCCAGTACGCAATCTTGGGCGCATGAATATTCCTCCAGTGGTTGTAAAATTGTTCTTCTGTAAGATCAGGCCTACGCCTAATAAAGGCGATCATGTATAGTGTAGAACTCATAGTGATTGAGATTTAGAATGTAGAGTTGTGGTTATTGTAGAAGTTGGATACGAGATGCTGTTGAAATTTCAATGATTGCTCGTTACTGCAGTCGTTACTATATACTTGTGCTTCTACATGGTTTATGTTCATGGAAGCATATCCTCGACCGGGCTTCGGCCGAATGTTCACTGTATCCGAAATGGGAAGTGAGACCACTGCAGTCAAAATAGTTTGCGAAATGAGGCGTCTCCATAGTGCGATTGTTGTTCCGCCGAGCTCGGCCGAATTCCAACGCTTAGAGAATACCGACATGACAGCAGCTTGACAATTAAAAAGGCCTGGGAAATAATGAAGAAGAAGTAGTTAGCGCATAAGAGACACGTGCAATTGGAAAACAATTGGATAATTCACTGATTTAACAACATGAGTGAAATAAAGAATGTCATCGTCATTGGAGTATGATTTCCTCTTATCCGCAAAGTCTAACAAACCAATCCCGTATATCTTCTAACAGGGCTCTTTACAGGCTGGAGGAAGGTTGAATCCCATCGTCATCTCATCATTGATAGAACACGGGTTTTCAGTCTCTGCTCTGGTTCGCACTTCTTCAACTGCCAAGCCTCCCCCCGAGGTCAACCTCTTTCGCACCGACTACTCCAGAGCTTCCCTCGTATCAGCATTCAAGGGTCAGGATGCTGTTGTCAACACCATCACGATGCCCGATTTCGAGGAGCAAAAGAATATCATTGACGCTGCCGTCGAGGCAGGGGTCAAGCGATTTATCCCAGCCGAGTTCGGGATTGACACATCAAAAGAAAAAGCAGTTGAGATTATGACTTTCCTTCGCATGAAACCGCAGATTATACAGTATCTCCGGTCTATCCAGGACAAGATTTCTTGGACAGCGATTATTACGGGCTTCTTTTTTGACTGGTAAGTTCTTCCGTTGTACACCTCCTACTTCGGCTTGCTCCCTCTCACAGAAATCTTTTCAACACCCGTCTGCACGGAGAGGAAAACATTAATATTTGACTAATGCGACCATGTTCGGATAGGAGTCTCGACAACGGATTCTTCTCTTTTAATCTTCTGGCCCGTACGGCAGAACTCCACCAGCCCGGATATCACAATCACCGTTGTAGCTGGTCGAACTTATCTACGGTTGGCGAGGCGGTAGCCCGCGTTCTGCTTGCGCAAAACTCCCCCATTGTTACGAACCAATACGTGCGCGTCAGGTCGTTCAATGCCAGCCAAGACGAGATACTGAAATCTCTTACTTCAGTTACGGCGCGTATCGAGAGTGCACGGGGCTTAGACACGGTTGAATGGAAGCAGATTAATGTCGACCTAGAGGAAAAGGTTGTCGAGGCGCGGAATACGCTGGCTCAGGGTGATACAAGCAAATTGGGGTATATACTTAGCAAGGCTATTTACAATACTGGAGGCAATTTTGACGATGAGGGCGTGGTTATGAACGAGAAGCTGGGGATGAGGTCACCGGAAGGTCTGGATGCTGCCATTGAGCGAGAGTTGATCAAGCTTCTGCCCTAACACTCAACTATTACCCTGAGTCAAATATAATGCAGATATGCCCTATGTGCTTCAACGAAGAATGGAGCTTATTTAATAGCACGCAGTTCTAGTTGCTGGACTGCTCATTGAACGATGAGTTATGTAGCTTCTGTAGGGTCATCCTTGCTCATATGCGGCCTGTTTTTGCTCGCTGTTAGTTAGTTGCTTACATGTCAATTGGTTGACTCCGATTTGGGATAATAACTACGTGTTACATATGTATAATGCTGGAAACCATCCATTGAGCTCGAATTTTTGTCTCCCTTTGAATAGATGTGTGTCCGCACGATTAAACTGTGGCGCGGGCCATCTTACCTTTCGGGGCCTTGTCCGCAGGGAAACTCGACGCAGCTCTCAGGGTTGTAAACGCATACGTGTATTTAGTTGCGTTACGCTTACCCTCGCCTCGCGAACCGAATTCCGTTACATATCATACCTAGGCAAGTGTATGTGCCAGGGTACTTCAGTCTATTATAAGTGATCCGGACATCTCACTCATAGTGGTAGGGGTGCGGCCGATGGCAGAGTTCCCTAGCCGCACGCAGAAACTTCTAGCCCGCGCGTGGGGGTTGTTTTGTTATCCATGGATGCTAAGCCTTAGCCTAAGCCAGCGATTAGCTTTAACGTGATAGGTCATGATTTAAACGCTTCAAAGCCCGACCAAGTGAAACGTGGAGAACTTCACTTCTCGGCTTTGATCAACTCGCCAAAGCTGGAGCCTGACCGAATCCATACACGGACGACGCTCTTCAGTAATGATTCGACAAGCAAGACAGCAAAAATCGACTGATGCAATGTCATCGCCTCAGATCCGGAAGGTCCGCAAAGGGACACGCAGCTGCTGGGAATGTACGTCTCATTAAACGCAACGCAAACCTTACTCTCGGCAGCCTTGCTATTTGTCTTGTCTGACTTCTAATCAATGAGATACTGTTCAGGCAAACGCCGAAAGATTCGATGCACATTCCCTTCTGGTAACACAAGTATCTGCAATTGGTGCATCTCCCACGGTTCTACGTGCATCAGTCAACGATTCCAAGATGAGACGGGCGATGCATCGCGCGCCCAGAGCATGGAGAGCAGGATGATGCGTGTTGAGAACTTGCTAGAGCAAGTCCTTGAGAAATTAGACTCTACAGGCCGGCAGAGTCGCACCGAAGAGTCACCTGGATGCCCGACAACAGTCGATGACAGTACTGGAATTGATGTTGTTAATACGACATCTAATATTTCAGCTCCTTCATCGAGCTCTGCCGTGGTTTCCGTCTTCCAGAGTGCATCTGTAGGAATAAGCTCCTTTTTTGTTTCATTTCCATTATTACTATAGAAGCTGTATACTGATCAGTTTCCTGCCCTTCAGTTTATGACAGAGATTGGTGGAAAGGAAGCGTGTTCAACAGATGCTTCAACCGTAGCTCTGGATACTAGCCCATCAACTACAGACAACGACACAGGGATGTGGCCGAAACTGAAGAGAGTCTCCCGCCTGCTATTGGAGATGATGCCGTCTCGTGCCGCCATCGAATTTCTGGATAGTCAAAGCTCGCCTTGGATCTGCCAACTTCTTCGCCCTCTTCCATCTCTCAAGCAGTCGAACAAATTTTCGCTACTCAAAACGATGCCACTCGAATCATCAACCCTTAGCCACCCTACGACCATAGCGAGAGCTTTGGTGTGCATTGTGATGTGCCTACAGCAGCTGCCTCAGCATGTCGACATCACGCAATTCCGTCTGCCGTCGCCTCGGAATGAATACATGGAATCTCTGGCTTCGATAATAATATCTTTGGTTACCTCCGATGACGAAATTATTGCCACGTCCGAGGGACTTGAATGCCTTTTACTTCTTTCCATCTACTTTGTTAACTCGGGTAGACCTCGTCGCTCATGGCTCAACAATCGAAGAGCATTGGCAATCGCACAATTAATGAATCTTCACAGGATTTATGGCGAAGATATTAAAGATAACAATGATAGCGAAGAGGTCAACATGGCAGAGCTGTGGCCTCACATTATCCACTACGACCGACACCTCTCCCAGATTCTTGGATTTCCGTGTGGAGTGGTGGATACAAATGAACCTCTTGCTCCAAGCAATCTCAAACTCATGCAGCATTTGGACGAACACAAGTTGGATGCCTTCTATCTTGCCCAGCTCGACCGCATCGCTGCACTCTTGATTGAAAGAGAACAAGGCTCTTCAAGACTAGCAATGTCTTTGACGCAGTCCATTGACAATGCGCTTCTGAATTTGGCCACGTCTGTACCGCACTCGTGGTGGCATCCCTTTGACAGACTCTCAGAAACACAGGCAGAAGCAATGGAGATGCTCTATGCTCGATACAACATTCAACTGTGGCATCACCAGCTCGAAATGTCCAATCATCTGCCTTTTATGCTGGACGCAACAGAAGAACGACAGACCGAATACGGCAGGATCGCGTGTCTCAAAGCCGCGCGACAACTCATTAAAGTCTATCTGCCACTACGAACGACGTTTGGCATGTTCTCGTGCTGCATGACTAATTTTCAGGCATTCACGGCCGCCGTGATTCTCATCTTCAACATGTTTCTACGGTCGCCGGCTGTTGAGATGGAGGCTTTATCTGGCCGTACAGAGAGGGACTGGGGTTTGGTCGCCGATGTCATTGGGGTTCTGGATGCAGCAGTCGAACAGTTTGATGACAGAGTCGCTCTGCAGGCGCGCGACGTTTTGAAGCTCCTCCAGACAATTGAAAAGGATCCAAAGACACTACAAGGCGACAAGTTTCACTTCACGATACCTTACTTTGGAATCATTTCCATTGCGCGAAAGGGCCATGCAGGGGACCAGGGTGACGACCAACAAATGGCCGGTGGTGATGGTGAGAACGCCGACCAATTTGTGTCTCAAGGGACAGCGTTCCACTTGGACTATTCGCGGACCTTTATGACGACGATTGACTTTATGGGGCCAAGCACGGCGGCTGATGTTGACGAGCTGATGCAACAGTGGTTGGTGGAAGACATGTAACAATACCTGGGTATTATTCTGCGGAAGACAAGGATTCAGCTCAATATGGACAGCTCTTTGGTCACTAGGACTCAAAGTCTAGAGGGTGTGTGCATCATTCAACCCCCAGGCACTTTTCTCTTTTTCTTTATTTTTTTTTGTCTTACGTCTACATTATCTTTAACAGAGGGCGTTGAGCTTAACAATACAACCGATGGAACCTTGAAGTCATACCAAAAGCAAAAGGGCGCTGTATCTATTACTGTTTAATCAAGGTTGTGAGGGACAAGCAGACAACTAGGAAAATAAACAAAGATGGTTCATATTCTTACAACTGTTTACTTTCTGCACGCATGGAATTCGTCATTGCCCTCGGGCCTTTTCAAGGCGCACGATGAAACCGAGAACCGCCTATGGCTGTAGACACTGTTTCAAGGCTCTTAGAAGTGAGTCGGGATTCGCCTATTCGTATTCAATTAGTGCATCTCCAGGAACTAGTTAGACCCGCTCGCAACTTAATCGATATCTACTTGAAATCCCACGACGTTTAGTTCATGTCGGACTGCCTATCTGGGAAACTCTAGGCGAGAACTCACATACAGGCGTCACCATCATCGTGAATGGATACAATCCAGAGGTTGATACCACGCAGGGGGAGCAGTAAGTCAAAGGATCGGAGTCCCTTTTGGTGAGTTCCGGATCCCAAGAGCCTATTGTAAAACCCTTACCCGACTTCGGGAGTTATTAGACCTGGTAGAAAATCATCTTTCTCCAAGTCAGTCGAAAAAGGCAAAGAAAACGGATGCGAAAGATGACGAATGATGAGTATGTACTGACATGACCCGTAGCGCTGGAAGATTCCCCTTACTATTCCGAATCTAAACTAAAAAAACAATGAAAGGAGTATTACTGTTGAATCGTAGAGCATGCTACATAAGGGGGCTTAGTCGAAGAAGCCTGTACATCGGTTGCTGAGAGTCATTGTATTACTGATCTTATTGCCTCCGGGAAGGGAATCCGGATTTTTTGGAGATACCAGGGGGTAACTATACTGCAATATGTCCACATAGCTACTTTGCGTGTGAATATCCATTTTGTAGTCGAGATGTTGTGAGATGAAAAGAACCACCACATTGGAGATAATCCTGCATGGCACTGCTGCATGCAGCGCTTCAATTGATGACCATTCAAGGCTTTCGTCCAGGGCCATGATTCGGAGCAGGTCCGCGTGTAAATGAAGCAACACTTGCGGGTGTGTCCCGGCGCCGGCACTGCGGCTCCGTAGGAAGAGTAACCTCATCTTGAGAAACTAAATATAGGTGTGCCACTACATCGTGCATGCTCGTAGACAAAGCTGGAGATTAGTATTCCTCAGCCCTGTTTGTCCTCCCGATAAGACGCATCTCTCAAAAATACTAATTCACATCTGAGAAAGGACGGGAAATACTAGGAGTTAGTAACGGGGGATCATTAGACTCAGCCGTCGGGCTTATGCCACCCTGTCGACGGACCAATCTTTATTTTTATTTTTATTCCTTCATATCTATATTCACTCACCATCTTTATTTCTGTTCTTATACTATTTCCCATCCTCTGGTCTGCCAATGGCGCAAGCACTCCTACATCTTGTACGAGTACTGGCCATCCCATCTAATCAATGTCTCCAGCGCCCCATTGATGGTATTAATTTTTCCGTCTCCGTCTGTTTCAAGCCGCATGACTTCCATGGCTAACCCGTGTGAAAGCGTCGCATCGTAACTAGGGCCGCGCTAGATGTCTTCAGTCGCGAGATTGACGCAAAGACAGCGCCAACGCTGCCTTGATCACTCATCGCCTCGCTCTATCAGTTGTCGGGGTATAGTATTTATATACATCTTTTATCATCCAATCTCTATTCTTGCCCCTCATGTAATCACGAGAACGAGCACGAGCACGGAGCCGCACCAAGAACCCTCAGCCTCACTATTAGGCCCCGTGTCAGCATTCAAAACCCACACAAGGGGTAATTCCCATGGATTATCACTGCTAGTGTCTCCCAGCACTATGTCTGCTACCAAACGACAGTCGGCCAAGCCGCCGAACAGCGCCGCTTTGCCCCTGTGTCATAAAATTAGCACGGCAGACTAGTTCTTAGCTGTCCCTAACTATAGCTGCTCAAAGTGGACTTCCGACTGCCGATCGGTGTCAAACGCAGTGGGGAGAGAGGTGCTGTTTCTATTTGTCCGACCAATCGATCTGGAGTATCTTTGATGATCAGGACCGCTGGTCAAAGGCCACAGTAAGCCGGCTGTGGCCCCGTTCATCACGGAGGCTGGCCTTTACGGGCAAACGTCCAGCTGGTTGTCAGAGATCGGCGGAGTTGTGCTGTCACGATCTGCGCAGATGCCTCTTGTATGTCCCGTCTAGGCAGGACGTGATGGACGAGACGGTCTGGAAATGACAGCTAGGGCTTCTAGTAGGGCCATCGGCCCGATGGGGGGCATGAACTGCTTGGGCTGAATAGGATGACTAGGGATCGAGCGGTAAGATGAGCAAAGTTCTTTATATAGATGGCGATGTTATTCTAGTGAGCACCTCTGACGGCTTGATCACGCGGTCAAGGTGGTCGTAACCAGCCACCAAGGTACTGATTGCTTCTTTAATACGGGCAGCGTCTCGTTATCCATTCCTTTTTTGCAGTATCCTTTTTTATACTCTCGTTTCCTGTCACTCATTTCTCGCCATGTTGAAGTCACTGGCCTTTGTGGCCGCCCTTCTGGGTGCCGTCACGGCCTCGCCAACACTGGCCCGCCATGAGGATCGATCTCTCCAGCCTCGAGCCAACACATCCTTCTGGTATGCTGCCATGGACCACACCGGCCAGTACAAAGGCTATGCTCCCCACGCGCCGAGCCCCAGCTCCTACAATGTTTTCGTTGCTGTGAATGCTGGAGATGCTGGCTCTCTCCAGAGTGCCATCGACTCAGCCGGCAGCAGCAACCGACAGAATGAATGGCTGGCATCTCAGCCTCGAGTTGTGTATATTCCCCCGGGAACCTACACGCTTTCGCAGACGCTCAACATGCGCACCGACACTATCCTCATGGGCGATGCCACTAACCCCCCCATCATCAAGGCTGCGTCTGGCTTCAGCGGCAACTACCTTGTCAACGGCCAGGATCCCTCCACAGGCGTCTCCGGCGAGCTCTCGTTTGCAGTTGGATTGAAGAACTTGGTCCTGGACACCACGGCCGTCAGCGGAACCTCCAGCATCTCTGCCCTTTACTGGGGAGTTGCCCAGGCCGCTCAGCTGCAGAATGTCAAGATTGTTCTTGCGCCCTCCAGCGGTGGGAAGGGCCACACTGGTATCCAGCTTGGTCGTGGATCTACTCTTGGCCTTGCCGATGTGCGAATTGAGAACGGCCAGAACGGTATCTGGCACAATGGCCACCAACAAGCTCTGTACAAGAGCATCTACTTTTACAAGAACACGATTGGCATGCTGATTAGCGGAGGCAACACCATCACTCTGCTGAACCCGACCTTTGATACTGTTGGCACTGGTGTTTCCAACACTGGCGGCAGCCCCTTTGTCGGTATTGTCGATGCCAAGTCGATCAACTCGGGCGTTACCTTCACCACCACCGTCTACCCCTCGATCGTCATTGACAACCTGAGCAAGGACACCAGCTCCGATGTCGTCGTCCTCCGCGGCACAACGGCTCTCAAGTCGTCCAGCAAGATTGTCAACTACAGCTACGGAAACACCGTCGGCCGCAGCCCCATCTTCGGCGCCGTCTCCGGCACCACTGCCCGTCCGGCCGGCGTTGCCCCCGGCGGCCGCATCCCCGCCGTTGTTGTGCCCAACTATGCTCAAAACCCAGTCACCGACTTTGTCAACGTCAAGGATCCCAGCCAGAACGGCGGGCAAACGGTCAAGGGCGATGGCAGCACCGATGATTCGGCAGCCCTCAACAAGGTGCTCCAGTTTGCTGCTGCTAATAACAAGATTGCCTACTTCCCCTTTGGCGACTACCGCGTCCTGTCCACTCTCGTGGTTCCCGTTGGCTCTCGTCTTGTTGGCGAGGCTTGGGCAACCATCTCCGGTGGCGGCAGCTTCTTCAAGGACGCCTCCAACCCCAAGCCCGTCGTTCAGGTCGGTAACGCTGGCGATGTTGGCGTTGCCCAGCTGCAGGATTTCCGCTTCACCGTCTCTGATGTGCTCCCCGGCGCCATCATCGTCGAGTTCAACGCCGCTGGTAGCAATGCTGGCGATGTTGCGCTGTTCAACTCGCTCATCACTGTCGGTGGAACTCGCGGTGCCGATGGCCTGACTAACACCTGCGGCAAGGCCAACGCTGAGTGCCAGGCTGCTTTCCTCGGCCTCCACTTCACCAAGACCTCGTCAGCCTACGTCGAGAACACCTGGAACTGGGTTGCCGACCACATCACCGAGGGCTTCAGCGGCGGCTCCAACATTGCCGCCAAGGGAGGCGCCTTGGTCGAGTCGACAAAGGGAACCTGGCTGCATGGACTCGGCAGCGAGCACTGGTGGCTGTACCAGCTCAACCTTCGCTCTGCCAGCAACGTCGTTGTCTCTCTCCTCCAGAGTGAGACCAACTACGACCAGGGTGACAACACTCAGCAGGTTCCTCCCGCTCCCTGGAAGGTCGATGTCAATGGCTGGGGTGATCCTGATTTCTCCTGGTGTGACAGCACTGCCCGTTGCCACATGGGCCTTGCCAACTATGTCCAGGGCGGCTCCAACATCTACTACTTCGGCTCTGCTTCTTGGGCTTTCTTCAGCGGTCCGGGATACCAGGGTTGCGCTTCTGGCGGTTACCAGTGCCAGGGTAAGTTGACATATACTACTCCGGATAGACATTATAAGAGGACATTGTGCTAACATTTGTGATAGACTACATGCACGTCATCAAGACTGCTCCCACCAACCTCCAGATGTACGGCATGTGCGCCAAGGACACCAGCGTCGCTCTTCGCCTGGCAAATGGTACCAACATCAATGCCCAGCCCGACTTCACTGGAGGCTGGAGCCCTGGTAGCGATGTTGGCCGCTACACCACCTAGATATCGACATAGGAAAGGACCTTCTAACGGAGGAGACATGATGTATATATGTTAATGTTGGTTTGCATATAGTATTAATTTCGTAGCAGTATACCAGGAATTTTCCCATGTATTGCTCTTTTAGAGCTTCATTGCGTGCAGATGGCATCATGCCTGTGTTGTGTCTCTACGTGGCTCGTTGTTATTTCCATGTTATTTCACGTGTGATCTAAAGGAGTCTATTATATGCATACTACATGCACGCCCATATAAAAGGAAATGACAGATAGGTGAAATATTACACATGTCACATTAAGGTTCTCTCCCTGCTAATGCATCTAATCATCCACCATTATTCCTTTTGAATAAGGCGTCAGCAGCTGAATGCATCGTTTAGTTAATACGAGATATTGCGGAGTTCCCATTATATCCGATTAGTGGCTGTACGATACGCATGTAAATATAAAGACAGGCGTCGCTGCGTAAAACAACGAAAGATTCCATTCATCCATTACACCCGTTTGGCAAAACACTTCAACTTTATTCGCACTTTTAGCCATGGTAACTGCTTCGGCTTCGTCGCTGGACGACATTACGAATGAAGAACTTCGCGGCTGGGTGGAACTTATAAAGCAAATACGAGCTACTGCCGACGCAAGCATCAAGAAAGAGGAAGCAGAAGGCGTGTCCTTTGATCAACGAGTCTTTGACGACTATCCTTTCATCAAGGCGCCCGCATCGCAAGATGCCATCCAGCAACAGGAAGCGACGCTCCAAACGACGCTGCCAGATGACTACAAGCAATTCCTTCAGGTCACGAATGGTACAGGATGGACTGGTATTGGCTGGATTCCGTCGTTGTGTGGTGTTGAACAACTGCGGTGGGAACAAGCGGACGCTGTAGGATTTGAATCGCTGCGCGTGGAAACTTTCCCGCCCAGTGTGACGTCTCTAGGGGAGACGATATCGTTGACCAGCGAAGAGTTTGATGAAGCTCCGCCGCTGGAGCGAGTATTGAGGATCAGCGATGAAGATGAGGATACTATTGTCTTCTTACTAGAGCCCGAGTATGTACGAAAGACGTGGGTGTGGTTGGCTGGGAAGAGAGGGATCGAAGTTAAAGATGCGCCAGGCCAGTGGCTGTAAGTTCTTGACAACTGTCTCAAAGCCATCCGTTTATCCTAATTTCTTTATTTGCTAACTCGCTGGCCTCAGCTTATTCGTGTTTGTACCTTGGATGGCAAGCACCAAAGTGCATCCCACTTTTGAAGGATACATGCGAACCAGAGTCAGAACCATCAAGGCGTAATTGAACAAGGGCTCAGATAAAAAATCCCAACAATATATATTGAACAGCAATCAACTGATGAACCATCGCTCGTATCAAAAGATCTCTCTAGTTGTTACACTTGCCTAGCTTTGAACAGCTAGCGCCGAGTCGTTGAACTAGCAAGTGATACAGTCTCATGAGTTTGAACACATCTCATGACTGCAAGCTGCTGACAGATGCGCCTTAGATTTGGCATGTGAATTTGTCAGCCGACACATTCCGGCAGTTGATGCCAGATAACTGAATTCTCATAAACTGTATTTAAATAAATCGCCTTGAAATTCTCTTAAAGAATTAAAAAAGAAAAGAACTAATGAATAGGTCTCTTAATGGGCACAGAATTTGCTTCTTACAATAACAAGCAATAATGGAGCAAATATCCGGAATAATTGAGCGGGGTCTTCCCAACGCCGTCGTCTACGATCTCACAACGCCGAACGAAGTTACAGTCACGCTTCCATCAAGATCAACCTGGTCCAGCGGTCTTCACTGGCACGAAACCCACACAGAATATCTCAAGGTCATCAAAGGCAGCATAAAGGTCCGCCTAGGGGATACCGAGCAAATCATCACCGCGAGTAAAACGAACCAGCCCGAAATCAAGGTTGAGCGATACGCCTGGCATGAATGGCAGCGAGCGCAACTAGACGGAGAAGAAGTCATCGTTATTGAGAGGACAGACCCAGAGGATGGCGAAAAAGCCTTGTTTTTCTGGAACCTCAATGGAATCATTCTGAATGCAGGGAGAGTCATCAGTACGAATGTGCCAGGGTTCTCCTTCTTCCCTGCGACGATAAAGGACTTGATCATTGACTTTTGGATCACGTTCAACCTCTTTATCGTGTTTCACTCTTTGGACAACTTCCCAGTCATTTTGAGTACGACGAAATTCTGGAACGGAAAGGCATCGCGCGCAAAGGCGGGTCCATCAGCAGATTGGTTTGTATCTCATGTATTGTTGTCGCTTGCTTCTTGGGCAGGTCGCATTTTTGGACTGCGGGCTGTAAGGCCAGAGTATACGCCTGCTCAGCACTATCAGCGTTGGAAATCACATAATTATCTTGAAAAGTCGAAGGAATCTTGATGAATGGTGTGCTTTCAGTTTTTAATGCGGGCCTTAATGCGATGTATATGGGTGTGTATCGGTCTGCAGGTGAGAGATGGGCGCTCTATTTGGGAATTGGAGATGATATTCTCTAACGGGTTATACAAAAAGATTTATAGGTACATAGTCTTATTAAGTACCATCAGGTTTCATGTTTTAAATCGATACTTTGCCGAAGAATTATTATGCCTGCGCTATTGGAATGCTCTCTCAATTATTGATTCCCCGCTGGATTTAAGCTTACCATTGTGCATGTTGATCTCCTGGAGCTGACTGGATGTTTTGTTTCGTACCTGCGTCTTTGTGAAACAGGAGCAACAGAAATGGAGCACGTTCATACCTACACTTTTCTGCTGATCTTTGTCGTCTCTTCAAAAGGTGTGCTCAGCTTCTTTTCCTGCGTACGTACACTTTCAACGGATGGGAAGGATGCATGGCACTGTTTCATTCAATGTTTGCTGCATCCCCAGATTATTAATTAACCGGCAGATTGACCCTCTTTCTGTTCAATTATCCGTTTAACAAGTGAGATTTCCCATAGTCTATGGACTCTCATGACGCAACATGCACACATAAGTCCCTGTATGCATCGTCCCAGAATTATGGAGCTTCAATGTTACCGTACACTTGAGAGAATGATCACCGCCACTACACAAGACACAAGCCAATACAGTTTCCTGATTTCTTGCACCCTGTCTCTTACAACTCAGTGTGACATGATGAGAATATCAGTTAATTGAGATTCTAGACACCCCAAATAATGGAGCTCAGCATTCCCGATGTTATCTCCAGTTGGAGCGCTTCATTTCCAACCTAACTGTACGGGGGAACTGGTAGTTTCCGCGATGGGGCTCATCTGCATGAAGTTTCAAAAATCCCTTGCCCAGGCAAGATCGCGATTGGTGACACGAGGAATCGTGGGGAAACCTCTGCCGGGAGAAGCGGCATTTCAGAGTCCGGGGGTCATGCCATGGTTTCCCAACCCAATGAAGTCATTCGCATCCCCCCAGAGGCAACCTGCGATGACCAACACAAATCACTACTACATCGGGTGATCGACACAGTTATGACTGCATTTGCCGTTTTACAGGACGTGAGCCGTGTAACAATGACCGAGCTTTGTTCCGGACCCCTCATTGATGTCTCACACGAGGCAAGCATGGTTGAGAATTTAGACATAAAAGCGGCAAGGAATGGCGGCAGGAAGGGAGGATTGCGCCTTTCATTCGGTGGCCTTTTGAAGACGTCTCGCAAGTGTGTCCAGCTGGAGCTCAGCTGATGGCCTCTGTAACTTTTACGATTCCATTGCCATCAGAGGAAATATTCAACTATTGCCAAACACAAGAGGAAGCCTCGCGTCTCAGTCATGAGATCCATGAGGGCTCTCTTTACCGCGCTCAGCATATTTGCGGGCGCGGCAGTGGCCACCACAGAAAGTACTGGCAAAGCATCAATTCACGATCTTGCTTTACAGAAATGGACTGTGACGAATGAATACGGCAACATCACCGTGCCGGGCAAGTTCCCTTCGCAGGCTCATCTAGATCTTCATGCAGCTGGTGTGATTGGTGAGTCGAGACATAGCATACGATTGCCTACTTTGGATTATACTAACGGGGAAACGCATAGATGAACCGTGAGATTTCCTTCTTAATGGCTTGTATGGTCAATTGAAGAGGCGAGACTGACGTGATGATACTAGGAACGATGGCTTAAATGACTTTGACCTGCGATGGATTGCGGCTCAGAACTGGACATATACCAGCAAGCCAATTAGCGGACTGTGAGTTTACCTATGTTTAGTAGACGATGAATTAACCAGAACAAATATGCTAACAGTGAGTCTAGGAGTAAACATTCGGACATAGCTACGTGGCTAGTGTTTGATGGCTTAGATACATATGCAACGGTCAAGTTCTGTGACCACATTGTTGGAACACCAGATAACCAGTTCCGACAATGGTTTTATGATGTCTCGTCTGCTCTTGCTAGCTGCAAGAGTGACCCTGTTCTCAGCATCAACTTTGGCAGCGTGCCTCGCATCATCAATGCCATCAACGCAAGCGATGAAGTCCAGCGTAAGCCATATAATCACTCATCTCGAGGAAACTGTGTTAACTCTGGGATTGCATAGACTGGCCTGCTTCGGTGGTTTATCCATTCGAGTATCCAAACCGGCAATGGGTCCGCAAGGAACAGAATGACTTTGGTTGGGATTGGGGCCCAGCCTTTTCTCCCGTAGGACCTTGGCAGCCGGGCCGCATTGTCCAGCTTAGCAAAGGCGGCGAATTGTACTCTCTCAACACCGACATTGACATCTTCCGCAAAGGCCAGTTCAACAACTTTGCTCCTGACCAGACTGCTCCGTGGGTGGTGAACGCGAGTCTCGATTTCTTGGGAACCCTTCCAAAGCATGCCTCCATGTCGGTCATCATTACTGATGCCAGTGACAGCCGCTCAGTATTGTACTCGGGCAAACTGGAGGGAGTGACACAGTCCGACATGACCGTCACTGGTTCTGTGACAATAGATGCCCACAAACCCAAGCTGTGGTGGCCTCGAGACATGGGCAATCAGCAGCTATACAACATAACAGTCTCTGTCAGCAGCGCAGGGTCTAAGACACCTATTCTTGTCTCTCAGCGGCGTGTTGGTTTCCGAGCCATCTTGTTTAGCTCAGGAAATATTACAGATGCCCAAATCGCCAGCGGCATCACCCCTGGAAACAACTGGCATTTTGAGATCAATGGCCATGAGTTTTACGCCAAGGGTGCCAATCTGATCCCTCCCGATGCTTTCTGGCCACGAGTCACTTCGGATAGAATGAATCGCCTATTCGACTCAGTTGAATCGCAGAACTTCAACATGCTACGCGTGTGGTCCTCGGGTACATACTTGCCCGACTGGATCTACGACATTGCTGATGAGCGCGGTGTATTGCTTTGGAGCGAGTTCCAGTTCAGTGATACCTTGTATCCAGACAGCGATGATTTCAAGGCCAATGTTGTTGGTGAGATTACTTACAACGTCCGTCGGTTGAACCACCATGCTTCTTTGGCATGCTGGATGGGTGGCAATGAGTTTGAGAACTTGATGCTGCCCATAGCTCAGGGCGCCGATCCTGCAACTTACCCATACGTCCTAGGCCAGTATGAGAACCTCTTCATTACTACGCTTTTCAATGTTTTGGCTGCAAACAGCCACTCTATCTCGTACAGTCCTTGCAGTGCAAACAATGGCTGGCTGGAGATTGATCTTGATCTTCCCGTGCCTATTGTTGAGCGGTATTACAACACTACCAGCGGTCACATCTACGGCGACACCGACTTTTACAATTACGACACATCAGTTTCTTTTGATACTTCTGCATACCCAGTTGGCCGCTTCGCCAACGAGTTTGGTTTTATCAGCATGCCCAGCATTCAGACGTGGCAACAGGCCGTTGATCCTGAAGAACTCTCCTTCAACTCGACAACGGTCATTCTAAGAAACCATCACTACCCAGCTGGTGGACTGACTAGAAATATTCACAACAGCACTTTAGGCCAAGTCGAAATGACGCTGGCTGTTGAGCGGTACTATCCGACCCCGGACAAGACCGATCCAGTGGCCAATTTTAGCTCCTGGTGCCACGCTACTCAGCTGTTCCAAGCAGACATGTACAAATCTGAGATTCAATTCTACAGACGTGGCAGTGGCTTGCCAGAGAGACAACTTGGCTCTCTGTATTGGCAGCTCAACGATATTTGGCAAGCCCCGACCTGGGCTGGTCTAGAGTACGACGGACGCTGGAAGGTGTTACCATATGTTTCTCGCAGGACTTACGAGCATGTCATTGCATCTGCTTTCTGGAACTATACGGCCAATGAGTTGGAAATTTGGGTGACGTCTGATCTCTGGGAGCCTGTGGCTGGCGAAGTATCTTTGACTTGGGTTGATCTGAAGGGCAAGCCTATTGCCAACAACGCGGGAATGACGAAATCGACCAAGTTTAACGTGGGCGCCATCAACACCACACAGATCATCACAGCCAACATACAGTCGGATCTTAAGATCCCGGATACTAGTGACGCTGTTTTGGTCATTGAACTTACAGCCCACGGCAAGCTCCCCAACGCAGCTAGCAGCAAGACGACAACCTTTACTCACCACAACCACTTCCTTCCCGTGTGGCCAAATCAAGCCAAGGTGTCAGATCCCAAGCTACACTTGTCATACAACAAGTCTACAAAGAAGTTCACTGTGGAAGCTACAGCTGGTGTATCTCTCTATACTTGGCTGACGCACCCAGCTGGTGTTTTGGGCTTCTTCGACGACAATGCATTTGTTTTGAGGCCTGGCGAGAAGAAGGAGGTTGGATTTACTCTTCAGCAAGACACTACGGGTGGGAAGTGGACTGAACAGGTGACGGTGGAGAGCTTGTGGGATTTGACCACGCCATGATTAGTTGAGATAATGGTATAGGTTTAACAGATTATATGACTATCATCCTTGTGCGCAAATTAGGTGACTTGCTATGACGATGGCAGTGACAATGGTAAACATGTGTTGTAAAAACTCTATGCTGCTCTATCTGCTTAAAATCTATTGCCCTGGTGCTGTCTTTGAAGTGTATACTGTCTCCGAATCGCCCGACTGTGATTTAAACGTAATGGTTTCATCTTCGTTGATGATAATCTCCGTCACTTTACCCTCATCTTCCTCTCTCAAGATATGTTGCTTAAATCCAGCCGTCTCTTCCATCTCATACAACCTATTAGTCGTCGCCTTCGCAACAGCTACCGTCGCTAGGGTAGCAAGTACGACTAAAACAGGACCACCCGAGATCACTGCAATCTCGGCCAAGAGCATCCCAGCCTCTCAGGTGAAACGCCCTTCTCAATGGCATCAAACGCGCCGCGAAAGTTTTGCGGGTTGCTGTAGTAGAGCGTCTTCATGTCTTGGCTATACCAGGAGATGAACCACCAATCGCGGCCTGTGGTGAAGAAACCGGTGTTGTATTCAACTTTGAGAGATTCAGTGGAGGAGTCGCTGGCGGGTATGGCGGCCCATTCTTTGCGGTGCTTGTAGACGTCGCTGTATTTGTGGATGAGGGAGATGCTGACGATGGGGTTGGAGGTGTTGTTGCGGATAGAGACGGAGGCGGTGCGCTTGGTTGTTTCTATGGCTGTGGTGATAATTAGATGAGATATATGACTTTATGAGATTCAATTTGCTTTACAATTTGCTTTGCGATTAAGAGGTATCTGATGGGAACAGATTGACCGCATTTATAATTTTCGTTGTTGTCTCCATGTAAGTTACAATACATCCAGCCGCCGTCTCTGGCTGCGTGTCTCAGTTGCCCAAGCAGTCACATTATGATATCATGAAGCCACACCTGAAGTCTCACCATAGCCATGACGAGATCTCCATTAAGGCCCCATGCCTGCAAGATATTGCTAGTAAAGAGCACCTATTGGTGGAAACATGAGAGGGCGTTTCTCTGCGTTAACAAGGGTTTTGTTTGTGTGGTTGGGGGAGGCTTCAAGACAGAAGCTGAAAACTAGACAGCGAAAGCTCCACTTGCTTAACTTCATCCGATTAGTAGAGATGCAAGATGTTGGCACGGGCCGGTCAGACCCTGGAACTATATTTGCGATTGGTAAAGGGGACTTGTAGGTAGTACAAGTGCCGAAATCATAAATCTAGACCCTGTTGTATCTGAAGTGATCTAGTTGACGGCTTAGTCTCGCGAGCAGAGCGTGATCTAAGGCTGTGGAACTACGGAACATGTCTAATGAGTGAGGCATAACAATGCCAGCTTTCAAAATCCTTTGTGAATATGAAAGACTTGCATCAGATGAGCTGAACGAGCCTCCAGAGCTGACGGCAAGCCACTAGCACGGTCGTTGTCTTTGTCACATTTATACAGTTCATAGTACTGACAGTTCAGAGGCTATCAGCCTACGAATACGTCTTTATAAATAAATTCGCTCCACTCTATCCGGCTTTGAGTTATGCATAATTTATAGCACAGTACTTCAATGTTTCCAGGCTTCTGTGCTTTTGTTACCTTTAAAACTACAATTCTTTTCTTTGAAGATAAACAGAACTACTAGCGAACAATCTTTGTTTTGTAGAATGTGTGTATTTGTTCAGACTCCCGGTGAATTATGGTTGTCAGGTCATCAAAGGAGAAAAGCTCTCTTTCAAAGGCATTATGTTCAGCCATTGTTACAGTAACGCCTTTTCTGTTCGTCCATTCCTATGATCCCATCGACTTAAAAAGCGAGAACCGACGCATATAGGCCATAAGTAAACTGCATATTGGTCTCTCGACTACTCTTCAAACCAGATCGATCGCAGGATATCCCATTCCTAGTTATCTTCCCACTATGGCTCTATTGAAACCTCAACCTACTACTCGCCCTCGAGGTGACTCCGTCAGCTCTGATTCGTCTTTCCGCTCTGCAATTTCTTTTCATTCCGACACCTCTTATCAGTCTGCTAGCTCTTTCGTAGCTGTTGGGTTTGCCGAAGCCGTTGAGCCTCCCGGATTTGCTACGTCTCCTGGCAACAATGGTCCTACAACTCATGGTCGACGTAACTCTACTACCTCACCGAGCTCTACTGACTCTGGCGTTTACATGAGCTCTGGAACTCCTTTGCATTCCGACAATACCGCTGGCCCATCTAACTCTAATCCGAGCTCTTCCATTCCCTCTGCTAGTTCTACTAGCTCTGTACACCTACATCATACCGAATCTACTAACTCTAACCCATCCGCTGACTCTGACAGCCCCAGTGTTTCTACTACCTCCAGCACCACCAAAGATGACGCAGGAAATCAGCAGAGCCGAAATGAGGGAGCTCACTCAGACTGAGAATATGCAGAATCCGCCAAGCCGTACATGATTACAAATTGAGTGATCCTGCAGCTCAAGGGAAGTTATTTAACAAAAACTAGTTTACTACTGAGGGCTAGGCGGTGGCTTCGCGCATGGTGTTTACACAACGGCAAGTATCTATCCTATGATATGTGCGATTATTTCTTGGAGGTGGTTCAGGAAATTTATCTTTCGTTTTGGATAGAGAAATCTGGAAAAATAGATTGTTGAATTAATGAATTGACCGATAAGAATTTTAAGCAATTGTATTCACTTGTCATATTTTTTCCCTTTTTGATCGTATTGACAATTCAACGTCTGTAGTCGTAAGGACGTGCCGGCGTAATTTTAGGGCCATGCGGAACCAATAGACGAAGTATATTTCCATTTACGTGGTCAATTCTTGCTACCATACCCGGTTAATTATTTATAATGACTTATTCAGCCATTTGCAATTCTCTATTTTAATATGATTGGTTGCTAGCAAGAGGTTTATGCTACAAACGCCGCGCAATACCTCGCTCTATACAACGGGTACGATTAGTAGCGAAACGTCAGCGCCCCCAACGGTTAAATACGATATATGGGTCGTGGAAATCCTCCACGCAAGCGATGCTGGAATTAGCTGCAACTAGCTTTTAGTGACTTATAACGATGGATCGAGCTGACGAAATGGCCTACGAAGTGGCATACGAACTCCCCGGCTTCGGCTTCGGCTCCGGCTCCGGCTCGAGGAGTTTGAGTTTCGTAAACTTCAAGTATAAGACTAGAAACTGGTATCTATTCCTTGCGAGATTCAATCACCAGAACCATATATACCCTTCATTAATTAAGCAATCGAATGCTTCTGAATTTCATCAGAATTTAAGACTTCTGACATACCGCACACTCATCGTTGGCCGTTTCAAAGCAGCCTATACCTTTCATAATTAGAAACTCGTCTATAAGTCAGAGATACTCCACCATGCTCATCAAGCAAACCACATCGGCATTCTTTAGTCAACTCGACGAACTAATTCGTTCCGAAAATGACGGCAAATCTAGCTCGGCCTCTGTTTTGGCCAAGCTTGGGACGCCTTGTGCCTCGGTTGCTATTATGGAAGACGGCGTCATATCGTCCCACTGCTTCTCAGCTGGACTAGAAAACACAGAGACTGTTTTTCAAGCTTGCAGTATATCGAAACCAACATTTGCGGTTGCATTGCTGAAGCTCGTTGACGAGGGCAAGATTACACTCGACACCCGCATTGGCGATGTACTACCACAAGATGTATTAAATGCCTTGACAAAAGACACTTCTGCTGCCGAGAGCTCTGCCGTCAAGGGAATTACCATTTCACAACTTCTAAGCCATACTTCTGGCCTCTCTCAAGGTGGCTTCCCCGGTTATTCTGTCTTGGACGATTCTCGAATTCCAACACTGCGCGAAGTTTTATCCGGAGCGAATCCTGTCAACACTCTGGATGTGCACTTGCAAGGGTTCCCTGGCCAGTCGTACTCTTACTCAGGCGGCGGTTTCGCAGTACTTCAACTTGTCTTTGAGACCATCACCAAGAAAGATTTCGCCACGGCAATGCATGATATCCTACTAGGACCTTTGGGAATGACGAGATCCTCATTCCACCCGTTACCGACTCAAGAGAAGAATGCAGCCAAATGCCATTGGAATGGCTATACTCCCTGCGAAGATGCTCAGCGAGTCAACCCTGAACAAGCTGCTGCAGGTTTATGGACTACACCAAGTGACCTCTTGAAGCTTGTCAGAGCTGTACAACAGTCTCTCCAACGTTCCGACAACACTGGCTTTCTTCGACAAGAAACAGCTAAGAGTATGCTGACAGTAGTGAAATCAGATGTCGCTCTCTCATGGTTTATTCCTGGAGACCTGAAGACTGTCTTTAGCCACGGCGGTAGCAATTGGCCAGGCTTTAGAACTTATGTTGCTGGATACGCCGATCTTCCGGGGGCAGCCAAGGTAAAGATACCAGAAAACTGCGGCATCTCCATCATGACGAACGCCGTTGAGGGAGACATTGTGGTATGGAAACTACTTCAGGCTATTGCGTATTTGAAGAAATGGCCAGAGATCCCTTTGCCGCTAGGTTATACAAGAGTCCTGCCATTCAGAGCCCACAGAGGCGAAACCGGCACGCAGTGGAAGCGTTGGTTGGGTAAGTGGACATGTGGTGAAAAGGGTTGGAGCATTGAAGCCAATGAAAGTGGGAACCCGACGATTCGATATGGCCAATTGTCACCCTTCCCATTGGTATCAGCAGCAATGTCGGCTACGATTAGGGATGGCAAAACACAAGCTACTAACCTGATGGTAAGCGGACTAGACGTTCTGGTATACTTTTGTGAAGACGATACAATCGAGATAGTCAAGGGAAGGGGTCAGCAAACTACCAAGTTGACTAGGGCATGAGTTTGTCTACGCACAATTTTCTAAATGTAGAGGTATATTATACGAACGCGCCTGTTTGCATATATTCAAAATTTTTTAATTCTGATGCATTTGTCTATTCATGCTAATTATTGATTCGAGCATCAACATGAGTTTGATTGCCAACTCTTAAGTGATATTTACCCCCTTTTCATCCAGTTTTCCTGTCCCAACAACAAACTACACCATTGGCAACACCCATCACGAGAAAAGCAATCATTCGAGAATCAAGCTCTTCCTCATTGACCACCAACGCGAACCTGCCAGCCAGTGTGTGAAATTCCGATTTTGCTCTCTAATAGCTTGAGGAGAAAAATGCTAGATGAGTCAATCGCAAAGAGGAGTGAGTGGCCATCGTTACTCTGCCGCGCCTCAAACTTGCCATTTGGCGAGATGATCTCTATTCGGTCATAGTTATGCGTTAATTCTGTAGATGTCGTCAGCTTGCTAACAGTGCCAGTTTTGGGAAGGGGTTGAAAAGTCGATCAGAAACACACTGGGGGTCGTTTGGGGGTCCGGGTTAAGACTGACCATGTAATTGTTGAGACGGGGAATACTGGCTATCAAGTCTTGATGCTTGGAGAAGAAGGGGTCTTGATATGTAAAGGGTTGGGCTCCAGGAAATATGAAGCGGTTTGGCTGACAGATGTCTATTAGGCTCATCTCGGCAGGCCTCAGATCATCCATCATCTGTCGGAGGTTGTAAAAGAAGCCTTTCTTCGCGGTCTCGGTATCGGAGCTGTCACTGTCGCCGTATTCCCAGCATTGTTCAGATTTGTCGTCAGACGCGCAACTCGTTCTACCCAAATAAAACCCTCCACCTTGACGGACAGACAACGAGTATTTCTCTGTCAAATACTTGTCGTACGGCTTGTGCTCTGCATAATCCCAGTTTTGGTGTGGGAACTCGGCAGCGACCGCGGCAGTAACCCACAAGCGCTGCTCAATCCTGACTTCTTGCCCTTCGAAATAGACACCACAAGAATAGCCGGGGTGAATATCTACCTTGGCATACTTGATACCTTGGCCGATATAAACTTCCATCCCATTGCTCTGGTCATCCCAGGACTGTAGAGGCTCACTCGGAGGGACTCCCGCCTGGATATGGAGCACACGGCTGCTGTCGTCATTTGTAAGATCAGCTGTCGCATCACTAAGCCACTCTCCCTTGAGCAATTGTAGGCGGTAGTTGTCTTCTTTCCGAGCAACCGGTTCATACATGTAACGAGGAGCTAGACGCTTAAGGACATCCAGGAAGAATTGAGCCACTACATTGCGGCGAATTGCAATGACACCACTCTTATTGTTGACGTCCTCGGGTCGCACCCAATTCCAATTGAAGCCTGAAACATTCGGCACTCTATTGTGGTTGATGGCGCCGATATAGTTAAGCGTGGCGATTGCTTGTTCGGATGAGGAAGGAGATGATAGAGGGTTACCGGAGCTGTCTCTGGGCGGATTCACCACCTCCCCCGTTGCTGTCATGTACAGAGACGGGTCATGGTTGGGATTTGCGACAGCCGAGACGGCGAGGGGCGGAAAGCTGTGTCTATGGGCAAATTGTAAATACCCGTCGAAGAGACAATGTACCAGGCAACCACCAGCTTTTGTTTTCATATCCATGCCTGGAAAATTGACATCATCTCGCGGTTCGGTGGGCATCCAGTCGAGACGGAGCTGCTAAAGACTGAAATCTGTATCAGACAGATTTTCCAGCGCACGCATGAATTGAAACTTGGCGTCTGGGTGATTGTTGAAATAAGGGTCGTCGAGGTTTCGGCTGAGATTGCTCAGGACGAGATCGACGGTGCACGAAGCTGCCCACGGTTTATCGCTGGGCTGCTTCCAAATATTCCAGCTGCCTGAATATCCCCACTTCACAGGATCGTTTTCAATGACAGTAATATCTGAATAGTACATGTTGAAATCGACACTGCGGAGGTTTTGACCCAAGTTGACAATGGACAAGTCTCTTGGGTTAACGTTTCGCGGTATCCCTATCCGCATCTTGATGCCAACTTGGAAAAGGGCATTAGTGCAGGCGGTTATTCTTGGGTCATCATAAGGGGTGCCTTTGGGGATATCAAACGGGCTGATGCCGCCAGTCTGCTTCATCAATTCTTCCAGGGTGATTGGGTCCTCCAGGTCACCGGTCGTCGGGTTTACCAGGTAGCATAGATACTTGACTTCCTGGCGTGCTTGATCTATAAATTGTACCATGCCAGGATTTATGCTAGCCTGCGTTGTAGCCACGACAAAGTCGCAGCCAAGGTTGGTGAGATTGCTTGATGCGCTATCCATGATTTGGTAGAAATAAAAGGAAAAGGAGAATTGGCTCTAAGCGTGATGTGTGATGTAGTAATTGTAATAGAGGAGATTGGTATGAGGAGAAGGGAGGGAACAGCAATTGTGATGCCTGTGACATGGCCTGATTGCCAATTTTATAGTTCGATTTTACTCTCCGTACGAGATGCGCCAGTCAGCCTACGTCTGTTGCATAGTATTGAACGCCTTTCGATGACCGCGCTCAAACAAACTATCTCATACCAAGTGGGACGACTCAATATGGACTCCAGCCTCTATTTGCTGGATGATACGCTGACAATTAACGCTCATGCAAGCTGAGAGCTGAATCTCCTCCACAATTTGAAGTCTCATTGCCTTGAACCGTTCTTCAGCTGGCCTTTTTCGAGCGGATGATTTCCCGATGAAGACGTAGAGCACTCGCTCTGCAGGACGCGAAGCCGCGGCCGTCTACCAATCATTTCGTCCAGCAGAACCCTGTCCTGAATTTCTGTGCAGCGCTGAGCCAAGACCTGCCGCAGCAGCGGGGTTGGAGGGGCGAGGCGATGCGGTTTGTGAGTTAAAGCTTCCTGGTTGTTGGGCCATTGGGTCGGCATTGGCGTATAAAGAATGGCAATCAAAAGATAGATTGTATGTATCAACAGCCTATAGGAACGTTGAAGTACATCTTCGGCGTTGGTTGAGCCGTAATTGAGCTCAATACTAGTCATGATGAAGAATAGTGGCATCCTCCCGGCCACCAGCCAGCGGAGACAAATCCATAGCCATTCAGTTTTCATGTCCTGGGATAGCGAACTTGTGGGCCTGCGTATATTTAGGCGCGTGTTAGTATTAAATACAAGGCCATATGTACCGTGTAGGTGACTTAGAGCCTATAGATGCAGTACAGAATCTTATGGTTGAGCCAAAGTGTTAACGCTAGAAATGCGTTCACTAACCCAGCCGTCGTCGCATCCCATAAGACCAATCTTCAAGGATTTTTGGTGTACAGATAATTAAAGGAGTATTAAACGTTTGGTTGTATTCCAACAACATATTGAGACTTGTTACTAGTTACAATCTGTGAATCCTAGTGAGTGTAAAGAAAGAAAATAACAGCAGACTGACAATCACTTGACAATCACGTCCAATTATAGATACATTGCAGCGAAGCATATGTTACATTATTGGTGTTCATCTATCTATTTATCTCAATTATCCCGGATGCCTTTGCACAGGGAATGTGGAAAGGATATCCTAACGGTCGAGCTATTTCGTCTACGGCACGATATAAGTTGTCGGGGCTCTGCAATGGCAAGCCACATACATGTAAGCCCAACACTATCCGTAAATCCTCCTTAGGGAAGGGAGCAGAGAATGGATTCCATGGGTTCACAGAAGTATCTAATAGATCAAAAGGGATATAGATATTGGGCCTTTAGAGTTACCGCGCTCGACCCAGCCGGGACAGCCATCTGCTGTCTTATAGATCAGCTCTCAGCTGCTTTTCAACTCGCATCCACGATACGAGGCTAGGTTGGCAGTCTCGCGCTAACTGATACAAATCTCCGCGCTTATACGTAGTCACTTCAAGTAATAAGCAGTCAGCAGGAAAATTGAAGTCTTGTACAAGTAAGTCAGATTCCATGTCCGCTCTTTTGGCTCTTCCACGTAACCACGTTGCGCTCTAATCAAATCTCCTTGATAACTCACTAATCTCTCATACACGACGGCAGCAATGCTAAAGGCTAGCATCTCATCCGCGAGTCAATAGCCAGATGCGATTCCCACTTTTGCCCGCTGCCATCGCAACCAGTTTGCCAAAAAGAGTAAAATAGTGAAATAAGAGGCGCAGCTAAGCTCTCCTTCGCTCCACTACGCCATCGATCCAACAGCAGAGCTAAGCAGTCGGCAACATCACTAACGATGAAGCAGCTCTAGAGATGAAACTCGACCCCGGAATCCGCTGTGCTGGCATTTCCGGAACGGTTTCATTGATAGTAGATGGCAAAACTCTAAAATGATAAGAGTTGTGGTGATTGCATGCCGAATAACCGCCCCGAGACGACCGGTGGAGTCTTCAAACACTTTGTCAGATGAGCGGGCGCTCCGCTGTAACAATAGAGCCAAAGTTGATAAATTCCAAATCAACGAAAATATAATCATTAGACAGGCATATCGTTATGGGCAAATGATCTCTCTCTGAGAATGAGACTCCTTTCAATGTTTGCCCAGAGTTTAAACATCTCCACTATGCACGCTGTAATTTCTACAACTCCACAAAGCACCCATTTTACACCATGCTTATGTCTAACCGTGAAATACAGAGATTCCGAAAGAGGAAGCAGGTGCGCT
Source organism: Trichoderma harzianum CBS 226.95 (assembly GCF_003025095.1). Lineage (NCBI taxonomy): Eukaryota > Fungi > Ascomycota > Sordariomycetes > Hypocreales > Hypocreaceae > Trichoderma > Trichoderma harzianum. Next base: position 892,115 of record NW_020209260.1, read on the forward strand.
TTCAAAATTAAATATATTGGAAGGATACACGATGACATCTGAAACAGCTGGGCAGCGGAACTAGACCAATACTGAAAAGTGCTGACCTCTCTTGGTATCCTGTAACAGGCAAAGTATCAGACGATCATAGAGACGCCCAACGGATTGTTGATAACCATAGGAGGCACCAGACTCGCAATTGCGCCATCAGCATAACAAGGCTGATAGCTTGTGAGACACGATTGCCTACATAACAGTTTAGAATAGAAAGGCAAAAGGTGCATCAAACCGACATTAGCTGCCCTGCATCTGCGTGACTATTCCAGTCACCCTAGTAAAAACTCGGAAAGACTACCAATTCCACAGCAACACAGAATTTGTCTTGTCATGCAGCTTTGCCCAGGCTCCATATTACTACATAGAATGCTGCTAATTATGGACACAAATGCAGTAATTCGTCTATAGCCCACATGGCCTCGTCTTGGCCACCAAAATAGTTCAGCGGTGGAGCAGCGCGGTTTGCAAATAGGATCGAGGCTTTGTAAACAGAAAAATAAACACCTACCGACTAAACGAAATGTTCAAAAGCCCTGGCTGCGCTGACTTGCTTGCGCCGAATCTGAGACCATTCTTCAACTCTCAAACACTGGTTGCTTATCAGTAGAGACAACAACCATTTCAACAGTGAGGCAGATTACTTATTGTTTCCAGTATCACCTTCAACCAACACTCGAATATCAGTAATTTCTGCGTACAGCATGCAGGGGGCACTGCCCTAGCCATGTAATCAGGCCAGGGTCGATACTACGGGCCGTTTCCAGGTAGCTATTCCACGTGGAGTTGCTGCTGGCGTTTCGAGTACAGTAGCATTCATCATCAGTGCAGAATTTTTTCTATTTACTGGCAAGGATTGAGACAATCCAGCGGTATCCGTACTCCACAAAGCGCGAACAAGACCAACGAAAAAAAAAAAAAGAATCGCCCACGGGCAACTACATGAATTATTAAAGATATGGTATCAAGCATGATGTCCAACACGAACTGCACACAAAACTGTAAAGTCGTAGAAATCGTAATAGTAAACCCCCCAACTCCTCTCTAATCGCCCGTATCGAATTGTTCTTTTTTCTCCCGGCCGTATTCGGCAATCAAGCTGGCAGTTCCATGGGCTCATCTGGGGTATGTTTCTTTACTGATTCGAATTCGGTCGAACCAGGTACCTCATGGACGGGTAGGACATCGTCTGGGCTGTGTGGCGTTGAGGGATGATGCACCAGGGGAGTTGCCGACGTCTTTGGCTCAACGGGAGTGTAGTCCATCTCGTGAATTCCCGTGTCCCTGCGGCCTCTCCGTCTGCGGAGGAAGAAGAAGGCCAAGATGCCGATGGCGGCTGCACCGCCTAAAGAGCCACCCACGGCGCCACCAATAACGCCGCCGTTCGATTTGCTGCCACTTGATGCTGGAGTTGTCTCAGCTGGGGGTGAAGTAGAAGTAGAAGTGGGAGTGGATGTTCCTGTTCCTGTCCCTGTTCCAGTACCAGTGTTTGTAGGAGACGAAGAAGGCGTTGTTGACGTCGACATTGTCGTCGGGGGTGCTGTTGTTGAGCTCGTGCTAGACGTAGACTTTTGAGCTACACCGATGGTTGTGAGTGCCGTCGGAGTGCCTGTCAACAGCTGTCAGTAACTACAACATTCGCTCATCTTGATTGAAGGTAAAACACTCCAGTGAGGAGCATCACATCATCTCATACCTGGAAAGAAAACCACAGCGTTTTGGTCACTGCATATATCTTCATTCTGCGATAGGTCGATATTCTGTTGGTTAACGCACCAGTACACATCCTGCTTTGTGTTTGTGCACTTCTCCATGCCCTCGCCACCACCAACATTGTCCACGTCGGGAGTTCCGCAAAACGACGGGCAAGAAGAGCTCCTAAAGGTCTTGTCCGTGCAACTTCCGCGCACAAACTCGCTGGCACCGGGCTTCTGCAGCTCGTCTCCCGTAGCCTGGCAGATGCCATTGGACAAGCACGCATAGCCAGTACCGCAGCAGACGGAATTGTCTGTGCTGTCAGTACACGGGACATCACCAGGAGCAGGAGTGCCGTCGGGGTAGTAGCAGAGGGCGTTGGCCCGGGCAGCCAAGATGATGAGCAGAGCTAGAGAACGCATTTTCTTTTTCTCTGAAGACGACAGTGTTTCCACACTGTAAAGATGAACAAAGTGGTTATGAAATGGCAATCCTCCTATTCAGTGTCTCCAATAGCATGCTGAGCCCAGCCCAGACAGTGGAAGATGAGTGGGAACAAGCAGCAACAACAACGAATCAACTATGCCCAAAGAAGAGAAGAGGAAGAAGATCAGAAGGGAAAAAGAAGGAGAAAGCAAAGTAGAAGACGGGGAGATGAAGCTACTGCATAATATGGACAGTCATACGAGTGAGCTGCAGCGGAATGGACTGGAAACAGCAGCAGCAGCACTATGCGATAAGCTGAGGATCCCCCCATCTCGTCTACTCCGTGCTCCGTCGGCTTGGCTAGCAATGCTACATGCTACATGGACTATTCTATTTGCCGTCCATGGCTCTCGCACTCCTGAAGAAAGAGCCTCACTGGACGCAATTAGACGGCATGGGTTCGTCTTACTATAAGTGGATTTGGCCCAGAGGCGGGATGGGATATGTTACAAGACAACACAGGCTCAGCCAATGGCAAGTTTGCAAGGGGTGTCTAGGGCCACCGGCTGAGTTGACGGGATTGGCGAGTTTATAGCTATGGTTGAAAATGTTGTCAGGGATGGCGAGCCTTGGTGCGGCCCTTTGCCTAACAAGGCGTCTTAAACCCATAGGGCTCTATTTAAAGCACCGCAACCTCGTGATAAGGTTGTTGCTGGCGCCCACAATCCGCATCAGTACCAACATGCTGTACATGCAGACTGAACTCAGCCCTCCTGCTCCGGGCAAGTATGTACCAATCAATGAAGCAGTAATACGACATGCCGATTCTCGGAAATTCAATACAAATCCAGTGCAGGGGGGATGAAGCTACAATATGAGACCCGCGACAATTGAAGCTGCCAAGAGGCGGCAGGGTATTGGAGGGCTAAATAGCAGCGAGTAAAGCGGATTGCAGGTAGACGAGGTAGACAAGCGTACATGGGTGCAGCAGCTCGCGTTTAACTTCGTGGTTCCGTAAATCCGTAGGACCGTCTCTCTCCGTCCCATGTGGCCCGATCCTGGAGGATCATGGACTGGAACCAGACATTTTAGCAGCACCCATGGAACTTGAAGTGAGCCCAACGCCCAACTCCTAGTAGATCCCGGACCCAGCCGTCTAAAACCTCCATACAGTACCCGTAATATCGACTCCATACAAACACCGCCACTCCAGCATGCTGGGACAACTCGCGGTCAGTGCATCGAGTGCAAACAAAGAATGAAATACTAATCAGGCTGCACGTCCCTGCGGTAATTGAGACTGAAATTGAAATAATGGAAACCAATTGAGCCCAGGGCCAGGAGGGCTGAAAGCAATGATCCTATTGTACAGCGGCCAGCAGGCAGCTATTTACGGATACTATGGGCGTACTGTACTAACTTAACATGAAGCGCCTATCCTGTGCTATCATTCCCTGAGCACGGCTGGCTGCTGATGTACATTGACGTCAACACATGGAGCTTGTCAAGGGGCTTCACATGGAACCTCCAATTCTTTGTCTCATCCATCAATCGCCTTCACTACCATCTGCCCCTCGCCTTGAATCCCGTCCAAACATCAACTAGCTAATCAATCAATCAATCAATCAACTCTCATTAATCAGATCATCAATTTGCCGTTTTCATCACCATCATCATCACCATCAAATGTCGTAACACCCACGATCATTAACGATGCTGCCCATCGTCCGAGTCAGAGGCTACGCCTGGGTCGCTCTCATCGCCACCCTCCTCCTCATCTACTTCTGGAGCTCCTCAACCGTCTCCCCATCACCTCCTCCAGTTCCAGACTGGCGCACTCCCAAATACAACTCCTACTTCTGGAAGACCCTCCCGGTACACTATCCGCCAAAGTCAATCCGCCCGCTACCAACCACATCCCCGGTCAAGTATCCCAAGATCCAGACGTCATTCGCCAAGGAGTCGCCCGACGCGCGCAAGACTCGCCAAAGCCGCCAGCTCGCCGTCAAGGACGTCTTTGCCAAATGCTGGGCCTCGTACAAGGAGCATGCATGGACCGCGGACGAATTGGCGCCCGTATCGGGGGGCAAGAAGAATCCCTTTGGCGGCTGGGCCGCTACACTGGTGGATTCCCTCGACACCCTCTGGATCATGGGCATGAAGCCCGAGTTTGACGACGCCGTTGCTGCCGCCCACGCCATTGACTTTACCAAAACCGCCCTCGACGAGGTCAACGTCTTTGAGACCAACATTCGCTACCTGGGCGGCTTCCTGTCCGCATACGACCTCAGCGGCGACTCCCGCCTGCTGGACAAGGCCGTCGAGGTCGGCGAGATGCTCTACAAGGCCTTCGACACGCCCAACCGCATGCCCATCACCAGGTGGGACATCCACGCCGCCATGGACGGCAAGAAGCAGGAGGCCCATCCCAGCGTGCTGGTAGCCGAAATCGGCAGCCTGTCCATGGAATTCACGCGCCTGTCCCTCATCACGCGCGACCCAAAGTGGTTCGACGCCGTGCAGCGCATCATGGACGGCATGGCGGCGGCGCAGAAATCGACGGCGCTGCCGGGACTCTGGCCGCTCGTCGTCAGCGCGAAGGACGAGATTTACAACGTCGGCGATGCGTTTACCATGGGCGCCATGGCGGACAGCGTCTACGAGTATCTGCCCAAGATGTCTGCCTTGATAGGGGGACAGCTGCCCATGTACCAGGAGATGTACGAGCTCGCAGCCACAACAGCAACCAAGCACAACCTGTTCCGACCCATGACGCCAAAGAACGACGATATTCTCATCTCGGGCACGGTAAAGGCCGATAAAGGCACCGTCGTCAGTCTTGATCCCCAAGGCCAACATCTAGTGTGCTTCCTAGGCGGCCTAATGGCCCTCGGAGGCAAAATGTTCAACCGCCCCCAGGACGTCTCCGCAGCCACCAAGCTCGTCGACGGCTGCATCTGGACATACAAGGCCCTCCCGCACGGCATCATGCCCGAAACATTCCACATGCTGCCCTGCCCCTCCTCCTCCGCCTCCTCCTCCTCCTGCCAGTGGGACGAGGCCGCCTGGAAGAAGGAAGTCCTCCGCCGGGCCAGCGACCCGGGCTCCTCCACCGCCGACGACATCATCAAGCGAGACCGCCTCCCTCCGGGCTTCACCTCCATCCCCGACCGCCGCTACATCCTCCGTCCCGAGGCCATCGAGAGCGTCTTCGTGCTGTACCGCGCCACGGGCCGCGCCGACCTCGTCGAGTCCGCGTGGGACATGTTCACCGCAGTCAACTCCACGACGAGCACCGCGCTCGCAAACTCCGCCGTCTGGGACGTTACTCTTCCGCGTGATCAGTTGCCTGACCGGGCGGATTCGATGGAGTCGTTTTGGTTGGGCGAGACGCTCAAGTACTTCTACCTCGTGTTTAGTGAGCCGAATACGATTAACTTGGATGAATACGTGTTTAATACAGAGGCGCATCCGTTTAAGCGGCTTGTAAGGTGAAGTAACTGAGTTGAACTGAACTTTAACACTTTTGTATTACTGAATGCTTGTTTCTTCTCATACATGTACTTGGAGCATACATATTAAGGTATCATCTATATGGCTTGAAAGCTAGGGCACTTTTGGGTATCATTTGAAATGGAAAGGTTTTCTGGATAAAGGAAGAAAAAGGGTGAACACATAACAGAGTTTATGAATGAAAGAACAAGGAAGGGCTTTGTCATAGTTTTGCCTTTTGGGATAGCAAGGTAGTCAACTGTGTTGGTTGAATACACACAAAAAGCTGAACATCTGTCTCTGTTCTTGAGAAATTGGGGAACATATAACAAAGTTTATGCAAATACAAGAGAAATGGAGGCCCTTATTAAGGTATTTTTGCTGTTAGGACAACAAGGTACCCAGTTGTGTTGGTTGAATACATACAAAAAAGCTATACACCCCTTTCAACGCCACCCCCTCTTCCGTCATGAGTTAGGTCTTGGAGGTTGACCAAAGAATTTCTTGATTTCTTTGGAGATTAGAGTTTTCTTCTTTCTCGTATCGTGTGGGGATGATCTATCAAGATTTTGACAGATCGACATTAACGAGGCGCACTTCAAACTTCTCTGATCAAAGCCAACGTTGCGATCTGCAAGCCTCCCTATCACAAGCACATACCTATAGAATATAGTACATGGATTCACTACGACATCAGAGGCATGTAACAGATCACTCGCATCAAGAACAGAAGCTTTTGAAATCCGTAATTTCTCATTTCATCTACCCATAGTATAAAGTAGAGCAGCTCTGCAACCCGCAGTAGCATTCAGTTAAAAAAATATCTGCAAGACGAAATAAAAGGCCGTCCAAAGAGGCCATGATCCCCCCAAATAAATAATAGCGAAAGCGTAGAAAATAAAGTGACAAGACTCCCAGCCATGTCCAATCATGCCACCCAGACAAATAACAAAAAAAAAAAATGATAAATAAACAGGCAAATAGTAAAACGCCATTGTTTCCGACCCAAACTTGTACGTGTCTGCGCTAAAAGCCATGCGCAAAGAAACATGAAACCCAGTAAATTTTTGTTCAGTAATCATCATCGTATGTTGATCCGTTTCTCAGGATTCAAGTCTTCGGGACAAAGGGAATAAAGGTTGTCAAAAAAGGAAATCCAAAAGAATCCAAGAGAAAGTAAGGTGTAAGAACACGATTAATACAAGGGGCGTGTCTAAGCCGAAGATCAAGGGGGTAGCGATGAGTTTAAGATATCCAATGACGCTGGTGTGGCGTGTTCATGTCATCGTCGGATGCTACCGCAAAGTGTTGAAATTTATCTCGCCCGTCATCGCATTCATATTATGGAAATGCTGAGGCTGGCCTTGCATTGCGAAGCTGTTCTGGCGCTGTCCCGGTTGCCGCATATCCATCATGTTGCCCATGTGATGCGCCGGCTGCAGCGGCTGCATGTTCTGAGCTGCCATACCCATGTGCGACTGGCCCATTGGGTCATGCATATGGTTAGGCGGTGGCTGATTAATGTGTTGATGTTGATGATGCTGGTGTTGCGCTTGATGCTGATGCTGTTGGGGCGGAGGGGGGTGGTTTCCAATTGGACTCATCACCATCTCGGACATTGGCGTGACAGCGTAGCCGTTGATGTTGTGAGGATACTCCATAGTAGGAGACATCATTGGAGGAGAGCCAACGAAGGAGCTGGGCATCTCCGAAGCCTGGCGCGGTACAGGCGGGGTCTGGCCTTGGTTCGAGTTGCTATGGGAATCAGGAGTGCCTCCATTCATCTCCATGACGTACTTCTTTTCGTACTCTTCAACAGAAAACTTGCGGTCGTAGTCGGTCTCCATCATTTGGATCTGCGCAGGCTGAGCCATGCCGGCGTTGCCGAATCCGTCAAAGATGTCAACTTGGGCCATGGCAATCGTCTCGGGGACGTTCTGGAGCATGGGGTTAACCAGACGAGGAAGAACCTCGCTAACCTTGCTCATGAGGAGTGGCAGGAAGCGGTAGTCGCCATTCCTTGAGGCGCTGACAATGTTGATGATCTGAGCAAGGTGCTCATGAGGCCCTTGGGCAAAGGGGTCCCGGGAAGCAGGCTGCATAGCCAGGTACTCTGTCATTGAGTAAGCGCACTCGATGAGTTTCTCGAGAAGCCCGGAAGTCAGGAGCTCCATGCCCTGGCCGGGGAAGTGCGAGGCCATCTTCAAAAGCAGCTCTCTGGACATGGTGCCAGGGAACTGGTACGAGATGGAGTCCTCGCCACCCGCAACGACTCCGTTGCTTAGCTGCCAGACCATGTTCTTAAGCCACTGCTGGTTCGTGTGAACATCGTTCCAGGAAGGATCCTGGCAGAGAGCACGCTGGACCGTGTCGTTTAGTAGCTTCTGCAGGCTGACGATGGACTGGGATGGGAGATGGCTCCGCGCCTTGTTCCACATGCTGGTAAAAGCGTCGTCGAATGGTCGGAAGAGATTCACCAGGAGAATGAAGCCGTTGAGCTGGTGGGCGAGGGGGTCAGTGGGATCATCTCCGAGAGTTGGGAGATTGATGGTGGCCTGGAGAGTAAGGGGGCGCTGGCGCTGGATAGCATACGCTCTGTTTCCAGGTTGTCAGTATAAAAAGCAAGTCCGAAAATGACGGTGAATGATACACACCTCTCAATGACAAAGAACAGCCAGTAGATTCTTCGCATACGAGCAGCCTCGGCAACGTCGAGCTGCATGTAGTATTCCTCCTTGTTCATGCCAACCATCTGGATCATGGTGGTGGCCTCACGGAGGTAGTACCAGGCCTTTTCGTGCATTTCCTGGCCATAGTAGCATCCAAAGAGGAAGAAGTTGGTGGCCAGTGAGTTGATGGTGATCTGCTCGAGGTACTCGTAACCCTTTCGGACTCTCAACGTCTCCTCCAAAAGAAGCTGACACGAGACAATGTTGGCGCCGGGAATCACGTCGAGGTTGTAAGGATCCGAAGAAGGAATCGTCATGCCGGGTTGCAGCATGACAAAGGCACACATGGAGGCCATGAGGCAGTAGGCATCGCGGTTCTGCTCCATGTAGAGGATCTGCTGCTCGATTTGCCTCCGGTCCAGGATCGGGGCCTGTGCGTTCATGTGGTCGAAGAAGAACTGGGAGCATTCCTTGACCAGTTCGCTGGTCAGCATACCGGGAGTGGGAGCGAGATTCGAAGCCGGAGGAGCATTTGGCCCGCCGTTGATGCGACCGTGGATCTTGGCGGCCAGACTGGTCTGGCGTTGTGTCTCTCTCAACTCGCTAATGACCTTTGCGCGAGAGCCCTTGGGACCCTTCTTCTGAGGGATGGCATTGTAGGTGCAGGACAGCTGGGCCGAGGAGCAGTTGCGGCACGGGTTGATGCCGTCGCACTTGACCTTTCGCCGGTGACAGGCGTCGCAGGCTCTCTTTACGGCCTGAGTCATGGTGGGCGACAGACGAGGAGGCGACGCCAGGACGAGGCGAGGCGATTCCGTGAACAAGAACAAAGAGCGGAAACAGGAACAGGAACAGGAACGATGTGAGCGGATGGCGCAATCTGGGGAGCGCTCAGACTTATTTGCCGCAGGTTTGGGGCCCCGGGTTGTTCGGTGAGCTGTCAACTAGATTGAATGCTCCCTTGTTTTGCGGGGGAATAGACAAGAGACAGATTCAACTGGTGCGCGCGGTTGGGGTGGCTTTTGGTGTGTCCTTGGTCTGGCTTTGGCTGAGGACAGGATAGTGCAGGCGCAAGAAATCGAATACTATACAGTAGTATGTAGGCGTATGTAGGTTATTCGGCCCTTTCGAATGCGGGCCAGAAAAAAAAACGCGGGGAGAGTCGCTTATTAGGCGGAGTCTGGGGTGCCGATGCCAGGGAGTCGGGGGGGAGAAGGTTTTTGGCTGGCTCACGAGAGCGACAGACGGACGGCAGGCGACGAGTGAGGCCGTGGATACGGCGATGGAGGCGAGAATCTGGAGTTGTGATGATCGTTTGTTGTAGAGACAGGTAACGAGACGAGGTTTGAAGACGAGGAGGAAAAGAAATGGGCCTGGATAGTCAGCAGAGAGCGAGAATATGGGGGGAGGCGGACCCGAAGTACGTAAAAACAACCTGGCTGGAATGAGCAGAGGGCGAGAGTCCACCGCCAGGGAACACCGCAGGGAAGGGCAGGGAAAGGCCCTTGTAATCCTGGTCTACCACAGAAATTGGGCTTGGGCTGGGCTGGGCTTAGCTGGGAGCCAGGGCTGAGGGCGCCAGACCAGACGATGGGATGGGGAGCAAAAGCCTAAGACGGACTGGCGGGTTCTGGGGGTGAATGTGGTGTGTGTGTGGCCACTTGTTAGTTTAGGCGGAGGAACAAGTAGAAACGAGCCAGACGAGATGAGGGCGTCCTGCTAGCGTCGGCGGTTGGGCTGGCACTGTGCAGTGGCGACTTTTTCGTTTTTTCCCAGTGGGTTTTCAGTGGGTTTCGCAGCCCTTGGCCTCGTCAGCGCATACCCTCCTCACACTGTGCTTGGCTGCTGGGGGCGGCGCCTTTCTTCAGCAGGCATCGGGGAGGAGTGCGCAAGTTGGTGGCAGAAATTTGCCAGAAGCCAGGCTTGGCTGCTAGTGCGGCGTAGCGGTGGAGCCGGAGCCGTACAGGGCATCGCCAGCCAAATCCGCGGCATCAACACAGTGCAAATTCGGAATTCTACGCACGCCTCTTAACGGCGTCGGGGCTAACACGAAAGGCTAAAGCAAAACGCACCAGACAAGAGAAGGAGATGCAATGCAAAGCAAAAGCCCTCGGCCACGCCGCGCGGGAAATCCAGCGGCATTGATGCGAAAGGGCAGGTCGCACGGCAAGTACCGGTACATCTCATAGGTACAGCGCTGCTCACCATCTTACGGTGATGCTCGTACTGCCACTGTCTGTCTGCTTTTGCTGCGGCCTGCCGCTTCGAGAGCCGTGCGTGCGTGTCTGACATGGAAGCCTCAGGACAGGATTTACAGTGCAGAGACCCCAATTGCTTAGCAGGGCCGTAAGAGTGCGCTGAGGGGGGCTTCTTCTTTCCCCCCCAGGCAACTGTGCGACGACGGCGCAAAGTACAGGTAGGCCAGTCAATGCCGCGTCTCCGCGAGCACCAGCACGGTCCACGGGTACAGGTACCTCTCTGCAGGCTATTCGCTTTTGCCCTGGCAGACAGCAGGCAGGGTGAGGGCATCACGAGACATTCAGCTCAAGTCAGTTCCCATACCCGTACCGTTACGAGTACCAGAACGTGACGTGCCTGGATTGTATTAGATTAACCTTTTGCCAGCACGGACGAGGCGCAACGAATGGAAGCGCTGGCTTGAGACAATGAAGAAAGCTAGAACTGAGCACATTTACGTCTGTGGCGAGGTGTGGAAGTTGCCGAACAATTGAAGTCTTCCAATGGATCTCTACATATTGAGACACTGTGTACCTGTACCTGTCTGTTCTCCTGCTTCGGATTCCATGGGTGTTGAAATCTGGTGCTCAACTTGAGATTCCATCAACTCTCATGCTGGTCAGTCCATGTCCATCGCGCGCACATGGCCAGACTCTTGTTCGCAAGGGGAGCGACAGCCGACGTTCCGGTACAGCAGCTCCGGTCAAGTCTCGGGGAGGCATGTCACCTACTTTATTATCCATGGCGACTAGCAGCAGTAGACCTCGCAGTAGCATCGAGGAATGCAGTCAGCTCCCTTTTTAACCGTCGAGTAATGGTAGCGGTACATGGAGCATGCCAGCCAGCGCTCAACACATTCACCCGTGGAGAATAGCCAATAAGTACAAAAAGCTGGGCGAGACATGACACGCCAACAACACGACACGACACGAACACGAGCAAGTCATGTCCATCTGTCTGCCAGTCTGTCTACTGTACAGTATGGCTCTCTACGTACAGAAATAGGCACAGTACAGTTTCTACTTGGCAATAACTGTACTGTACAGGAGCAGCACAAACACAGTCCAAGGCACCACACATATACACACAGTGCCGCATCTCCTCAACCCCAAACACAGGCACAAGGAACAGGCACAACGAATTGATCAATCAACAGACTGCCCGGATTCAAATAATGCCATATTGCCCGTCTAAAGTGCAGCATGTCACTCATGCCAAACAACTCGCGCCCCAAACCCAGACGAAACTAGTAAAACCACGACGGACGATTCAAACACACGAGCCCCAAAGCGCCATCACCACATCACGCAACCCGCTTCTCCTGCTCGTACCCCGGATTTGACCAGCGTGCAGAGGGTGTCCAGGTTCCGCCAATCACCTGCAGCGCTAGCCAAACCGGCCCCCAGAATTGAGGTGAAAAAAAATCCGGGCTCGTTTGATTCTTCATCGTCCCGCCCATCAGCAACCAGCCCGCTTTTTTTGCCAGCCCCGGCGCTGTGTCTCTCTCTCGGCTCGCTTTCTGTCTGTCTGTCTCTCAGTCTCTCTTCGTCCTTCGTCCTTTCGTTCTTCTAGCTAAGCCCTGACCCGAACTACTAAGCGGGCACCGGCTCCAGACATGAGCACACCGGGGCGAAAAAAAGAACTGCCACTGGTTTCGTGTAATACTTTGAATCTGAGCGGAAATCTCCAATCTGTGCGGCTGTACAGTCCAGTAAAAGGGCTCTCGGCATCCGCGGCATCGTGGCTTTGACCCGATCGCTCAGCTTTTGCTTTTCTGTGACGATGAGATTTGATTTTCATATTGACAGCCGCGATCCGTTTAATCTCGGGCCATGCTTCACAATTGTCCAGCCCAGCCCCGGACCCGGCCACTGTGTCCAGAACCGGACAAGCCCATGGGGATGAAAGAGTCTCGCTGCAACACTAACCTCGGCAATGCCACAAGGTGACAAGCCCACCCCGATCGATTGACTAGCAGGCTTCGAATTTGCTTCCATGCTCCCCGGGGAGGGAAAATCACGACTATCCGGCCTTGCATCCGGGTCCGAGATCGTACAGTATCGTGTTCGAGGCTGGTCTTTGCTCTGCATTGCCCACCCAAACGTTGATCAACACTCACTTCTCACTTCTCAGCTCTGCCTCTCTTTCCTCTTCCCAGCTCAACAAAGCTTCTCTGCTGTGCTCTCTCAAGCTCTTCTCTCTATTTTTTCGCGCCCTGCTAGCGGTACCGGTACAGATGCGGAGAAGTCGTCTATCGGACCGAAGAGGCCATTCCTTCTTGCTGCAAGGCTGAGAGCCAGAGACAACGTTGCATAAAGGGGCGCTGCACAGAAAGGGGGGCCGCACGCACTTTGTTGCACCAACCAGCAGCCGCTGAGCTTCGACTTCGCCTACTTTTGGAATATGCATGGCGATCCAATGCAGGAGCGTTTTTTATTTTTCAATTTTTATTTTCTTCATCTTTCAGTGCATGGATTCAATTTACAGATGCAGATAGATGCAGACAGCGAGTAGCACAGCAAGCACAGGTCGTAGCGATACCACCTCGACACACTGTAATGCGTAATGATGCGTAATGCGTAATGCGTAATGCTACTCCGTCAGCCTTTTTTTCCTCTTTTGATGTTTTGTATGTAGTATCTGTAAGCATTCCTCATCCATTCTCTTTTTCTTTTTGTTTAATTCTATTTGCGTGCCAACTGAACATTACACCATCACGTGATGCACTTGACTCTGCCTCGGTTCTCGATGTCTCAAAACAGCATCACCACCTGGCTTTCAAGCCTCATGTCTCGCCTGATTCCGACGCCCAAGAGACAACACACCATCCAGTGTCCTGGTCTGTGCTCACAACTGCGTCATGCTGCTTCACCGACTTCAATGGATGGATTCTTCAGTCCCGTCGCACAACTTTCAAGCACTAACGCCTCACTAGCAGCTCGCTCTCCCTGCGCTAACAGAGGACTCGGGCCACTTTGTGCTTCATGCCACCCAAGCAGCCCTGACCCAGTGATCCTATTCTTGTTCCTTATTCCTATTCCTCGTCTTGCACTGTACTGTAGCACTCGTACGACTACCTACAGTACGTTCAGGTAGCAGCAGCAGCACATGGCAGCGTGGTAATCATCTCATCATCTCAGGGGGGCCCGAGATCTGTGGCCATCCCGTCCGTCACTGGCACGGCAACACCCGCCTACTGCTTCATCTTCATCTTCATCTTTCATCTGCGGCCGCTGCTGTTGATTATCGACGAGGTTTCTTCAATCCCATGCACGCACTTACAGGCCCAGGTCCAGGCGTACAGCGGCTGAAGGCTTTATCTCGCTTATGTATTTGAAGGAATCTCATCTCAGATCTTGGCAACGTCCACGAATGATGTCCCTTGCCAGCGGTATCAAACACCAACTTCTCCTGTACTCTATATCCGAATGCCCAAAATACTATACCTCAAGGTAGTACTAGTACATACACGTAGGCATCAGATTCCAATGGTGCTAAGAACCACTCAACTGCCATTGCTGCCAAACATGGCTGTGCCCGTAGGTCCCAAAACAGAAGTTGCTCGTCCATCCCTTTTTTCCAAAGACAAGACATTCTCAGATTCATGCAGTCATGCCATACCCAAAAACCGCAACAATTCCCTCCGGCACCTACGAATCCTACACGGCTTCCCGCATCGGCATTCGCACGACGCTCTCCCGTCTGACCTACGCTAGCTTCTACGGAGTATTACTCTTACTCTCTGCTCATCTTTCTTTTGTTGCTCGATTTAGGAGAGCAGATTTAGCCCCCCCAGGAGGACGATGGGCTTGCCTGTTCTGTTTTGACCAGCGACAAGTGCTTACTGGCGGCGCATCGCTGGACAGGGCCATCTCGCTGATCCCCTAGGGGCCTGCAAATAGGCATCACGAGATGGGCGGCAGGGACCGGCCTTTGCATGGCAACGTTTCAGATGCCGGTGTCGCCCTCTTTCTCTCTCTCTCTTTTTCTATCTATCTCGTCGTCAAGCTTAAGCCACGCTGCTCGTACTCGTAAGCCAGCTTCGCTTTCCTATTAATATATTTTTCTTCGCCCGGATATCCCGGCCTTGGCCTCTAGAATTCGATAATATTTCTCAAAGTCTAGGATGAGTGTCATGTCTAGGAAATCTTGGGTCCGAGACTAGGCCAGACACGACGATCCACTGCGCAACAGACACGTAGAGGGCATGATTCATAGTATCCATGCATCAGATCTCCCGTTTACCGCCTTAAAAAAAAAAGTGAGAAAAAAAGAGCCGACGTGAAAAGGGAGATCTTATTCCAAAGGAAATACCGAGATACGTGTAATATGTACGACACGCCCGTAGATTATCAGATAACCCTTTTGCAATCGATTTCAACGCCGGTCCCCTCCGGCTTGGTCAATGCGTGCATATGTTCTTCTTGTTGTTGGCTCTAGCAACGCGCAGGAACACCTTCATTCTCGGAACGGATCCCCCTTCCCGATAGTCTCGGACCAACGTCCGGGGTAAGTGGGTCAAGTCCGCTCCGGAACTTCGAGATGGACTTCATGGCTTCCCGTGATAAAGTCATTGAAGATAACGCCGTGTTCTTATTTTCCTTTTGTCCCTTTCTTACGTCTTATCTCCCCATTTTGTCATCGATAATTGCGTATGCAAAATCTTCTCACCAGCTGCGAATGAGCCCTTGAGAATGATTCGACTCAAGATGAAGCTGCACATCTAGATTTTGACGATCCGCAGATTCCAGTGTGTTCACATGAACAAAATACTGGCATTCTCCCAGAATTCAAGCTCTATTTAAGTATAATCTATCCATCGTATAACTCGTACTTAATGCACAGGTGCTCCCTCATGACCATTTTCCCATATAGGCTTCTAGGGTAGGACACTCATTCCAATCAAGGCAGATTCTTTTTGGATATCTTGGTATCCTAATGATGTTTAACCTTTTATGTGACTGATCTATTCATTTGATCTCCAGAGCCTGTTAACTAGCTTCGCAAATGATCTATAGAGCACTGTGGCTATCAACAATTCGGCAGCTTTCGATAGGGAGAGTGTTCTATTTGCGTACGTGAAACACATGACGCACTTTTGATCTTCCTTGACACCATCAGAGTGAAAATAATTGGCCACAGGTCATTCCCTAGCTACTCTACTATCCAGCATTCACGTGTTATTCTCAGATAATTTAGTTATAGACAATACATTTGGATCAATGTGCTGTGGCGACTAGCTCAACGCGAGGCTGTTCCAACCTCTTGGATCAAAAACTAGAATGAAATCTTAGGTTGGAATCGATCGGCAGCAGCAGATCGATTTATCTGTGCTACCTACCACGGGAGTACTAATTACTTCAGCTCTGAGGCAAAGCCCACCTTGCTCGGACGGATGTTCCACAAGCCTATTCCGGCTTGCTCAACCGAAGAATGTCGTTGATAGGGGGAAACAACCGAGATATCTTGTGTGCCAACTATCTGTCTCTCCTGCAAATATTCAGTGTCACTATTCAAGGGAACACAGTCGTAGCTTAGCCAGGATGCAGTTGCAAATATAAACAAAAATGTGAGATGAGGAGAGTCCAGCTCAGGTGTGGTAGCACAGCTGAAAACTTCTTTTCATCAGAATGAACTTTTCGTACGGGAACTTTTGTTAGGATACCTTTTTGGAACATTGCATGTTGAGCCGATACTTGATTTCGCTCATGATGAACGCAATGTTCCAGCGCAAATCGCCAGTGTCTGAAATGCAGTGGTATCTCGCGTTTGGGTCCCGTATGGAATAACTTTGAGACATATTGAAGTCTGGTTGAGATGTAGAGCGTATCCGATGGTTTAAATCGCAAAAGATACGTGTGAGACTAAATCAATTAGGGAGCTGGCGAAGAGATACTCTAGTTGTGATAGTATGGCGTGTGGATGTTCTTAAGACACTCTTCGTCCTTCATATCCGTCAAGATGACCCGCTTGTTAACCAGTTAAATCCGATGTAGACTGTTTGTGTCGCATCATATGCTAGCAATTCAGGATCAGAGAGACTCACATGATAACTCCTTGTGGATAAGAGATAGGAATTATGCTTTGTTACACGTTCTCAGCATCACAAACTCATAGTCCCATGATCATCTTCCGATCTGTGAGAGTACCATGACTCACTGTTATACTCATTTGCGTGGTAGAGACCATGAATGATATGTTTAGACTGGTTATATGTCGCTGACTATAGTAAATCACCTTCAGTTTGAGATGTGGTGATACTTGAAAACTTTCGCAAGCTTCACTGACAATCGTAGATCATTAGCTATGCTTACTTGTACTTTATGTGTACGGCTATGTAAGTAAGTAAATCTAGATTGATTACGCGGCTAGGAGCTACGGAATGGTAATGGGAGCTTATGCGCCGGAGTGTAGGGATGATACTCCCAGAACTCAGAATACTATACATCCCAAAGAAGAAGAGAAGAAATAATGGTCATCTTACATTGTTATAAGAACAAAAAGAGCCTCTGATGAATACTAATATCATGTACTGATATCACCTTATCACCTTATCCGTCAGAAACATCGCCCATCACAGACCCAAACTTCATCACAACATCACGCCATTCCACGTAGCAAACAACGCCTCACACCAAAACATCCATTCATCACAGCCCAAATCATATCAATCTGCACAACCTGTATTCTCCAATGACACTCATGCTCATAGACTGTCGCAGCCATCGGTAAAGGCAAAAACAACTGCCCACACTTGTGTGAAAACGCATATATAAACAGCATCACACAAACTGCGCCGTGACATGGACACAGCCGATACTACGGGGATGCGCAAGCAAAACCAAAAGAGAAAACAAAGACAAAAAGAGAAAATAGGCTTTGCTTGCGGCAGTGATGCTGTGACGCCTTGTGGACTACTTGAAGCTCAGCATGCCAGCATGCGATTGAACTTGGATCTGATCGTCTAGAGCGCCAAAGCCTCTATGTGTACCTTCGTACTATTTCAATTATTCTTCACTCATATTTTAACAAGCGAATACTAGTCTACGGTAATGTGCAGGATGGAGACGATTACAAGAATCCTTCTCGGACTTGTCCTGATGTGCTTCGCCAACGCCCTCAGCGACGAGGTGGTGGAAAGGTATGAACCCCTACGACGAGATATCCAGTAACCAAAAGCGGCGACAAGACTATCCTCTACAACATCATAGAGATACAGATGGCAAAACAGAGAAGCAACTCTCTCATCACGGCTAACCGTTCAACCATCACTCTAGATCAAGCTTGACTCCCCCAACTCCCCCATGGCGAGGTTCCGCCGTCCTCTCCTACGACGCAGACTACGAGACTCCTACTCCCTCTCCAGACGAATATTCCTCTCCAGACCCATATACTTTCGAAGAGACGTGGTATTTGCCATCCAGCACCATCGAGCCATCGACGACGCCTCGTCCCCAGTATTCCGCCATTGTAACTGTTAGAACCACCACATGGGTTCTCTCTCGATCGACGACAATCACCAGTATAATCCTCGAAACATATTATTCGACTCTAACAGACATCGAAAACTCGAACGAGGGAGGAACCGTAACGGAGACGGAGTCGGATCCATCCAGCTCAGCTCCGTGTGTAGCCGCGTCTGTCAATCCTTCGGGATACAGATATGAATGCTCGTCTTCGTCTTCATCGTCCGTTAGAGCCATGACGACAATAACTTGGTCGCCCGAGGTATCCGCCTATCCTCCGCCGTCAATCTCAACCGAAGGCCGCGTGAGCCCAGCCTCTACATCAACAACTTCGTCATCAGCATCAACAACAACAGCAACAGACGAGGGGACCGAAACTCCACCTGTAGTAACAGGAGCGGCACCACCTCTTCTCGGAAAAGCAGACACTCGCGCCATGGGTGCCGTAGTCGCGCTGCTCGCCATCCTAGCGTGAACTTCTTCTCCCTTACCTCCAGCCAAACCCCTCACATCTCCGTCAAAAGATATTGATCCTTCACTCGTTCGTTCGTTCGGTTCGTTCGCTCGTTCGTTCCAATAGCATCAAAAGGAAAGAAGAAATTTTACGCGAAAGAGTAGAGTAGGGGGTTTGTCTGCCTGCCTTACTCCCCCCCCACACCCCTCACTTCAAGCTTATCTCCTGTTCCCGGGTCCGACAGAAGTTCTTTTTCTCTTTCTCTCGCTTGTTCAAAAAAAAGGTGGTGGCCTCGGGTAAATCGCAAAAGCCAATAGATGCCCCCCCAGCTCCCCCCCTCCCATCTCGACTCTCGACAGAAACGAAGTTTCCTCCCATCGTTAACTAGGTCCCGCTCTGGAGAAAACAACAAGAACTAGGGCAAATATTCTCCGGCACGGCCCTTCCCATGCAAGAAGTTGGGGACGGGGGGGGAGGGGAAAAGGATCGGGCGTCGAGATCCCGTTCGAACGGCTCTGATGTACTCGTAGGGTGCTAAAGCTCGTGGTTGTATGTGCTAAACTTGTTGTGTTTTCTCTTCGTTTTCTCTTTCTACGCCTGTAGTCGAGAAGGGGGGCGTCTCGTCTTGCGGACTTTTCTTACTGGGGGTAAGCTTGGGAAAGGGTGAGGTTACAATGCAGTCGTCGGAAAGGGGGGGTTGAAAGATTGGGGTGATGTGATGATGGTGCGTGAAAGCAAGGGTTCAATCTTGCACCGGATATCAGTCAGTGACGGGGGATGGAGCGTCAATCTTTTTTTGCGACCGTATTTCCTTTTTGCTATTCGTCTAGGGAATTATTAATGTGTAATTTGCTTTCTTACTTGTGAGCTAATCGACCTCGGTACTGTGTATATCGTGCGTACTGTGTTTTACAACTGTATATCACAACCAAGGCACCGGCATGGAGCATCTCAATTGTCTGTTAAAAGCGGGCTGCTGCTTCTGTCTCTCCTCTATCTTGCCGGTGGAGTCGTTCAAACGTGTCTGAGGGGGCGTGGAACATGGTCATGGACCCCTATGCTATGCCAATCTCTCGTCCCCATATACAAACACACGTGTTGATATCATCTCCCCGCAGGCAGCATGGGGGTGTTCATTATGGCACAGGTACGTAGAAATCGTACACCATGCCATGAGAAAAAGACACACGAAATGGATGTCGATATCCACCCCCATCTTGGGCACGAATAGCCCCAGTATCTCCTCTCCTCTTTGCGTTGCATGCGGCGGATGCAAGCCGAGGTGGCAATGCATGTCCGTCCTCGTCAAGCAGTTCTCATTGGGATGATTCCCGACCTTGATGGACCACCAAGTAGCTTCTGCAGGTATTACGAGTACATCTGTTCTACATGGGTTGGCGCAAAGTCCAGGCAACTGATTCGCTCCATCACCCTGTCCATGACCCCGGGGAGTCTCTCCAGCTCGGCTTTGGTTTCCGTATGTTGAATTAAATGACGGAGCATTACATAGCTCTCGCAAAGAGTAAAAAGAGCAACATCTTAACCATCCAATGGCTTCAAATCCCACAAAATCTTAGGCTACACCCGCCCCCAGGAGCCCGTGCTTCAACCTTCGACATCACCATCCCTGGCAGGCTTTTCTCCCCCGGAACTCCACGCTCGCCTCTAGTATCTCTTACCCCTCTTTAGATATCCGTAAAATCGTAAAGATGGTTCAAGGATGAGGTGCCGGAACTAGAGCTTTCATGCAGGAAATTAAATCTATGGTGGATTCGGGGAACTCCGGGTCCCTCCCTCTAAGCCCCCCCCCTAGTCACCTTGGAAGCGCCCAGCCCGTCACATCACCGTACGGGCGCTCGTAAGTTTAAGAGGATCCTGACCTTTTTACTACTTGTAGGCATCAACAGCCACCTATCGAGGCATAGAGTATGCGTACGGTCTCGAGAAACGGTCTCCCCCCCACAACAACCACATACATGCAGATTGCATTTCGCACTCTGTCCATCCAGAATCGCCAAGAGAAGCGCAGATAGACGCAAACTACGCAATATTCTCTCGGCTTCATCGTCGGCAATCGCGTATTTTGTTGGGAGCGAACCAAACAAAACGATGTGGGAGTCGCATTTTGTGCGTCATTCCGTCTGCTTTACAACGTAGCATTACATTGCATCCACCGCACAGCAGGACGACAGGACAAACGTCCTGTGAGGTAAGAACTATTCATATATATCCATGTCCTCTAATGTGCCTCAAGGGCAAATCCGATTCGTGGGACAGTGGATATTGCCAAGTGGCATATATCAGCGCCTACGCCATGGGAAAAGACGATCTACGACCCCTTCCAGGATGCAGATATCGGCTCACAATTCCCTTTGCAAAAGTCCCGAGACAACTACATACGAGGGTCATGCGGGCTGTTGTCATACATACATGCCCCCGACATCTATCTGTTTCTCGAGATCCCGTTGGCAAAAAGCAAAACCCGTCTATGCAATTTCCCTCCCTCCCCTCCCACGGGAACGGAGCAATCCGTTTTGACTCGTGCCTATACATTACATTTGCCCTT
Organism: Trichoderma harzianum CBS 226.95; assembly: GCF_003025095.1. Classification (NCBI taxonomy): domain Eukaryota; kingdom Fungi; phylum Ascomycota; class Sordariomycetes; order Hypocreales; family Hypocreaceae; genus Trichoderma; species Trichoderma harzianum. The sequence continues at coordinate 913,154 of NW_020209260.1, forward strand.
GGGCTCTCTCCCCCCTGAAATATGTAAATGTAGCAAAGCGGGCACTTCGGGTCTCAAGTGGTGGCCCACGAGGTCCATGACATGGACAACAACGTGGCAATCGTCTGCTGACTGCCGCTCCGGCCAATTACCAGTCATATACGATTCCAAGCCCTCGTCGAGCCCAATAAAAATCAAGGACTCTGCTTTTCCGCAGCAAAGTGATTCGACTGGGCCATCTGCCAGGTGAAATTGCCATGGCAAAAGCGGGCAGCAGAAACCACGTCACCCGCCAGAAGTCCAGGTTTTTTTTCCCTCCCTGTGATGAGAGGCATCCCAGCATGTGATATTTGATAAGAGGCGTACCACTTTCTTCTAATTCTGCAAATCCTTCCTGCAAAAAATTCTGTTTAGGGAAGCTACATGGCTTATTGTGCGGCCTTGAAATCTGGGCTGAGTCTATGATGCGCGAAATGCAGGAATGAAAGAATCAAAGAGGGGGCTGAACAGGTTGGGTTGGGTTGGATTACCAACATGTTCTGAATCACCGGAAGAATGGGGACAACGTGCCCGGGAGAGCTCCCTATTCGAAAGAGTTGCTCGCCTTAACCGCCGCAATTCCAGGCTAAAGCCTCGCTGGCGGCAGTTGTGGATAGTAACTAGATACGAACAACGGCGCGAAATCAAGCAAAGCACCGCTGTGTGGGCCCAGGGAGGGACCCCTTTCCACCTGGCCGTGAGACATTGTTTCACTCTGTGGCGCGACATTCCTCAATGTCTAGCTCAGTTGACCACCTGGGGAAAGATGGTCAACATGTGGTTGAGTCAGGAGAGACACGTTCAATTGTAGGCTTCGTGTGGGGGAAATGGTTGCTGGAAATGTAGCAAGTGAATCAAGTATATGAAATTCAACTAGTGAAGAAGAAGCAGTTGAGATAGTCCCATCTCGTCCCCACCCCCCTAAAAACGTATCAAGGTCCTCCATGCAGATTCACGGGGTTCGTGTGATGAAGTGTTATTCTCCATCAGAGGCATCGCTATCCTCAATCACGAATGCTGCCGAGCCTGCCGAATATTTTGGCACTTTGTAGTCCGGCATGGGAATCAAAGGATAGAGCTTGGTCCGGACGCCATTGTCCCCGTAAGCAGCATACCAAGGTGGCAACATGGAATCGGGGACCGCCCAGCCTAGCTTCGAGTTTCGAAGCCAGAGCCTTACCATGTGGCGGGACGTCTCGTCACCATCTGTGTACGAATCGCGTCGGTGGAGCAATGCCCAATTGTTGAAAAATAGCAAGTCTCCTGTCTTTAGGTGAAGTCGGAGCTCCGTGCGGTATGCGGCTTTTGATATTCTTTCCAGAGCAGACTGCTGTGAGGCAGTCAGAGCTGGGATGTTGGTTGGTCCACTGGATGGATGAGGCCCGAATCGATTCGGATCTATGCTAGCCATCAACCTGCCATCGTGAATTGCGAGGGCGGGCGCTAAGTAGCATTTTGCTCCACGCCCCGAACTGCAAGGTAACACCAGTTTCAGCCAACACCCAATGTCAAATAGTAGGGGGTAAAAACAGCATTGCTCTTACATTTGCACAGGCCAATCTGCAGTTAAGAGAGTCTTTGCAGCTGATGGGTCTTCAGCAAGCAGCTCATTAAATGCAGTGCTGACGGAACTGAGATACGTGTATCCCCCCCTTTCCGCGCAGTGCCGAACTTGGAGCGCTAGGATATCGCACCCCATATCATTGTGATAGGGCTGTTTGAATTAGCATTAATCAATAGGCATAGACGACAACAAATTGATATTTACCAAAGCTTGATTAGAATGAATGCCATGGCGCATCTCCACAGGGACTTTCCAAAGTTTTGAGTTGGTTATGTGTGCTTTTTTGATTAGAGGCCATGTTGGGTCAAGTCATAGGAGAAAGATATAACTTACAGAGGACGTTACCCTTGCGGTCTTGCAACCCCCTCTTGTCAGCGATATAGCTGGATATGCCTAGGTAGATCGTGGTGCTGTCTTCAACTGAGTATCTTGACTCTTCAAGACCCCTGAGAACGAAGAAGCCGCGCTGCTCATGAATAACTCTGGCGGATTGGGAAAGCCGCGCCGCAAGATTCGGAAGGGGAAAGTTGTCACGGTCAACCTGGTCTCCATCGAGGCCAAGAGCTGTAGTCCAAGTCAGCTGGCTTCGTATGTTACTCTCAACAAGTGTTTATTCAATAGTCTCTTACACTTGAAACTTTGGAGGGCTGCATCGATTTCTTCGACATCCTCTCCGCGAAGCTGCCAGGTGTACGTTTCTTCGTCCTCGAAATCAGCCCCTGACCAGGCCAAGGGGCCATTGATGGCTGTTGGAAGTTTTGCCATCATGTCCTTGGGTATAGCAGTGGCTGCGTCAAGGATATTTATGGGACCAGTCGTGCTTGGCGGAATCATGATTTCTTGTTGAGGATGCTGCATGCTTTTGCAAATCCAACCTCGGCCCCCGTGGCTCTGGGCTGTCTTATATGCAAAAAAAGGATAATGGAAAAGGTACGAGAGTGGTACGAGGTTGAAAACGGGCCAGACAGTGAGCTCGAGGTTCGCCACCAGATGCAGAGAGACGTCGGACAGCGTATCGGCGCCAGGACAATGCGATGCTTTGATGTTTCCGAGAAAGTGGAGGTGTGCTGTGGGCCACCAGTCTCCGTAATGAATCTCGTCGTTTGTGCGCCATGGCGGATGATCTGTTCGCGCACGACACGACGCACGTCGCTTATCAGACTTGAAGACAGCGTATAGGAATCAACCATGTAGACACAGAGTGCCTAAGGGGGCTGCACGAAGCCAGTGCATTCTGCTTGCTGAGCTGGTGGTGAAAATCTGGTGGACGAGACCCGTAGTCGCACTGTTCGGCCAAAGGGGGTACTTTGGAACTGCAAGAATGCCCTTCGGGACACGTCTGCAGCGGCCCATGGACGGTGGTAGGCAGCGGTAATAGGTCTAGAGGGGGCTATTGGCGGTTCGTTTGAGAGAAGCAGAAAGAGGAGCCGCTGGGTCGTCGCACTGCGTTTGAGGTGGGAGAGAGCCTCTCAAACCACACCAAGTTCCCGCGATAGCAACCCAATTACGACACGCCTCTGGACGTCGGACCAGCCCAGAGTGGGTAAAGGCTCAACGGATATTATACAACACATATGGCCGTAGTTCCTTTGCTTTGGGCATGACGACGGACCAAGGATACTCCGCAACAGACCAAAGAACAGGCGAAAAGAGCGTGATATGATTGGGTAAGGTAAACCAAAACAATCAGAGTTTGCCTCACTAGCAGACGATGCCTTGTTTTTTTTTACCTTTGGCCGGGCGGCTGTTCAAGGGGAGTTTGGCAGAGGAGGGAGGAGAGAGAACCATCCGAGCCCCATATCAAAAGGGAACTAAGTTTCCTCCGGTCTGTGATCGAATTCCAGGCTGCCGGCACTAATATAAGACGTAAGCTACCGTGACAATGCAAAGAAGTAAAAAAAAAAAAGTCTTTGAGCGTGACTCGCTTAGCCTCAGCCCTTACTGCCCTCACTGCCCTCAATGACTTGGGCTAATGAACGGGGGGAGAATGCAAGAGCAAACAAAGAATCGAGCCATACTGAATCGGTTTGAGCAGTGGAGCTGTCCGATCAACCCCGTCCGCGCCTGGCCAGTGATGGGGATGAGAAGGACTTGTTCACATCCCGGACTATCCATCCACGCGCGCAGTCGAGCTAGTAGCACTGGTGCTGGTGAGTTTGATGGTACAAGTACTGAGAGTGTGGATTGTGGTGGGAGATGGGGGGCCATACTGAGAGCGTCACTGTTGTGATGCGGAGCCAGATGATCACACATGAGGCGACACCACTTCCCATAATAGCAGCACTCGGTACGAGCAAATAACGGGGATCCCAGCGGTGCTGCTGGACACCACCACTCCTCTCTCTGGTGCCGTGCCTCTTTGTATCTTGGTCTGGTCGTCGTATTGAGCAAGTTGGGATTCGAAAGTTCATCTTGGTCGGGTGAAGTGCCGCAATTCTAGACTTGAACTGGGAGTCCCTGTCCCCTGTATGTCAATGAGCCGTTTGCTGATAACCTTGTCACGCACACGGCGGATATCTATCCACAGCCCACAAAAATATATATCTCGCCCCATCGCCATCCCTTCTCTCCAAGGCAATACAGGCAGGAGCACTCTGTAGATGCGCTGTTGACGTGGATTACACACATATATGAAAGTCCATGTGAAATTTGCAGTGTCAAAGGGTGCGAGAGTAGACAGTTTTTCAATGGGACAAATGGGCTGATTTGTTCAGAACCCAACAACTCGCACATGTTGCTGTGGTTCACGACATAGCTGTAGGAGATGAAAATATACATCTCAGGCGAGGAAAACGGGAGAACATCCCTTTGGCTTTGTTCCCTTTTTTCTCTCGCTGTTGTTCTAGTCATGTTGCTGAACAGAGCTACGGGGACGGCATTTGTAGCACGTGCAATGAAGCATGTTGGTAGAGATAGTTGCCTTACTAGCAGCAGCATGTCATGCTTTCATCGGGGTATCATAGATGACAACCGCGAGTGGCATACATGGCTGTACAGGTACAGTACAGGGGAAGGGAGCTGAAAGGGAGAGTTGAAAAATAATATCCGACATGTCGTTCTAGCTTTCAGCTTCCAGTACCCCAACTCGTAGCGGGCGTAGCGCAAAGTACAAGTGATACGAGTACTCAGTTGTGTGTATCTTGGTTCCCTCCCCCCTGCCAGTCCCAGCCACTCAGAGCTGCATGTGGTGACAGGGACGGGGCTCTGAACGTCAACCGGTGAGGCCTGTCAAGTCGAGCATCAGCAAGGCTCTGGTTTCGGGCGGGAACGCTGCAGGCTGTGATTGGATCTGGGGGACGTGACGGGAGAGTAAGTGGATAACAGAGTTGAGCTTGCAGCCACCATTGGAAAACGAGCGACCAGGCCAAGGTGTTTTCCGCATGATGGGCTCCATCAAGACCGTCTGGAACAGCTAGCCAGGGTGTGGCCTAGGCGGGCTCTATCACTTTATCACATTTCGAGTTCTGATGGCTTTGAAAAAGAGACGCATGGGGGCCGAGGCTTGTTGTTTTTGGTGAGTGTGTGTTGCTGCATTTTCCAAGGCTTTCGGTGAGGACGAGAGCCTGTAGGAGGGCGCGCGAGAGGACGAGGATTGATGGATGGATGGGCAAGAAAGAGAGAGAAAGCCGCGTTCGTCAGTGTGTCTGTAAGTAGGCGAGAAGCGAGTAGCGAGAGGAGGGGACGGGAGGGGCACACAACATGGTGTTTTTATTAGATCAGATCCAATCACGATGATGATGCTGTGCTCCCACCGCACTGCACTCGTCCCAGAGAAGAAATTAAAGAGGTACGAGTACAGAGAGAAAGAGGGAGAAAGACAACAAACAAGTGAAGCTATTCCGGATTCTGATTTCGGATTGTGATTCTGATATGGGCTCCTGCCCTCGATGCCGCTCTGGGCCGGGCCGGCATTCGTTCCGATATGCTGCCCGCCAAGTGCCTGCGTGCATGTCACGACCTTGTTTGTGTCCAGCCCTTGTCAAACCAAACCAGAAAGGCAGAAATGGGGAAAACCCCAGCCAACAGCCCGCCAACAGCCCGAAAGGAACTGCAACCGCAGCCGGGCTTGCAGCCTCAGTCGGGCCCCCTTGCGTCTGAGGCCTTTTTGGATCGGCGGCGGACCGGCGGTTTATGGACACAGCGGGCTCAGCAGCTTCGCAATCCTGGCAAGCCTGGCATCTGGCCGCTCCTCGAACAAGCAGCGCTGCTCCAAACGCTTCAGCTCGGCCGACTAGCGACCACGGACGGGCAGCGAGAGGCGCCATTTGCATGTACAGTACTAGACTTGCACAGACTATCGCTGCAACAGCGTCTCTGGCGTCTCTGATGCCGCCGCCTGCGTCCCGATACTCTGGGCTCCCGGCCGTCGCCGCCATCGACGCTCATCATCGTACTCTCTTGTACAAGTACGGCGGGCCCCCTGCGGCTGGTCATCCCGGCTTCCCACCTTTCTGCTCCTCTTGTTTGGGCTCGACCTGAGAGAACTGGATTGGACTGGACTGGACTGGCCTGGACTGGTTCTCTTCCCTTGCGCCTCGAGTCCGGTCTGCCTGTCTGTACTTGCAGGCTCCTTCGTCACTCTCACCCCCGTGCCCGCTCTTTCGCTCCTGCCCCCTCGGAGACGCTCCTGGGGGCCTTTGATCCAGTGGAAACACGTCCAGCGTGTCTGTGTCTGTCTTTGGCTGGTCCTCGAGCCTTGACGTGTGCAACACACCCTCCTGCGTTACATGTACGAGTACGATACGCTGCCGCAGCCATGGAGACGGCCGTTGTGAGCTTACGCTCTCCTGACATTTCCGCACGGGTAAGTGACGTCTTATCCCCCTCTCCGGTCCTACGGGCCACGGGTGGCATACGATGCGAGCGTATCTTATGGGGCCGGCTTGGTGGGTTGCCAATCCATTGAGTTGCTGAGTCGTTGCGTGCGTTGCTGCTGCTGCTGTCTCGGAGTCACCTTCGCCCTTTTCGTCTTCTCAATGCCTCGCACACACCCTACCAACACCCCCGGCTGTATGTATCATACCTAAGGTTTGACTCGTACCGACCGCTGCGTACATCTGTCTTGTCTGTCCTGTCTGTCCGCGGCGAATAGGATGAGCGGCGCCTCGTCTCATCTTATTACCGCCGCAGATGCCCGGCCCCCCTTCTTCCTGCCGCGCCGGGGTTGGATGGTCAACCGGACAATGCCATATCGGACACAGAGGGACAAGCCAGATTAGAAGTTGATTTTTGACCGGTTTCCTCACAGGCCCCATCCAGAGCAAAGCGAAAGTGGGCAGACGACGGCGACACGGCCTCCAATGGTACGACCTCAGCTGTCCGGCCCCGAGCCCGAGCCAAACTCAATGAGCCCAAAGGAGGCATTCGGTTGGCAGGTCCATCTCGCACGGATGCGGTATATGCGCCATCATCAACAGGCTCTGCTTGTGCAGCCACCAAAACACAACAACCTGGAGTGGTGGCGGGCCTATCAAGCCCCGGGCGAGTACTGGTACATGGCGAGCCCGTAGCCATCCCGCAACCTCAACCCCAGGCCTATCCAGATTCTCAGCTGCATAGCAGCACTCTGTCAGGCCACTCTTCCCTCGCCAAAGATTGCTATGCCGGGACTATTTCTCGCCAGGACAGCGATGCCATGTCGATCGCTTATACCACTGAACCTACGGCATACAGTCACTACTCCACCACGTCTGCGACTTCTAGCCCACATTTCCAGCAAAACCATTGGCCTGTTCAAGGCCAGCATGGCGATGCCCTCGGCCAGTCTCAGAATCGTCAAGTACCATTGAGTTTGCCTCCCCAGTCTGTGTCACTGCAATCGACTCAAGCCAATGGCGCAGTGTATCGGGGGCACCCAGTCTCACCGCAGCAACCGGGCCAGTCAAGCCAAGATATCGGTACCAACCTCGCAGCGCCCTATCCAACTGGGCATTCATTTCCGCCAGCCTTTCCGAATCATTCTGTTGTTGTCCAATATAATTTCCAGTATCCGCCATATCCTCTTCCTCCCCATTACTTTCAACAGTGCGTACCACACCAAGCAACTGGGCAACTTCCCATCCAGGCGCCACAAGGATATCCCTACCACGGCCCGCAGTATAATACGTCGCACATCTCAGCGGATACCAAACAACTTGGGCCTTCCCTTTTGACGCCTGTGCAATCAGTGGTTGAAAGATCCCAATTGCCCGAGAATCATCAACAGGCTTACCCGTTACAGCAGCCTAGTCGTCAATACTCCATTATTGCTACAATGGACAGCACCATGTATCCTGGGCCTGAAGCTGAGGCAAGCGAAGTTATTCACGTCCAAGATGACGTCTCGTATGAGCATCACACGCACATGACCGAAGCCGCTGAGTGGCAAAACCCAGTGAATTACATCACTGGCGAGACTCATGAAACTGGCGAATTTGGTGATGACAACTCTGATGCTTCTGGAATTTCTGATACCATGGATATCCAATGCGATGTGCATGATGACAGCGAAGTACAAGATGACTCGCTGGGAACAGGTGAGAGACCGCAGGAGCTGGCGCCATCTATATCTATGAAAGAGGAGGATGCTGCATCGTCTTCGATTTCAAAACCGAAGCGAGGTCAACTGAGCCCTACTCATCGAAAGCAAACTGCAGAGACGAGAAAGATTAAGGCGTGTACACGATGCCGAATGCAAAAGATGCGGGTGAGTTCCCACCTGGTTGCCCAAAACAGTGCTTTTACGATGTGTTCTAATGACTAATAAACCCTATGATACAACAGTGTCAAGTGGACACGAATGACCCATCGGGAGACTGTGTAGGATGCAAGACCTTTTCAAAGACGTCGAAGAAGACCATCCACCGAATGCCGTGCTATCGCGGAAAGATTACAGATGCAGTCTTGTTCCGTGCCGGAGGGCTCGAGCTTACTAAACGCTGGAAAGGCACAGAGATGAAGGATGTTGGAGACCGAGTCAACCCGAAGGACGTCCGCACCGTTCTCTTTACTCTGGGCATATGCAAAGAGGAGGTCAAGATTGAAGTAGTCCATTTCAGGCCGCAGTCTGGGGACGTGACTGCGAGGTTCTGGATGGATGGTGAGCAGGGGGTGCGAAAGAAGAAGGATCTAGCGCACTATTGCCTGGCTAACATTCAGAAAACGGCATCGTATTTTGAAGACTACATCAGGAGGAATGCAGTGGAAGTTATATTCAATGAGAGGGCAGGTGGGAGTGACGGGGCTGGAGACATTCTCGAGTCGACGTACGCTTATGCAGTTCGTCGTTTCCAACTTCTCCGAGTATGTTACTTTCCATCTACGCCTTGATACCCAAGGTGGTTATAAGAATGCTAATAGAGTGAGGCAGAGAAAACCGGCACTTCCTGGCAAGGAGGAGAGAGAACTCAATCTCTTGGGCAACTTGTTCATCCTTTGGTTTGCCATGCGTAAGTGAAGAGAATTTGTCCTTTTCTTCTCCTCCGTTTCCACTCGCCCGACTCTTTTGATCTGTTTACCCCTCTCGTCAATGCAACTAACAAGTGGTGTAGGCCACTCGACTGGGTCTTCATGGATCCAGGGCAAGGAACTGTTGGGGATGAAACCCGAAATAAGGGACGAGACATACCCGCTGTTTAAAAGAGTTTCGGTACCACGCATGATCCTTGCGCAGTTTGACAGTATCAACTACACCCGAATTCTCACCAAATACGGAAAGTTTGTCCTCACTGAGCTCGAGTCTCTCATGTCGCGAAACCAGCCAGAATATTTCTTTTTGGTTTATGTCTGCCTGTTTGTCCTTTTGCGAGAGGCGAGCTGGACAAGCGCAGACCGCTACCGCCACGCACGGAATAACCACGGCCAGAGTGTAAGTGATTTACAGCATATACCTCACTGGTCCCCTATCTATCTTTGGTAACCATCCGGTATTCTAACTCTTGCAGCTTCGTTATTCAATCCCGCAATTTGTAGAGAGCCTGCATGACAGCTGCAACAACCTTCTTCAGCATTGGCACTATTATAATGCCAAGTCGTGGCCCAAGCCCAATGAAGCGGCTGATAGGTTCAATACTCATCTGGCCCACATTGAAGCGGCAGAATATAACCTTATGATGAAAGCGCTTACCGATCCTGCAGTGCAGCAACAACTGGATATTTGGAGACATTACAAAGCAGATAATGGCCAAAGTGAGTGCCGATGCCTTTTCAAAGTACCAGAGTGGACGATACTGACGCAATTGGACTCAGTGAAACAACCTGCTCCAAGCAATGTTGGAGGGAGGCCGTACGAGGGGCGCCAGGTCTTTTACGACTGGGATCACCCCTTCTATTGGGTTTCACAGTTATTTGAAGAGAATTGGCAGCCACATGCCACTTACCGGGCAGAATCCGTAGATCCGCTAGCCAGGTAATGAAGCATGAAGCACGATGACGAGAGCCAGCACGAGTGGTGCATGCAAAGGATTCGCTGCATTGCATCATAGGCTCCATGATTGGTTATTTTACGGGGCTTTCATGGATTAGATTTGGGAGGGATAGTTTCGGATCATCGCTCATTTAGGTTGCTTCTTTGACTGGACTACTAATACTTGACTTTTTATTGTCTACGTCATGGTTAGCTGTGGGATTCTGGACTGGGTATGGACGTTTGATATTCTGTGGGTTAAGATTGAACACGACCCAATTGAGGCCAGTTGGCAAAGATTGATTTGCCTTTGAAAAGCATTGAACAAGCACAAGCACATGCAAGTATAAAGTGAACAGGCACAGGCTCGGTCACCAACAGAGGCATGTCGGCAACGTCTGTCACATCTCAACCCACACCCTGTTTTTGCCAGCCAATCCCTGCATGCAAGTCAGCACAAGCGAATCCAACAAGCAGTTACAATGACAATGCAGTACTTTTGCCAGATGTCAACAAAGGTAGCCCAAGTATCGGTACATTGGCCTGGACACCACACAGACAGACGGGGTTGTGAGCTTAGGCGTTTTGCCGGCGCATAAACGCCACCAACCCCAAACTGAACTGGTGTAATTAAAACCCACGAGAATATACAGTACAGGTTAAGCTCTGTTGATCATAGTAAGGGAAGGTGGTTTTTATGTTGTTGGTCCAGGGGGGGCGTCCCAACAACAAAACTACGGCATACTATAAACGCTTTGCCCCCTTTTTTTTTTGTTCAACGGCCTCTTTTCCTTTTTCATCGTGTTAATGATGGGCTAAGTTACTAGGTATGCTTCTTTAAGTATAGCTGGTATGGGGGGTTTTGTTGTTCCCACCTTTTGCCGCCTGCGTTAGTTGGTTAGTTAGTACGAGTAATTTTTGACAGGCGGCTCGTCCCGTCGGACTGCTTCTGAAACGTGCATTAGTTGTTGAGACTACTGAAGGTGGGAAGAGACTGGAGCTTTACTTGGCCTGTTGGATGGGAATTGGAAAATACTATCGTAGTTATAGGGTATATTTTAGGCGAAATGGTGTATGTGTAATATACGGTGCTGTGGACCGTCGGAATGAATGGCTTGTAGACGATGTAAGATGGCAAAAAGTTTGGTATATTAGTGCGTAGTTGGAAGATGGACGGGATGTGACGCCGAGCGGCATTTTCACTTAAGAGCTACCGTAACAGCAGAGGCTATTTAACGAGACAGTATCTCAATAATTAGGTCTTGCGTATGGTGGTTTGAGGTTGGTGGTGATGTGCTGCACGTTACAGTGTCAAGTAAGAGGTGTTAGTCATGATGAGTTACTCATGATACGGATGAACACATCAGGCCTATACAAACCTCAAGTTTTACCAAACAACTTTCCAATTGCGCTCTTGACTTATACTAACCGCTGTCTAGATAGGCCCGGGACCACTGGCTGAGGTGTAGGGACGTAAAGACGTACTGAAAGAAGGCAAGAAAAGTCCCAAACGGGGATCGAAATTGTAAAGAAAGACCAAGATTGTTCAAACCCACCCAAACAAACAAAGCAACCCCGCAAAACCGGAAATAATCCTAAAGGAAACAAGTTAAGCAAAAGAGAAAGAGCAAAATAAAAGACCCAAATAAAAGACCCAAATAAAAGACCCAAATTCCAATCTCAATCCGACCAACCCACCATATCTCCTCCTCAAGACTCCCTCCATCAAGACTCCAATCCCCTTGCCCAACCGTGCTCATCATAGACGCCAACCATAGTCACTAACGTGGTCTACGCCTATTCTCACGCACCAGAAACGGCCGCATCCTCATCTTCGTCTCGAATCTGGTGACAAAGTCCGCATCCGGCTGCACAAGTCCAGCACTGGCCCAGCCCTCCTCGGGCCACTCCTCGTCGGCGGAAATGACTTCTCTAAAGCTGCTTCCATAGCCACGAGAACGATAGAGATTTATCCGACTACCATTGCCAGGCCGATTACAAACCCACATCCTTGCACGGTGGTCTCTTTCACGCTCATCCTCGCCATGGGTCTGGTGTATAACTCCCAAGGCCTCCTTGAGATCCGCATACTCCTTTTCCATTTTCCACGTCTCATACTCTGTTGGCAGCGTAACTTGAATCAATTCTTCGAGTGACGCATGCTCGTAAAACTCCCTCATTCTGATGGCTTCATTCCAGCGGACCACTTGAAGACGATTCTGTGGCACAAGCAAGGCATTCACCTTGGCAGAGTCGGGCTGCTCTCACGTATTAGTTGAGTAATGCACAATAGATATATATCATGTTGACACCATCTTACCGCGTCGCCATTGAAATGCTGCTCTATCTGAGCTGCTCTATCCATTGGTGGAGGGGGTCCCATGCCGGTCAGGAGTCTCCGAATCTCGAGTCGCCCATACTCCTGAATCTCCTCGCGATTCAGCGAATAGTCTGCAATTTCGCTTTCCAATCGATGCGCGTGAAGAGCTCGGTGAAGCCTGCTCTGGGTGGCTGTGGATTGTAGCCAACGAGGGGGTCGTCTAGAGAGCTGTCTCTCTGTCTCTATACCAGGCATTAACTCTGTGGTTGGTGTCTCTGGGGTTGGCGCTTCGGTGGTCGAGTCGACTTCCATTGGTGTTTCTGGCGTCGGTTGTTCCAACATAAAGGACGCCAGCATCTCCGCTTCCAACTGCTCGTCTGGCGTCAGCTCTTCTGAGGGCAGTTGCTGCAATGGCATCTGCGGTTCCTCCGATATATCCCCATTGGATGTCTCTTCCACCACTGGCTCTTGTAGTGGTGCCTCTTCCATGGGCTCGTCGTGTATCCGGTCCTCTTCCATCTTATACGCTCTCTTGTCGTAAATAACGAATATTCGACAAGGAGCGGAACGCTGACTCGCTGTAGGCAAGCATATAAATTCGAGGACGAGATGCAATGGCAAATCAATCGTCCGATTCCGCTCTCTGGAGTAATGGATTTAAAGTCTGTGGAACTGACACCTGACAGCGACGAAAAGACTTTGTGGATGATACCAAGTCTAGGGAAACCATCCAGGTGTCCACCTGCCAGATCTATCAGCAAACCATGCTTCTTGAGCAAGCCTACCTAGTACTCAGAGCGAAAGTATAAGGGCGTCGAGAATCGGAAGGAAAAAAAATAGTAGTCCAGGAGAGGACGCTGGTACCTCCGATGATGAAATTTCCTCGGAGGTCGCTGCAAGAGAGAAAGATAATTAGAAGGAAGAGAGAGAGAGAAGAGAAGAGAAGAGAGAGAGATGGCAGATGCCAGAGCAAGCCAAAAGACCAAAAGAAATTAGAGAGAGAGATAGAAAAGGTTAAAGATGGCATGTAAAGTCAAGAATCCGCCTCCCCTCAGAGCAGTGCCTGCCAGTCAAAACACCCCCAGACCGCCTCCCCAGCCGCTCTGCATTTTCCTGCACTGTGCCATTTCCAAATGCTGTCTTGCCCTATGGTCATGTGCAAGATAAGGGAAAGGAAGACGATAGATGCAGAAATAGAGTTCGAGGATCTGGAGGTCGTGCAAACCCACAAGGGTCTCCGTTTGTAGTCGATACTGGCGGGCGAGAATACACGGCACGTGCCCTCCTATCTTTGCCGGACATCATATGGGATAAAGACATTGAACGTTACATACAGGCCCCGTGAGAGATAGTATTTGAAGTAGATAGTACCTGACATAAAGGCAGAATGGCAAGCATTGTTCAGTGACAACCTTGGTAGGTCTCCAGAAAAACTGCCTCGGTACATTCACCATCTCGATGAAGCACCAGTCACAGAGACGCGAACACTCATGTAAACTCTGTCCAAAGCCTTCTCTCAAGTACACGCCCCATATTCACAGCCTTGGAGCTCCATAAAGACATCACAGATCGGTAAGGGCATCACAGCCCTATAATGACACACGAACAGAAAGTATATCAAATCCGCTGCGTCTCAAGAAAAGAAGAAAATCCCACACAGTAACAAGAAGAAGAAAAGCCCACAGTAACAAGAACAACTACTCATAAACTCATTCTATATATACTTCCAGCATGGTATCCATAGCATGAATCAGCATCACAGCACCAAACACCCTCGGAATAACTTTATATGTTCTATGCCCCCCCCCCCTCCCGTCGCCCCTTATCTCATGGCTCAACGCCATCGCATCTTCCTCCAACCCGGCCTAACCCGCCTCGCCTCCCGGACGAGCATCTAGCTCCGATCATCCTTCTTCAAAAACATTTCCAAGACGACCCGCTCCCGGTCCTTTTTCGTCTTATCCTTGTCATCGCTCGTCCGGAACAGCAGCGGGCTGACAATCTCCGCATATCTCCTCTCCCTCACCCTCCTCTTCCTAGCGGCCTCCGTCTCTCCAGGGCGGAAACTTAGTCGTCGAGTCAGTGCGCCGAGTGCCGGCGAGGGCTGAGTTGCGGGGTTCAGCTCGCCAACCACACGGGAGAGTGTAGCTGTCAAAAAGACGAATGCAATGTTATGGCTCGGAGACATTGAAAGCAAGTCGAGAATGTGATTCTTCACATCTGTCCATGATGCTACCGGCAGGGTAGTCAGGTTGGGCAGTTCGATTGAGAGCTTAGCCCAAAGATGCGGTGGAATGAGCCCGTCCATGAGGGATTCGAGGAATAACAGCAGGATGGATGAGTAAACCTCCAGCTTTTGCGTTGACAAGAGTTCCACTGGTAGAGCATCCCCCAGGGGCGAATTCGTGTCCAGTGCGGAGATGAGAGCTGCTTCTAGTTCGTCTAGTTTTGCAGCTTCCACAGTCCATGTCGACGCATCCAGTGGCCAGCCGGGATCTCGCGGCACAGTCAAATCATCCAGCATCGCCTCGTCGGCTATACACCGCTCAGCTGCGGTCTGGATGGCTTCCGTAAGCTTGAAGAGTTCTCGTGGTGCGGAGCAATGCACATCCCAGTCGTAGGTAATGGTCCCTTGAATGCCCTTTTCCTTGACAAATTTCCGTATGCCGTATTCCGGTACTCGAATCAGCTCGTCGATAGACCGGCCAAAACAGCTCGGGAGCCAGGTCCCGTGTACGGGAACAAAATGGTCCTTGCCACCCTCGACACGCAATACCAAAACCCCATCCAACTTGCAGCTGGCATCATTGAGCGCGCGAACATGTGGAATCTCGCAGACGCGCGCCTCAATTATAGCCAATATCGTCTCCCCAGGTTCGAGGGTCACTGACTCTCCAAGCTTGCTCTTACTGCCATCTTCATCAGGCCGGTGGAAAGACGTCTTTAGCCATTGTGAAGAGCCCATATCATCCTCGCTTGTTTGTGTCTCGTGAAGAAACTCAAAGCTAGCAGCTGCACTACTAGTGTTGGCAATGGTTATTGAGCACGAGTGCGTTTCAAAGAAGCCGACATAGCCAAAGTCCACCACGCCATCTGTATGGCCGTGGCCGCCTTCTACGATAAGAGTAACACCAGGCCGACCCTCATTCTCGGCGCGATCCAACTCAAAAGCGATTTCGGAGTGGATTCGAGCCTTCTTTTCTGGATCAACGGCGTCGTAACGTAGAGTAAATGTAGAAATTACTGGCTTATGATCCGAGGATGTGATTCGCTGATGCGAGGTGTAAAGATCGAGAGAGATTTGATCTTGATCGCCGTCGTCTGCTTCCGCGCCAGTGTCATTTATATCATACTCTTCATATTCATCGTATGCCTCACTGGATGCTGCTTTTAGCGGCTGTTCCTCTCCATCGGTGTCGGGGTCGTAGCTGAAGAGAACATCGTCATCTTCCTCGATCCCTCTTGTTCTCATCTCGTCGTCTTTCATCTTAGCCTCTTTCAGCTCTTCTACTATCTTTTCATACGCCTCCTTGTCCTTGCGTGTCCTATAGAGGACCCGATCACACCAGCTAGGCGCCCTCTGCTTCTCGCTCGTATCAAATAAGCCAAAAGTACCGACATCGTACTTGAAAGTTGGTAGGAATGAGATAGGTCCTTCTCTCCAACCATCGTGGAACAATTTATGTTGCTTAATTACTCGTCTCAGTTGGTCGTGCGGTAGAAGCGAGTCGATGGTTGCCTGTAGAGAAGCCGGATCCTGGCTGGGATCTTCAGGGAAATCGTCTGGGTCTGGCAAGGAGCTTTCTGAGTCGAAACTTTGGTCAAAGCTGTGATCCCGGGAATGCATTGATGACATTGTAGTCGTCTCGTCGTCGCTTTCTGACGACCTCATGACTATGATGCCATCGCCGCCCTCGATGGGTGGTGGCTTATCGTTGCTCAAATCGTATTCTCCCCGAGCATGCAATGTTAAGAGCCTTCTGATGTCGTCTCCTGGTAGGCCATCGAGGCGGAAATTCATGTCTCCAAACCAAAATGCAAAGTCCTCGTCTCCAATCCTGTCGCCATCATCATCAGACACGCCTGAAATCACAATTGGGTCAAACTGGGTTTTTGACACAATCTGCCCTACATCCCAGCACCGTCTGTTGAGGGAAGCCGAGTCTGCGCCGCTAGCGAGATGGCAATTGACAAAGAGGAGCTTTGTAGTTTCGCCCAGCACAAGGCGAGTGGCCACGGCGCCTTTGTTTCCAAAGTATCCGAGCAGTCCTGTTCCGACCTGCTGCGTAGAAACATTGCTTATTGAGGGGGCGATCGTGGGAGAGGCGTAAATCAAGAGCAATAGGCCCGTCATTTGCTCAGACACAACAAGCTGATACCCTTGGGGTATTGCTGCTTCCAGCGCTGCCGTCCATTTCTCCATGGGCCCATTATCGACGTATATCCGGTTCATGTACTCTCTTGTCTGGTTGAGATCCACCACTTCTTGCAGTCCCAGTACGTAGAGATCAAAGCCGACGTTGTTCCCTAGTCGTCTTGACTCGGAGGTTGGTGGAGCATCGGAGATGTCGAGGGCCGAGAGGCCATTGCCAACTTCATTATCTTCGGTGAACCAGCTGGCAAGATCCTTGTCGGTGCCGGTGCAAGCCGCTACATTCCACGTGCCTACTTTGACCCGGATCTGGCTCGGGCGAAGGTATTCGGAGCGGCGAGACAGGACAGCCCTGGCCAGAGACTGGGGAACTCCGACTTCGACCGGATCCGAGGCGATGGACTGGCTGGTCGGCTCTCTGATGGACTCGGCCATTGTGTAGTACGACAATGACGACGAAGAAGAAGATCGTTGAATGCGACGTCGCTACCTCTCAAGGTCGTGGATCTTCTTGCCGCTGCCTGGCTGCTAGATCATGATGCGGCGATTGTGGTTGCGATTGCGATTGCGACACAGATGGGCGTAAGGCGGCCGCATATATGAATGAGTAAAGGTACCTATGCGCAGTACTCGGTAAAACTGCAGCAATTGATGGACGTGATACAAATCAGAGTCTATGAAGTAGTATCGGTTTCAATAATGGTAGAAGAGCTTTGTTGAATGGACAAAGAAATGTAGTAGTAGTAGTAGTAGTGAACAGGGGTAAGGTAGAGATGGAGCTTCCCCGTACTCGTACTCAGGCCATTCATTAGAGCTCGCGTCAATGCCGGGAATAGGCTGCTCAGGTCCCTATCGATAAGCTCCAGCAAACGCCTAGCGTTATTGAGGCACACTACAGCTGCTATTGGATCCGCCCCTCTTGGCTCTCGGGCTAGTTGAGCTCTCAGCTCCGGCCTGGATATCCAACCTAGGACTGTCATCTACATCCACAGATTGCAAACAACGACTCTACGCATCCTCACCACCATCATACTCACCATTACTACATCCTCTACATATATCTACAGCAATAACCATTCTCAGCTTATACCGGCATCTCCTTTTCACCTTGTTGCTTGCGTCAGGACAGTCTCGACTTCATCATACAACACTCTCCGTCCTTGATCAAACACCTCGGCCTCGTTGTTGTTATTGCTTCCTCTCTGCCAACCACCGCATACATAGCACTCCCCTTCTACTCCTCCTCCACCCTCATTCTCCCAAAGAACCTCCGCAGCCATGAGTCGTCCGACGCCCCGTAAGTCGCGGCACAACCGCCATCCCTCCAACCGCATCCCCGCCATCTCCGACTACGAATCCGACGCCGCAGTCATGACCTCCGCCTACGAGGCTCCCCCGCCACGAACAAACACCGAGCTCAACCTCTCCGTCCTGCAGCGCTACCTGCCCTCCATCAGCAGGATCCTCAGCATCGCCGCCAACGCCGTCGTCTACACCTTCGACGCCGCCGCCCAGAGCTGGGAAAAGTCCGGCATAGAGGGCACCATGTTCGTCTGTGCGCAGACGCCGCTGCCAGAGGACGTCGACCACCGGCCGAGAGCGTGCGTCTTTGTGCTGAGTCGACGAGGGTTGGATAACGTGGTTGTCGATCTGGCGAGGGTCGGTCATGTGGAGCTTATGGGTGAGCTGGTGATTCTCAAGGTTGAAGGCGACTGGGAAGCAGACGAGAAGGTGGTTGGACTGTGGATTCACAATGATGAGGAAAATACGAGGGCAACAAATGGCGCCATTATTGAGGAGAGCTGGAAGATTGCGCGAGCTGCTGGGACGGTGTCGAACGAGGGACCAGAAGCTGGGCCGGCGATGCAGGCAATAGGACGGCCGCTAACGCTTAACGAGCTGTTTGGGAGACAGAAGGAGGCTACTGGAAGTTGAGCAAAGCAATTGCACGGAGCTGAGCTTTATTAACTTGGCATGAACTTGAGCATCATTACGGAAAGGAGACATGGATTACATCCAAATATCGGATTCGCTGCGAAGGCGGGTGATTGGCGGGATCTGGCTGCAAAAGGCCTATTCATTCAGAGAACTACGACGAAAAGCTGCCGTCAGAGCCATTCTACACAGATCCCTCCTTCATCCATGGTCAAAGGAATTGTAATCTCATTACCCGGAACATACTGCCCTACCACAGGCACACTTCCGGCGCATAAGTGCCAGTCTATCCATAGACTCGTCCTGAGCAACCAATATCTAGATACAATAAACAAACAATCCATACGCCGATTAGCTTTGTAATTCGCAACTCCTCGCTCCCTAGTCGCCTCTTCTTTGATCCTTGTTTTAAAATCACCTTAATCCATATCCAATTACACCGTTCCGCTAATACTCAGCTCCCGAATCTCCTGCAGCACCTGCTCCACTCTTGCATCAAGGTGACCCTCTGCATACAAATCTCGAGTGTCCGCATCCAGGTATTGCTGTACTTGCGCCATACGCGAGTATGCCTCTGCGCAGAACCGCAGCTGGATCTTGACCAGGGCTTCAAAGCTGGGATCCAGGTAGGGAACACGCAGGTCAATCAGCTGCGGCAACTCGGTGGTGAGCTGCTCATTCAGCTGCTCGTACACGGCCTTTGACATTTCCAGCTCCTTCTCCGTCCGCGGCAGCTTAGTGGCATCCTTGTCTGGCTTCTCGACCAGCTTCTTCACCTTGGCTCGCAGAGCGTCGTAGTCGAGAAGCTTGTGCGAGCGCTTCTTGATGCATTCGTTGACGTCGGGGAAGTAGGCGCAGAACCGGGCAATGGGATCGAGCACCGTCATTCGGTAAGGGCCGTCGAGGGCCTTGATGGTTTCGGCGTCGAGGTCTTCGACAGCCTGCTTGTAGCTCCTGCTAACGCCATCCTTCGCACCGGAGTCGCCGTAAAACGCATCTATCGTCTCGGCGATTCTCATCTGTGAAGCTGTCATGGCTGGGTTTTTTGGTCGGGCATGTTAGTCGGGCGCTCGGAACGTTCGGCCGGGCGTCTGCCTACCTCTCAAAGAGTCCAGGTAGCCCTTTGATTCTTTCTGCAGCCGCAGTGCAGCTGTTTCCATCGTCTTGAACCGTCTGTAGTTGGGTCAGCACGTGCCATCCCTCGCCCAGCCGCTTGAATCCCCTATATCTGACCTCTCTTCGACCTCGTAATCGCGATCGTTTGTCTTTTCCACATGCCCTACAACCACAAGGTCAGAATTTTGTTCAAACAGAATGGTCACCAGCGCTGCTCACCCGTCTTCATCATCACCTGCGTCGTCGCGCGGTTCACATTCTTCTTGAATCCTAGAATCCCGTCAGCCCCTCTCCCTCTCTCTCAGCGGGGCATCCGCAAGCTCCGTACCCGCCCACGACATGTTGACTGTCTTGTTCGCTGGTAAATAAGACTGATGTGCTTCTGCTCTATCGCGGGGATCGAGGACTGCAGGGTATTTCTTTGCCGGTTTGTGCTGGTGCTTGTTCGATCGATTGCGACGGGATGACGGAGTACGAGTAAGGAGTTTGAGAGGCTTAAGAGCTGGACAAAGTGACGACTGAGCTGGGGCCCAGCCACGATGCTCCGCCCAATCGGCTCATCGACGTCAGCGATGGGCAGCTCAGCCACACCTGGAAAATCCATCTTCCGCCACTCTGCGCATTCAGTCTCACGTGAGAAGCCATCAACTTTTCTTTGCTTGTTCCATCCAGGTCCAAATCCGGTTCATGATTTGCAAGCGGGAGCGGAATCGGCGGGGATTCTTTGAGTTTCTGCTCGATGCGGAAAGCATGTTAAAATTCAACCCTCGATTCCTCATCGTCAGCCTCGGGAATCCATTGCCAAAATACGAGAGTCTACATTCGGCCGGTCACTTTGTCCTCAATGGCCTCGCAAAGACGCTTCACTTGCCGGCCTTTCGCGAGGTGACGCTGGGCAGGCAGTCTTGCTTGGTATCTCAGGGCCCAAAGTACATTCTTGTGCAGTCTCCGACTTACATGAACACCTCCGGAGGCTTTGTGGCGAATGCATGGCAGGAAACCGTCCGGAAATACGGTGCCGAATCACTCGGGCTAGTGATTGTTCACGATGAGCTGGAAAAGGACTTTGGGGTGGTCAAGCTTCTACCGTGGGACCGCAGTCCGCGTGGGCACAACGGCGTCAAGAGTGTGAGAGGCTCGTTATCGCAGAAAAAGTATCCGGAATCACCCTTTGCCCGCATTGCCGTCGGCATCGGGCGTCCTGAGGAGCGAGATGCAGCTACAGTGAGCCGTTATGTGCTCAATAAAATCTCTCGTGAGCACCGAACGACGTTAGAGGAAGAAACGCCTTGGGATGTCGCAAAGTGTCTCATGGAACTGGAGAACCAGTGGAGAATTGACGTCCAGGGCGGTTCGGGAGGAACCACAGAGCCATGATTAACCTTTTACTCTTCTCATTCTTTATCATCTCCCTACATGGAATCCACATCTTTTCGATGGGAAAATCACATCTCTTAACGACATCATTGAGATCATCTGGAGCAGGCTGTTGCATTTAGAGGATGAGCGTGTCCGTGAGGAACCGGACGGCCACTTGATATCGACTTGGATTCGATGTCATCTCACAATAGAGGAGCGATTCATCAACATAGATACACCACCAAACCGGGATCTTGACAGAGATGAGGAGCTAATATCAGACACAATGCTCTGCCCTCTGACTTGTCTTGTCCCAGTGCGGCTCCAGCAAGTGCGGGAGAGAGCCAAATCTCCCCGAGAGCCGCACCACGCTGCACTGCAGTGCAGTTTAGAAAGACAAAATAGCGGAGGCCATGTTTTAATCAGGCATGTCACCTCTTGAGATATCATCTTACATCAACTGGGAAGCGATTAGAGCCGTGTGATGAATGAACGCACAAGCCAGTTTTGCCAGTGTTGCTAGAATGTTTCCGATCGGAGGCTCGACTCAAGACCAACACGGTCTCCTATTCCAAATCTTTGCGAAATTGCCATGTCTTACACCAAGCACTCTTGTGAACCACCGGCATCGGACTCGTTTGAATGCGCTGCTTGGTCGGGACCCCGAAACTCTGTTTATACTGTGGATATTCGATATGCATGTGAAAGTGAGATTTGCTCGAATCATGTCTTTGCAAACTCTTATTCATCCACCGTGGCTGACACCATACGAAAGTATACATCGACTTTTCATGATCGATGTCTCAGACCACGTTCGCCTTACCCGGGACGTACGGGGAGCGAGCTGGAGATATCCGGGGGAAGACGTGGAGGAGGCATCCTTGGCATCACAAGCTGGACAGCCATCAGGCACAACCTCACGACGCTAAGGCCAGCCCCCCACAAGCGCGGCATTCCAGAGATAAGGAATGACGGCCCAATCAGCGGCACCGGACTGTGGCTGTTTGGGCATTATCTCGCCCGGGGTGCCATGCGTCTAAGGGAGCCAAGGGGAGCGTCTACACCAGACAGGGAATAGGTTCCGTCGCCCCAAGGATGAGAGGCTTGGAGACAGATGCCACTGATAAGAGCCATGTGGTGTGTAAGGCCTTGGCGGATAAGCACAAATGGCTTCGCGTAAGGGCCATGAGATTGTCCGCCCCATGCAGATACGGACACAAGCCAGACACAAGCCAAACGCTTTTGCTATCGGGCAGTCGTGCAGGGTCCAAGTCGCTGCTTTGGTGTGTGCCCCAGATCCAGTGCATATCCAGACACGCGCGATGCCTCCCTTTAATACGGAGTACGATCTGGCGCAAAATGGATATACGGGTGGGGCAACGTTTTCTTTGATGGAATCGCCCCAGAGCTGATGAGGCAGGGAGAACGATGCAACATGGCACTGCAGGTGGCGCATTTCCAATACCACGGAAGACGCTTTCAAAGGGCGAAAGGCATCCACAGGTACCGTATTGAGGCTGGTGCGACGGCCCGAGAAGGGGGGATGTCCGAAGGAGAGAGATAACGACGCCTTTCCGAGGACTCACTCATACACCGTATACTATGAGAGGCGGTTCAACAAGACGAAGACGACCCAAGGGCTGCTGTTCTTCACAGAAACCATCACCTCATGTTGCTCCATGCCCGAAGCATTGATTACAGACAAGCAAATGAATAATGGCTCCTGTCATCGGCTAGCTTTCCTTTATTACTTTGGTTGCTTGGCCCGGCCATGCTCTTGATATGCACGAGATAAGCCTCCCAGATAAGCATCGACCCAACATGGCACCAACGTCCTGGAGAGCCTGTGGGAGGCGCATCACTTATCTCTGTGGCTTCATCCCTGGCCACTTACAGTAGTGGGTGTCCGCACCAATGAAGTTGCCATCCATTTCGAGGGCGATAAGCTCATCTGAGAGGCGTGGCACCTGCAGCCCCGATTTCACATCGTACCTGTCCTGGGTTATGCGAGACTATTGACTATTGGGCCTCATGGAGGCTAGTGAAGTGGCAGCACTTTATGCTACGGGCGTGGGATGAGACTGTTTCTCACATGCCCCATTCATACGATTCATCCAGTGAGATGTTATTATAACTTTAGTTCATCCGAGCTGAAAAGCTATGCGGGATAAGTCGGGGGGGTCCAGGAAGTTTATGCGGAACTGATGGGATTGAGTGCTTTGACTTTGATCGGCATTGGCCTGTAATACCCATTTGGGGGAGTGATATATATCATCCCAATCCTCCCAATCTCACCCTCGCATCCTGTTCCCTGCCGATCCATTCTCTCTCTCCCCTCTCTCGCCGGTCTGGTGGTTTTTACTCGACATACCTTTGTGGTTTATCGTCGAACTCGAGGAGTAGCTTTGGCTACACAGCGAAGACACCAAGGAACGAGGCGATATTAGACGACCTTTTTGGGAACATACGAAAGAATCGGGAAAAGAATCATTCATCATGTCGTCGGTCGTTGCCTACAATGGCACCACAGGGAAAGCAGACGACGGTCACTCGACCGGCGTCAGCGACCTCAACATCTTCTACGACGTACGTCCATTACTCTATCTTGGTGGAATAGGGGGAGGCAAAGCAAACAAAACAAACCAGCTCAACTAACACTCTCTGCCATGTAAACAGCCCGGTCAAATGGCCTGGATCCTCGTCAGCTCCGCCCTCGTCCTGCTCATGATTCCCGGCGTGGGCTTCTTCTACAGCGGTCTCGCGCGCCGCAAATCGGCCCTCCAGCTCATCCTCCTGTCCATGGTCTCCGTCGGCGTCATCAGCTTCCAGTGGTTCTTCTGGGGCTACTCGCTCACCTTTTCGCGAACCGGAAATGCCTTCCTCGGCGACCTGACGCAGTTTGGTCTGATGAAGACGCTGGCTCAGCCCAACGGCTCTGCTAACCTGCCTGATATCCTCTTCTGTCTCTACCAGGGCATGTTTGCTGCCATTACGTGAGTCTCTCATCTCATTCCCACTCACTCGGTTTCATCCCTCAACTAACATGATCTAACAGTCCCGCCCTCGCCATCGGTGCCGTCGCCGACCGTGGCCGCATGCTCCCCGCCATCGTCTTCATGTTCATCTGGTCCACCGTCGTCTACGACCCCATCGCCTACTGGACCTGGAACTCCAACGGCTGGCTCTTCAAGCTCCCCTCGTACGACTTCGCCGGAGGCGGCCCCGTCCACATCGCCTCGGGCACCTGCGCCCTCGCCTACAGCATCATGCTCGGCAAGCGCACCGGCTACAATAAGAACAACGGCCTGCCCTACCGCCCCCATAGCGTCACAAACGTCGTCGTCGGCACCGTCTTCCTCTGGGTCGGCTGGTTCGGCTTCAACGGTGGTTCCGCCCTGGGCATGAACATTCGTGCCGTCATGGCCTGCTTCGTCACCAACTTGGCTGCCTCTGTCGGTGGTGTTACTTGGATCCTGCTCGATTATCGCTTGGAGAAGAAATGGAGCACTATTGGTTTCTGCTCTGGCGCCATTGCCGGCCTTGTTGCGATTACGCCCGCTTCTGGTTTCGTCACTCCTTGGGGAGGCTTCATCATCGGCGTCGTGGGTGCCATTTGCTGCAACTTTGCCACCAAGCTCAAGTTTCTCATTGGCGTTGACGATGCCCTCGACATCTTTGCCGTCCACGGCATTGGCGGTATGGCCGGCAACATCATGACGGGCATCTTTGGAACGTAAGTCAATATCATATCATCCTAACCACCATCATCTCTCTAACATTATTTTCTTCCACAGCTCCTCCATCGCCTCCCTCGACGGCGGCTCCTACCCCCCCATCGGCTGGATCCAGCACCACTGGGTCCAGCTCGGCAACCAGCTCGCCGGCATCTGCGCCGCCTTCGGCTGGTCCTTTACCCTCTCCTGCATCATCCTCTTCCTCATGAACCTCATCCCAGGTCTATCCCTCCGCGTCAGCGCCGAGGACGAGGAGGTTGGCGTGGACGACTGCCAGCTCGGCGAGTTTGCTTACGACTACGTCGAGCTGACGAGGCATGTTACTGATGGTGTGGCGCTGTCTACGCCGGCGGTTATGAGTAGTAGCAGTTCGACGGCGGAGAAGCATTCTGCTGAGAAGACGCCTGTTGAGACTGTTTGAAATAAAAGTAGTTTCATTGATGAGTTGGGATGAAAGTTGTTGTGTAAAGGCGGTATTAATAGTATTTTAGGGAGTACATAATGTTTTTGATTTGCTGGGATGGGGGGATGCATGTTTATTGATACCATTTTTTAGAGCATTCTAGTATTAGTCTGATGCAATACTACATACATACATATTTACACATGTTCATATTTCGACGTATTCTTCTCATGACACTTGACAAGAGTAAAGCTTCAATATTTACGAATCAATGCAACATATGTAGTTCTCATAGCATTCATCCGATCATCAAAATCTACTTCCACAAAATCACCGTGAATCAGAAACACGAAAATAAGACTTCAAATCAATTAATGCAACCCAACTATATCAAACCCAAAGCCCGTCTAATAAAAACCCTCCCATCGTCCCAAGCCCAGACTCGTATTCACAGCTTCAATACCATGCAAGGCATACACAGTGTTTCCCTAATAATCCCCTCCTTTCATTCCCTAATAATTCCCCCCATTCATTCCATTTCCGAACCAAAAAAGACACACAAGAGACAAAAGTTAGGAAGGCGAGTTAAACAATGATAGAACAGCGTTTCTCATTCCTGACACTCTTCACAGCTTTTTTTGTTTCATGCCGCCGAAACTTAATCGCACAGTCTCTCCTCTTCTCATACGGCACAGCCGAGTTCAGTATCAGTGTCAACCATCCCATGTAACAATAACCCTTATAGTAAATAAAAAAATCCACCCGTTTGTTTCCCCCCCGTCTCAGAACAAATAGTACTTAATAGGATGAGACTGTCAAAGTGATGCAGCTTGCTAGTTATGCAACATCGCTGCACCAGGCAGAAGTCATCCGTACTCGTTTGTTAAGACCATGCTCATCTAGAAGCGTCTCGTAGCGTGATAATAAAAGAATCCGAATCATGACCAGTTTTGTACCACGTAACCATTGCCGTGCACGCCAAACATGTAAACTCCGTGGCTGCGCTATAAATATAGAACACTAATCCCATGCATCGCGAAAACAGGGGTGCCGTGAATAGATATGCTTTCATTCCTGGGAGGACGGAGTGATGGTATTGCCCTCATTATTGGAGGCTCCCTTTTTCACACCATTCCATCTTCTCGTCTATCGAATGTGCCTGTTAACCAATGACTTTCAAGGCATTGCATACTGCAAGCCTGTACAGACAATAATTCAAAATCTTCAGTTGGCGTCGCCTTGCTGCTGCTGCTGCGGCGGCGGCTGTTGTTGCTGCGGTTGCTGGTCTGGCGTCGTGCTCGGTGGCTGATGCATAGTCACCGTGCTAGCACCTGTAGAGGGCCCTGCCGTTGCTGAATTGCCCTGTCGAGAAACAGAGGGCTGCGATAGGCCCGCGATGCTAGCATGGAAACTCTGAGCATTAGGAACCACCATGCTGGCGGAGCTCAAGGGAACGACAAAGTTGGGGAACGATCTAGTTCTGATAGTGCCTGTTGTCTCGTCAAAAAGCTCTGCTGCAGCAGCTGGCCCGTATTGCTGGGTAAGCATGTTGGTGAGAAAATTGGACGAAGAGTTGATGGTAGGCGGCTCGATCGGAGGAGGTACGGGAGGCACCTGATTGGCATCACCAGGGGCTTGCTGAGGCTGCAGGTGGAAAGGCAGATTCTGAGCCTGCACGTCTACAACCATTTCACTTGCGTCCAATCCCTCAAAGTCATTATCTTCGTAGGCCATGTCATCGTCAAAGCCCTCGCCTTCGGTGGTTTGAATTGGGGGTATTCCGCCGGCTCGGCGCTGCCCTGCTCTCAGCATGCGGCCGGCATGTCGTTGATAGAAGCTGTCTCGGAGGTCTTCGAATTGCGGTGCAGTGTTCAGGTACTCGCGGAATTTGGACACCATGTTTCCAGAAAACACACAAAAGACGTCCCGCTGATGCTGCGTAAACTCTGTTGCTACGTCAGTATGCGATCATCGGTCACCCTGAAACGAGGTAAAGAAGAGAAGAAGGCAAGGGAGGAAAAGGACAAGACTAACCAGCTGGTGCTGCTCTGCAAAAGGGCTGGAATTCGTCTCGTTGGAATGCCGCCACTCCAGTCAAGCTGAGATGGGTAAGACGGGGGCACGAGTTAAGTAGCCTCATGATGCTCTATATCTCATATTAGTTTCTTATTCGTACGCCCTCCGAGAAAGAAAGACCATACCTTAAGAGTCAGGTTCACGCAGTAGCTGAGATGGACTCGCTCCAAGCTTGGGGCGAAATACTCGCCGCCCAAAAACATTCCGTTGGCGTCTCTCCTGACCCGCGGACGATATGCCGCCTCGGCAAGCGCAAAGACGGATTCGTCTGTAATACTGCTACACTTGACCAAGCCAATGCGCTTGAGCTTGGGCAGCCCGGCGAGGCATCTGACGGACGCATCAGTGAGGAGTGTGCAGCATCCCAGATCAATATAGCGGATGCGGTTGCAGCTTCGCACTAGGCGAATGACCCCTTCATCGGTAATCTGGCTGCAGTGGCCGAGGTGAACATAGTGGAGGTTCTTGCCCAGCTTGGCAATGGAGTGGATGGCGGCATCCGTGATGTTGCGGCACTTGGAGAGAAGCAGGTTTCGCAGGCGAGGGGCAGCGTCGATAATCTTGCCAACGGCGGCGTCGGTGAGGCGGCTGCAAGACGTCAAATCGAGGATCCGCAGGTGCTCATAAACCTGGGTCGGCGGCAGGGAGAGGAAGGCGTCGTCGTCAATCAGCTCGCAGTTGGCCAATCTGAGCTCGCGGAGACTGTTTCCCTTGGACAGGAGAGAAGTGATGGGGCCATTTCCGATCTGGACGCACTGGTGGAGATCGATTTCCAGGATGTTTGGGCAGTGCTCCGCAAAGGCAAGCACAGCGTTGTCACGCAGTTGAACACATTCGTTCAATTTAAGCTTAAAGAGAAGAGTGAAAGTTAGCCAGCTTGTCAAAGAGAGTGGATTGAATGGAGACGGGTGGCGGGGATTAAGATATAAAGTTGTGTCAAGTCCACAATACATGTCAAAGAAGAAGTTAAAAAACACTCACTCTCTTGATATATCTGCAGCTCTGGGCGAGGATAAGCATGCTTTCGTTGGAGATGTTCTCGCAGCCCGAGATGTTGAGGCCCTGCAGACGCTTGCAGTGGGTTGCAATGGCATTAATGGAGCGCTCGGTAATGTGCTTGTCGTTGGAAATATCCAGGGCCAGCAGTGACGAGCTGTTCTCGACGAGGGCAATGAGACCAGTGTCGGTCAGACCTCGACAGTTGGTCAACGTCAGGCGCTCGACCCTGGTGCAGACGGAGAGGGGCATGACGCTGCCATCGTTGACCTTGTCGGCCAGGGCGGCGAGGTTGAGGCGCTTGATGAAGTCGCGATAGTGGAAATATGGGTGCTCCAGACCGAGCGTCTGACAAATGCTGTGGTGGTTCTTCCAGTTGGAGCATGCGGGCCGATGCCACAGCAAGTCAACAGCGTTTCTAGCCCATCGCTTGGACACGAGCATGCAGTGGTACAGGTCCGAGGTGGAGCTCAGCTTGGAGAAGACGCCGATGAGGATTTCGTTGGGCAGCCGGTTGACGGGCGGCCAGCACGAGTCGTCGACTTGCATGTCTTGGAAGTTGGGGACGCCGAGCGAGGACTGGGAGTCGTTGGCACCGAGGAAGAAGTCGGACTCTTCGTTGTCGGCTGGGGCGGGCGAGTTCGTGGAGGAAGAGGACCGAGAGTCCTCTCGCCCAGAGCTTCCAGCACCAGACGTTATTGTAGCCATGGTGATGTTAGGGGCTGGGCGGGCAAACGGCCGCGCTACGTGTCGGGCTCAAGGACAGCTGCAAGGGAGAGCTTGTCGTGGTCGTGGTGATGATGGTGTTGCTGGGTTTCTCGGTGCTATCGATCGGGCGTCGGCTCGGGAAGTTTCGTGATCTTGATGGGAAGCGAAACGAAAACAAAATGAAATCGAGAATGGGAAGAAAAAGGGCGGCCGTGGTGAGAGCCCAAGAGGAAGTGAGCAGATGGTGAAAAGAGGGACGCCTTCTAAAGGGGGGGGGGAGAAGGAGAAGAGAGACAGAGAGGCTGTCCCGTCCCGTCGAGCCCAGGCTTTCAGGCCTTTGCGGGCTGTATTTGGTTTGGCACCAGAGACACGACCAAGACACACTGACTGCGTCTGTATGTCTCAGCGGGCGTGCCGAAAAGGCTCAGCGGTGGGAAGTTGGATGACGTCGGTTTGTGGTATTCAGTATTCAGCTCAGGGCCGAAACGAGTCGCGGGGGAGAGGCTGGAGATGGCGTGTGGTGATGAAAAGAGCTGCTACAAACAAAGCAGAGTCTGAGGCTGGAAGCAGGACAGAAGAAGGAAGAAGAAGAGCAGCAGACGGACGGCAAGGGCCCGAAATGAAAGGGGCTGCAGTGCGTGTGTTGCTGCAAGATGGATGGTTGGTCTGCGGGTTGAGGCTGGCGATGGCCTGGTCAGCAGAGAAGGCGGCAGAAACCCAAGGCGGAGGCCAAGACGGTCCGCGTGGGGGCTTTGAAGCACCTGAGATCGGGGGCTAAAGGGCGCTTTGGACGCTGTGAGTTGATGCCGCTAGCAGCCAGAGGCGCTGTGCTAACGGAGCGCTACAGGTGATTTATGCTTCAAGGTTGCTGTCAACGCCTGTTGGGCGCTGCTAACCTTACGAACTTTGAATGATTGAAGTGACAGTAAGCGTGCGCCGTACCTGTACCTGTACCTGTAATAATGACGGGCTTATACCTGTAATACTGCCCAGTGATGAGTCGATCATGCAGCAAGCAAGTCAGACGGTCATTTCATTCAGTAAGACACCAGCACAGCTTCACGAGTAGCTGCAAATCAACGAGCGTCAATACTTGAACAGCGAGACATTGGAGGCGCCCAAGTACCTACTGTGCTGCACTACTAATGTCACAGCTGCAAGACTTTAATCGATTCCACGCTTCATGTCACCGTCACAGTCACAGCTCCCCCTCACTTCACACTTCACACTTCCAACTTCCACTGCCAACTTTTCCTCTCTCCCCTCCTTTCCTCGTTTCAGCCCGCAAAGTATAGCAGTAGGGCTTATTTAAAATACGAATCCCCGAAAAAGAAAAAAGGAGAAAAAAAAAGAAACAACAGCGGCAGAGCAACTGGCCTAGCTACCCGTCCCGGCGACTTTTGCTCCCTCAGGTCCATATCACTTGCAAGTCCCCCCAAGTACCGCTACCTTTTACAAAGCACAGTCGCATCAAATCGAATCAAATCACCCGCTCCTCCACTCCCTTATTAGCGGCCGTCCCCGCGCTTCCAACAACCAAGAAATTGTATCAAATGTACATGTACCCGCTACCTTGCCGCCCAGCTGCACGCAGCAGCAAATTATAAGTCACCGGTTCGCCCGCTGCCGCGCACCGCACGTGATGCCCGATTTGTGACAGCCATGCAAGCTGCAGCTGATCCATCGGCCCTCAAGACAAGATGCACATTG
This sequence comes from Trichoderma harzianum CBS 226.95, assembly GCF_003025095.1. Classification (NCBI taxonomy): domain Eukaryota; kingdom Fungi; phylum Ascomycota; class Sordariomycetes; order Hypocreales; family Hypocreaceae; genus Trichoderma; species Trichoderma harzianum. Next base: position 943,848 of record NW_020209260.1, read on the forward strand.
GCCCATTGCACATGATCTGTTTTTGCTCAATCGGTGATGAGCATTTGTGAGAAGTGAGGGCTATCATTCTTCCCTTTATTTGCCTTTGTATTGCGGGCTTCTTTTTTGTCAGCGAGTACATCAAGGACGTGGCTGTAGGCAATAATTATGGTTGCGGACTTACACCAGAATGACAGCACAGTTGGCACCTCTGGCAGGTAGATGTACCTGTACCTCGTCGTCACATGCTTTATAATTGAATTCAGTCATGGCCAACGTCGCTGCCCAAGCGCAAAATCCAACCCCTTACATCGAGGCCTTATCGTACGGATGTACTTGTACTCGTACTCGTACTCACTCGGTGCTGAAAGCAGTAACAGCTCAAATGCCACCATCAGTCACCGCGTGGAATTGATCCCAATCTAGACAATACATGCGCAGTGATATCTTACTTTGTTTTATTACTCGATGCTATTGCTGCTGTTATTGCTGTTATGCGTGCTAATACGAGGAACAATGAGAATGAACAAGAGCCATGAGTGCCAGACAGTCGAGGTTTGTTGTATACAGACACAGACTTGAGCTTCACTTCACTTCACTGCTTCTCCAAAAACACCACCTTGCTGTCAAAGTCCCCGTTAAACTGATACTGCAACCCAATATTCATCAGCGTCGCCCCCGAAAACGTCTGGTTCCCATCAATCTTGTACTTTGCTCCCGCATCCAACCCCTGCAGCCGCAGCACCGGCCACGCGTTGTTGATGTTGGCCTTGATCTGGAAGTAAAACAAAACCGCCTGGCTGCCGTCCTCCGAGATGAACAAGGCCGCCGGCCAGTTGGACTCCTCCGGCAGGCTCAGTCGCCACATGTCGCCCTTGACCACAATGGGATTCACCTTTTCCGCCAGCGCGATAATGGCCGGGATCTGCGCCTTGTCGTCGTCCGGCATCTTAGCCGGGTTGAGCTCGAAGCCAAACGACCCTCCCATCATGGCGACGTGGGCGCGGAACGTGATGGACGTTGTGCGCGAAGTCTGGCCGTTGGGCACGGCAGAGACGTGGGCGCCCATGGCCGAGGGCGGATACACCAGCGAGGTGCCAAACTGGATGGAGATGCGCTCGACGGCGTCCGTGTCGTCAGACGTCCAGATGTGTGGGAAATACTGCAGCACACCAGGGTCGAATCGGCCTCCTCCAGATGCGCATCCCTCCCACCGCACGTTGGGGAACCGCGTCGACAGCGTGTCAAAGACGCGGTACAGGCCGAGCATGTAAGCGTAGTCGAGCCCGGGGTAAGGGGCTTCATGGATGCCGCGGTTGTTGTCCCACTTGACGTAGGAGATGCTGGCGTTGCCGAGAATGTTGGACAGCGACTCGATGATGAAATCCTGCACTTCGGGCAGAGCCACGTTGAGTACCAGCTGGTTTCTCGTCAAAGTGCGAGGGTACGACCCGGCGTGGATCGCCCAGTCGGGGTGCTCGTGATACAGACTTGAGTTGGGGTTGACCATTTCTGGCTCAAACCACAGGCCAAACTGCAAATGATCGGAGGAATTAGCAACCTTGAGCTTTGTCACGTTGGCGATAAAGTCTGGCAATCCCTGAGGGAACCTCTTAGGATTCGCCTCCCAGTCTCCGAGGCCAGCATTGTCAGTTATGCGAGGGTACTTGACACCGAACCAGCCGTCGTCGAGGACAAACAGCTTGACGCCCAGATCAGCAGACTCTTGAGCCAGGTGCAGAATCGTAGTGTCGTTATAATCGAACCCGAGGCCCTCCCAGCTGTTGAGAAGGACGGGGTGCATCTGAGTCGCAAACTTGCTCTTGATGAGATGCTTGCGGTAGAGACTGTGGAACTTTCTTGACATTCCGCCAACACCCGTGTTGGAGAATACAGCAACGGCTTCGGGGGTGGAAAATGTCTCGCCTGGTGCAAGTGGCCAAGATAGTTGATACGGGTTGACACCAAGAGCAGCACGCGTAAGTCCCTGAGAGGCCTTTTCAACTTCGACAGAGAACGAGCCAGTGTAAACGAGAGAGAAGCCCCAAGCCTCGCCCTGTGACTCGGTCGTTGAGGGCGTAATGAGCGAGAAGAATGGATTGTGCAGATGGGAGGAATAGCCAGTTGTGCTCCCAAAGCTATACACGAGCAGGTATCATGTTAGTAAAATCGGAGACACCATCAATGAGATCAAATAGATTTGAGTCTTACCCCTGAGTGCCATAGTTGACGTTGCGACGCACCCGCATTCCCTCACGAGCCCAGTCTCCCTTCAGCTCCAACATATCCAGCTCTTCGTACGGCAAGTCAACACTCAAACTAGCAAGCTTCTCAATCGTAATGTTCCCCTTGCCCTTATTGGTAATATTGACACTGCGTACAATGGCATCGTACTTGGGAAAGATGGAGTACGTCAAGTCCGCCGCCACAGAGCTATAATTGTCATACATGTGCACAACCAGCGTCGAAACATCCCCGGCATCCCCAAACGTCGACGGCAGGCCGTGCAGCGCGGGCTTGCCCTTGACAACGTTATGCGACAGGTACTTGAACTCGCTGACCGTGTAGCCCGCCGCCTGCTTGATGTGCACCGCGGGAGTGCGAAAGTCGCCGCGGCCCAGGTCCGGGAACTCGCGGCGCTGCCGGCCGATGAGGTCGACCCAGCCCTGGATGGGGCCGATGATGGGAGGGAAGACGCCGTCCTCGGTGGCTGGGCCGCCGAAGTGGTCGCCGATGAGGTCGCTGGAGTCCTCGTCGACGTGGAAGCGGTACGAGACGTTGTCTCCGTTGAGAGCAAACGATTTACCGGAGACGGAGATGGCTACATGTTGTATCCGTCTATGTTAGTCAAGTCACTGGCATAAGGTCAAGTTGAAAGAGAAACTGAGGCAACTTGAAAGGTATACTCACGACTTGCTGCGCCAACTGATGCCACCAATCCCGCAGTCACTGCGAGAACGGCCGCCAGCCGGCTTGGAGAAGAAGAGCCGAGCATCGTCAAGTCCAGTCCAACCAATCCCAGAGCTCAGGGTCAAATTGTCACTGTGCTGGAACAAGGTCACCGCCTTAAATCCTCGACTCAAGGAGGGAGACAACCAGGCACGGCCATCTTATTTATACTCGTCCCCCCGTTGTCGTGACACCCCGTCGAACTGAGACTGATCCGGCCCAATCCCCCGGTTACTGATCAGCAACACTCCTTCCGCAGTCAATGGCACGATGGATCTGCTTTCGTGTCTCCCGCTCTTTCTCCTCATGTTAGTACTCCGTACCTCGTCATACTTCATCCTGGGACTTCGGGCCATTCACACCAGCGGAGTGCCGGCAACTCGGTTCCACCACATGCAATTCGACCCTCATCCAAGCTTCTTCAAATGCCTACTTTCATGCTTGTCTCTCCACACGCCAACTAAACGGGCCTCCGGCTTCCCTTTTGCGCACCAATCTAATCGTCCCCAGCTTCTCCGGAGCCCGCAAGGCCCCTTGGCCCCATCCATTGCATATGAGGTCATTGGAGCGGCCGAGCAAGATGCGGGGACTGCCGTTGGACGGAGCTCCAGGACTGCAGTTGTGCTTCCCCATAAAATGAGGGCCGATGTGACTCTATCTGGGGGACGATCGACAGTTTTTGGCATTGGCAAAGGTGGAGGATTGTATGGGGGAATCCGAATAAATACCCGACGGGAAGGTGTGATGAAGATCAGTTGATTTTTGAAAATTCTTTTTATGGAATTGGAATTGGGTTGTTGGGCAAGGTTTGCGAGAAGAGAGCTGTGGTGGGTTGAAGGTTCGAGGTTGGTGAAGTGCAGTTGCGGGGGTTACAAGCACATAGCGGTGATGCTTCGTGCAAATCGCTACCCGAAGTCAAAGTTGTAAAAGCATCCAGACATTTATCGTACGATAATAATAACAATTGAAAAGAAAACAATTTCGTCAGAAAATTACTGCCAGAAATTACCTTTTTCTACTTTATATGTAACGATGTACATGTCAGCAGACGACGAACTACACCATCGGTCTGTAGTTGTGCAGCTATGATCGTGAAATTGACAGACAAAAGTCATTGATTCCACGATTATGGAGGACTTGAACTCTATAAAAGAGACTGTTCACTTCTATAAAGTCAATCTGATAAGGATCTGTCTTGTATGATTCGTATGATTAATCTACCTATCACCTCGACTGCGTACCTTGACAATCATGCAAACAAGATGCAATGCAACGCAAGATGGGAAGTTCGCGGTGATGGCCTACGCTGTTTGCAGTAGTGATCTACTCAATCATTGAGCTGGATATTTCCATTGGTTACTAGACATCTCTATTGCACAATATGGCAATCAACCCATCCATAAATCGGGAGGCCTACAAATCCCCCCATAATCCCATGCATGGGGAGATGAACAAACGACGGAATCAGAGATGACCGGAAGCATCGGTTCCATGATGTCACGAATTATTATTTTAAAAGACGATAAAAGGAAACGGCCACCTTTATTGACATATCAAAATAAATGAAGGCTTGAGTCATCAAATGTATAGACGGCTTGGAATGCAAGTAAAACTTTCTCCGCTTCCGTCATCATCCAGATGCATTAGGAACATGAAATAGATAATAACCATAAATAAGAACAAAAGTCTTCGAAATTTTTACAAGGAGATTTCTTCCAATTTCCATTAGGTGCCCAGATGACCGACGAAAAGGACAACTCCGACAGTGACTGGGAACATATACAAACCATGTCTGAAGAGGCACCCCCGACAGAGAAGGACGAGATCATCGAGAATGAGATTGATGAATCTGGGAAGAATCCTGACGAAAAAGAGGAGGGTGAACCACCCCAGGAGGAGAATGCCGAGGTAGAGGAGAACGAAACACCACCCGCGGACACTGCCAATGCGGACGAGAACAGCCCACCTCAAGACGACTCTCCCAAAGCAGAAGAGAGTACCTTGTCTCAATACAATCCTATCAAAGAGGAGGACAACCCACCTCACGATAGCGCTGTCAAGAGCGAAGACAGTGAGCCATCTCACGACGATTCTGACAAGGAAGAAGAAAGCGAGCCACGTGAGGATGATCTTGTCAAAGCAAAACAACTTGCCAACCCCCCAGAAAACCATCCTGTCCCCGGAAAATCATGCATCATTGCAACCAGAACCGAGCCACCACGATTCCACGTCCTTAAAAACGGACAGCCGGAATTCTTAGCTGAACCTCTCCTGAGCGGTGGCCACATCTGGAACTGTGAGGTAGAGGATGGCTGGTTAACCTTTCGTAATGAGACCTCTGGTACATTTCTAGGCCACAATGAAGAGGGCAAAGTCGAAGCGACGCAGAAGCAACCTACACAACAAGAACGCTTCACTGCAAGAAGGAAAGAGGATGGTGGATATATGCTATTCGTTCTCCAGGGGACAGAGCTGTTAGGAATGGTCATCTCGGAGGATGGGAAATCTTTGGTGTTACAGAAGGGCGAGGGGGATGCTTTGGATTTCATTGATTCCAAGTACTTGGACGGTCCTATAACCCTCAAGTATCCCGATATGCCACCACAGAAGTTACGATAAGACTTACTAGGTATCAATATGTGGTAATAAAAGATTGTGGCCGCGAGATAGCTGCTACTCTGCGGATATATATATACTGGCATCGGTTCCATGATACCACGAATAACTGCTTTCATATATCATCAAAGCCAATGGCTTCATTTATTCAGATATTGAAATAAGTGAGACATAATGGAGGGTTTAAACCTTCTAATCCAATTCGCCAAGTTCTGCCTTCTATGATCTGACAACCAGGGCTGTCGTCACTTAACCCAATTCGCCACCACTTTTTGCAGCACTTATAGGTTTTAACTCTCACGGTTTAAATGCCAGTCAATTATGTATAATCCAACGATGATGACAAAAATCAGCCTGTCAAAGGCAATTTGGGGTTGGAATGCAAGTAAAACCTTCCCCTCATTCAGCTATCATCATCTATGTGCATCAGTAGAATAAAGCGATTGAGGATCATTATAAATAGAAAAAAGATATTCTTCGCAATTCTTAAATGACATATTCTATCGATTTATATGAGCATCTAGATGACCGACGAAAAGAGTAACTCCGACTTTGTTTGTGTAGATTGTGCCAGTTCTACCGAAGGCTGTCCAACACCTTCAACCACCATGTCTGAAGGCATACCCATCTGCGACGATATTTTCGATGATCACGACGTTTCATTTGACAACAAGCCTGAAAAAAGAAAAGAGATCAATCCATCTCGCGACAATCATACCCAGCACATAGAACATCAACCCATCCCGGGCAGAACATTCATAATTCGGACCAGGGAAAAGCCACATCGCATCCTCAGCCTAAAAGGGGGGAAATTGGAATTCCGAGACCGTCTTAACCCTGCTTGGGGCGTCTACTGGTATTGTCATAAGAATGGCCACTGGCACTTGTTTAGCAATACAACCTCTGACACATCCCTTGGTTATGATGAATCAGGTAGGATTTTAGCAATGAAGACATGTTATAAAGAAGACGAATTCTTCGTTCCAATTAGGCAAGAAGGTGGCGGATATATCTTACATACGTTCCACCCTGACCAAAGGAAACTACGGCAGGTGGCTATCGCGGAAGATTTGTTTGGTAACCTCTTAAGAGAGCGAGATAAAGGAGGGACGCCGTTGGATTTTATTGATGCCAAGTATGTACGCTATTGTGTATCTCTTAAATTTTCCGACACAGAAAGAGAGGTTTTACTTGAGGAAGAATGAGGTCTATACTATGAAAAGTTAATACATCTCAATGAACACATATTCCTTTAAGGATATCACAATACAATGCTGAAAGGGGTCAGAAAAAGTAAAGAGAATGCGACCGCGAGATTGTCGTTACTCTGCGGATATATGTATTGCGTGTCTGTATATAAATAACGGCCAATATATCATGATATGTCATCAGCATGCCTTGTAGAAAGAAAGGAAAAAACGCCACTCTATGTATATGCATCTCGACGTATAACAGGCATCAGGGGTATCTAGCTCTCAAGTTTTCCAGGTAGTTTCGGTATTGCTGCATAAGAATCTGGATGCTCGAGTCAACAAACTTGGCCAGCTCGTCGGGGCTTCTGCCCCTCTCGACTCGCTCCAAATCCACGACGACGACTCTGCTCCCAACAACGTGGAAGTTGTCCAGCTTCACGTCATCCTGCACAAAGCCTCTCGACGCAAGCGCAGTGAGCGACTCGTACAGGAGCTTGCGAACAAGGGTATATGCTTCTTCCGCCGTCTCGGTCGTATAAGGGATGCACACTCCTCCAACGTCTGCCATGAGGTGGCTTCGCACCCCGGCAAACTGGACGACGCCAAAGTGTCGCGGGATGACGGTTCCCTGGAGCGACTGCAGGCTGCGGTACGAGGCCAGCTCGTTGTCAAATTCTTCTTCCCAGTCGGGTTTCTGGGACTTTAGGACGATGGCCGACGGGAGGTACCACTCAGGGAACCATCGCCGCAGGTAGGCTTGTGCGAATTTCGGGAATAGGTAGAGAATGGCTTTGATGACTTGGTCGAACAGGGTCGACTGGATTTTTAAGCGGCGGACATTGGGATGATAGTTGTCGGCTGCCTGGCCAATGGCTGTGATGTGGCGGGAACGAAATCGAAAATGCTGTTCAAGACAAGAAGAAGGAGAAGAGTCAGCCAGACAGTTCCAGTTGTTAATGGAGATGAAAAGAGATGAAAAACTCACGACTGTTTCTACCGGCGCATTCCAGGGGATTTTTCTGCTGATGTGAAGGCCGGGGAGCAACGTGGACATTGCAAAACGAACGATTGACACTGCGGAGAAGGAAGAGCAAAAAGGAACGGAATCCCAGCGACCGAGCAATGGCCCAGGGAAAAGAATCAGACGGGGAAAAGATCTCTGCCTTGTGAGGGTTGAAGGAGCGGCACAGAGATCAAGGCTGGAGGGATGCAGGCTAGAAGGGGGATGACAAAGACAAAGAGTGAGGAAGTGAGTGCATTGGACATGGTGCTATTATGGCCTGCATCTTGGGATAATTTTGGCGGAGGCAATTGGCGGTAGAGCGGCGGGCCAATCAGCGCGCAAAGATGACCTAGCCAATTAAGTGTCCGCATTATCGATAAGAGATGCGGGCCGGGCCGTCAAAACCAGCAGAAGAAATATTGGAGAAGTAGTTGTGGGAATTTGCTTGGGGGGAGAATGTGTTGTGTGTTAAGTTGTGATATTGATGTCGCTTGTGTTCATATCAAAGGAGGTATTGTAGCTGTGGTAGTTTTATGGCTGTGGTGCAAAGGTGAAGAATTGCTGATATGTATGTAGCATGCATGCATGAACGCTGGCGTATTACTGGCTGCTGGTGTAACTGAACGCAACACGCGTAAAGGGTGCAATGATTGGTAAAGAACCACAAAATGGGAGCGGTGGTCATTGTTACAGTAGTTTCTGCCCAGTAGATAGACGATATATTCGCTATTGTAGTGAGCACTGTGATTTTGCAGCTGAAATAAGCGCTTGGGATAACAGAGTTTGTGGCCAAGGCTGATCTCAAACTAACACGCCTGGACAAAAGTCCGGCCAGCATAGTCTCTTGGATCATCATGGATGCTTCTAAAGAACTTACCTGAACTAGTGAATTCTGAATAGGCTCTTTCACTTGTATCTATTAGTTCCGTCATAGCTGACATTGATGCCACAACAATTGGGTTGCTCTAATTTGGAGAATCGATGGTCTGTGTAAGTCAACTCATGAGAAAAGATGCGCTCATACACATGGTGTATACCACGATCAATTCTTTACTCATTCCTGTCATCAATATCAATGCCTATTTAATCCAGATTATTTCTTTTAATATTCTACAATGTCAATCACGCACAAAACGCCTATCTAAGTGACAAGACGCCATAAAAAAAAAAAAAAAAAAATCAGATTCTTGATCGCACTCCAGGGTAGCCTCGGACATGACTGTGGCCCGAATGATGTCACATCACGTGGGGCACGCTGGGTTCTTTCAACACCAGCATCATGCCACTTACAGTTTCCATCTCCGAGGAGTTGTGTAGCCTCATTCGCCGCTGTCCCAATGAGGTGATTGGATCCGGATTCCCTCAATCAATTGACTAAATCCCTCAAGGCTCACACAATTCCCGTCATGCTCCGTCCAACGACCCTCCGGCCGGTCCTCCGGTCTTCGCCCCGATGCCAGCAGTGCCTCCGTCGAAGCCTCTTCTCCGGCAAGGGTTCCTCGCGCGTCTCCCAGGATTTCGACCTGAACAAGCTCAATTCCCAGCGCCGCGACTATGAGCGCCATCGCACAATCTTCCTCGCTGCCGGTGCTACCGCCGGCATCATCTCGTTCGTCTACACTGCGTGGAAGCTGAAAACCGCACTTGCGGAACAGAAAGACAAGCAAAAGGCAAAGGTGGCAGTGAAATGCGACGCCCCGCCGATTCCCACAGAAACCTTCAAGACTGAAGCTGGAGAGAAGAGGAAAATTGTTGTGCATGACGAAGACGGAAACGTCATTGTTCCTACGGGTAATAGCGTTGTCCCTGCGTTTCCAAGAACAATCGACGTCAAGCTGCCGACTGCGAGGGAGGACAATTCGATAGCGGCGAGCATCTCGGACCAGCACGGAAGCGAATACACTCTGGTGGGCTTGGGCGTGCGCACGGTGACATTCATCGGCATCCAGGTCTACATGGTGGGATTCTACGTAGCGACGCAGGACATTGCGAAGCTGCAAAAGTACCTGATCAAGAAGATTAATCCGAGCGCCACGACACTGATACCCGCCGAAAAGGATGCCTTGCGAAAGGCTCTCAAGGATGTCACTGAAGGAGAGGAGACGTGGGACACTCTCCTGAGGGAAGCCGAATGCCGCAGCGTGATGCGCATCATCCCGGTGCGGGATACCGATTTCCACCACCTCCGCGACGGATTCGTTCGGTCCATTGCCGCACGATCTCAGCGTGACAAGGCTTACAACGACGAGTCCTTTGGTGCCGCCATGAAGGACTTCAAGGCACTCTTCAACCGAGGCTCAGTGCCGAAGAAGCAGGAGCTGCTTCTGTGCCGCGACGAAAAGGGCGTGCTGTCCGTCATGTTCAACTCGGGCCGAGGCAAGGATCCCAAGCGGGAGCTCATGGGTACGGTTGAGGACGAGAGGCTGTCGCGACTGCTCTGGCTCAACTATCTTGCCGGCAGCAAGGTGGCGTCGGAGCCGGCGCGGGAGAGCATCATTGAGGGCGTCATGGAGTTTGTGGAGAGGCCGGTGGGAACGGTTGCGACGCAAGTCGTATAGTATAGACGGCTGGTAATTGCCAATACTCGCCATTGTAAAAGCACTTATATATCTTGTATAATAGTAAGCAGCGGAAGACAGACGCACGCCGCATCTCGATCTAGCAATAAGAAAACAACTCAATGAATCCATATTTACATGTGATGGCAAGATGTATATTCTTGATTGTCTATTTTTGTAAAGCTAACAATGTAATATCGCTGAATTGCCTCGCTGAAGCACGACCATTACGCATCTTGCGCAAAGGTCTCTCCGTCTATTATATCTTGGATCTGTCGGCCCCTCTATCAACCGCCCAAAAAGCAAAGCGCAAACAGCCCATCAGCCAAAATTGTTCTCTTATTTTATTTCATTTTCTTATAATCTCCCCTCTCCCTGCTCTGGGAAGATTCGCACCGCAACAACAAAGAATGCTGGAGCAGCTTACGCATATGCGCCGGCCTCCTCGAGGCGGCTCTTGAGCACGCCGCGCTTGTCGAGCTCCTGCAGGTCAGAGTTCCCGCCGACGTGCTGCTGGGCGAAGAAGATGTTGGGGACGGAGCGCTGGCCGCTGATTTCGAGGAGGGCGTCTTGGAGGTCGTCACCGTCGTCTATAGTATCTGTTGTTAGAATATGTTTTGAGATTAGGGTAGAGGAAAAAGGAAGAGACATACTTCGGTTGTCCAACTCGACGACTTCGTATTGGGCCTTGAGCTCGTTCAGCTTCGCCTTGGTGGCCTTGCAGTAGGGGCACCAGGTCTTGGAGAAGACGACTGTACATTCCGACCGGTTAGATTCGGGCTTGAATAGAGAGAAAGAGAGAGATGCAAAAACTCACCAACATTGTTGTTGTCAATGATTCGCTGGACTTCCTTGACGTTGGCCATTCTGGCTTCGGGACTCAGTTTAACAGCGGATGTGAAGAAGGATCGGATAAAGTTCATGGATGTGGACAGTTTGAGATGCTGAAACTAAAAAGATCGGGGTGAGGGTCTGTTTATATCTATATACTCGTATATGATATGTAATGCGGCGTGGGTTGCGGGATTGGATTGATTATGCGGGCACTTGGTGAGATTTACCACAACCCGGCAAAATGACGAAGCCGCCCGAAGCAGCCACTCAACTGCATCAGTCAGCCGGGAGGGGCAACGCCTGGGTCCAAGGTATTTGTCAAGATACTAATCAGGATGTGGACTAGAGAGTTGATTCCAAAGCGCGCAGAAGGGCCAGGGCGGGCGCGTGATTGGAGGAGAAGTGGTGATGGTTCCTCTTTTTTCCTTCTCTTCGGGCGTTGGTCTTGTTGTTGGAGGTACTTGATCTGCCGGAGTAGAAGGGCAAATTTAGTGGTATATTGTTTGTTGTATGTATGAAGAGCTTGGGTTCTGTAGATAATTTTAGATTCAATCCCCTGTATGCTGAGCCCGATCTGGGGTTACACATCAGCTTCCATAGATGGTTGAATCCTTCGTGCGCTGGTTATTCGGTGTACTCGATGCCCATTTCCCAGATAGGATATTGCCAACTGTGGCAATTGGTGGGCTAAGTCTTTCGTGCGCAAAGCCTCGGTCGAATTCGGTCGACCTGTCGCAAAACAAACAGCGGCATAATCCCATCATCGATTACTTCAGCTGAAATCAATTTGAATATTCCATACTTGAGTGTTTCATTCTTAGTCACTGCGCGACCATGCATGTCGTATTATTCAACTGCTGCCACCCAGGGGAACTCTGTCAGCCAATCCTTAATAACATCGCTATCATTCACCAGGCATCAAACGCTGTTAAATCTGTAAAACGACGATTGCACACACATCAATGTCCTAATATTTGTCATTCATTCATTAAACATTCCCAATCATCATCACCCCTATTCGAAAATCTTCTTCCACACCCACAAACTCGTGTGGTCCGTAAATTGCTTGAAGCCCTCAATCCCCCATTCCCTCCCCAATCCGCTCTCCTTGGTCCCTCCAAACGGGATATTAGGCGCAACATCAAAGTGCGAGTTAACCCAGACGCTGCCAGCACTGAGCTGTCGCGCCATCCTCTCGGCCCGCTCCAGGTCCTTGCCCCAGACCGATGCGCCGAGTCCAATGTCCAGCGAGTTTGCGCGCTCAATCACTTCGGCGTCGGAAGACCACTTGAGGAGCGGCACGATGGGGCCGAACGGCTCCTCGAGGACGATGCGGGAGTCGTCGGGGGGGTTGTCGACGATGGCGGGCTCGGCGAAGTAGCCGGTGGAGGAGTCGAGGATCTTGCCGTCGAGAGCGACCTTGTATCCCGACTTCTTGACGTCCTGGTACATGTCCTTGACCAAGTCAAATCTAGAAGGAGTCAAAAAGGTAAGCCGTTGTAAACCTTGAATAGGGGGATTTTAAGAAGAATACACGTAGGCACTTACTGCATCTTGTTTTGGATAGGTCCAACCAAAACGCCCGGCTCAAATCCGCCTCCCGTCTTGATGTTCTCTTTGGTAAACTCGACCAAGGCATCTCTGAACTGGTCGTATATCTTTTCGTGAACAAAGATTCGCTTCGCCAGCATGCAAATCTGCCCCGAATTGATAAAGGTCATGGTGGCAATCTTGGGCAGACACTTAGGAATATCGACGTCTTCGCACACGATGAGGGCGTCGTTGCCGCCGAGCTCGAGAACGCATCGCTTCAGCGTCCTGGAGCAGCTTGCAGCAACAAGCTTGCCGGTGCGAACAGAGCCAGTAAAGGTGATGAGCCTGATGTCGGGGTGGTCCGTCATCCAGGGGCCGAGAGCATCATCGCCGCTGAGAGCCTGGAAGACACCCGGCGGGAAGATGGACATGCCGAGTTCACACAGCTTCAGGTCAGTGTATGGGCTGAACGGCGACGGCTTCATGATGATGGTGTTTCCGGTCATCAGCGCAGGCCCAACCTTGCCCAGGCCAAGGAGAGCAGGCCAGTTCCAAGGCACGATGGCGCCGCACACGCCCAGCGGACGGTGCGTGCCATATACTGTGCGCTCGTCGTTTTCTTCTAGGATCTCGTCTTTGAGCTCCATGGTGGCGAAGGCCCGAAGCCATTGTATCACATTGTTAAACTCGGTCTTGGAGACGAGGGCGGGTTTTCCCGTTTCCATCGTATCGAGCTTCTCGAGCTCTTCACGGTTCGCCTCTATGGCATCTGCGTAGGCTAGCATAAGCTCGGATCTCTCCTGGAAGGTTGTCTGGGACCAGGTTTTGAATGCATTCTTGGCGTGCTTGACGGCGACATCGAGGTCCTCTTTGGTTGCGAATGGGGCGGGCCACAGGGGCTTTTCGGTAGCTGGGTCTATTGTGTTCCGTGTCTTTGCTGTTGGCACAAACTTGCCATTGATGATGTTGCCTGGGTAGGACTACATAGGTGAGTTGTCAGTCAGCCAGCCAGCCAGTCAGATAATGGAGATCCAAATGCAATATATTGATTGCTCAACACAACACACCTGGATGTCAATCGATGGTTTTGAAATGACGGCCATCTTGGAAAGAGTTGTGCAACGCTGCCAATTGCAAGATATCTAGGTGATGAATGAAACTCTTAAGTCTTGCTCGATGGCCACCACATGAGCTGTTTATATAGCCATTGCCCAGCCATGCTAGCGGGATGCAACCGAACACACATGCAACAGAGCAACAACGGATCTTCCCCAGCCCGAGGCCCGCTTGTGTGCGAATCTTGTCCTATCTCCTCTCCGATCCTGTGTCATTATCCCTGTCTGAAGGTAGCATTTCCTAGTGCATGGTGTTAGTACCACAACCACTCCGTACTATTGCATGCTTGGCATACCTTGTACAGTGCTGGATTTCAGCCCTAACTTGAGGCCAGACTACATGTACCTTTTTCGAGTAGGTAGATATCACAAGTATGAATGCAACCTTCATCTCTTCAAACACAAGTTCCTTGAATCATGACGCAAGAATGCGGGCGTTGGGGCGCATCTCCGACGTTTGATAACTCCTTGATAACGACAGCTTTATTTAGAGTCGGATATGCCCCCCAACCTTGGAACCTTGCATACTCTACGGGGGTATGTAGGTGGACGTCGTATCGCTTCGCATAGCCCTGGAGACTGGCAGCCAACCCCACGAATATGCGAGGACATGCATCTCATCGACACAGTGTCCAATATTCGGCTACCGTCTCATTGCCGATATCAATGTCCGTTGGAGCAGCCACTTGGTACTCCTATATCCCTAGTAGGTGCTGCTAACTGGAGTTACGAGAGTCGATTAGGGCCACATAGAGACAAGCGCAGCTGGGGATCGAGAACACGGAGTCAATGTACGGCAGATGCAAATGGACTATAGCGGACCTCCGCAAAATGCAAAAGGTTTGGAATTATGCACGCGGGAGGCTTTGGGGTCCAGAGGCTAGTTTGCCAGCTATTTCGCGGGGAACCTGGGCGTTTGTCTCTTTTGAGTCTAGATGCCACCGTTAGATTGGCGATGTTGCCGAGTTATGATGACAGGAACGCGACTCGAACATGAACAGCTGGCAATCTAGATGCTGTTATTGGCCGTCTGCTATTCGTATGTCGGGAGTGGTTTTCGGCTGCTGGGGATAGTTGACCGGGCTGACAAATATTAACCTTGGATGTCCGAGGCGATAAGTTGTGCGCCTATCTACTCGTACATGCCTGGTCTATTAAAGGCAGAATCACGGAAGATGAAAGTTCGGAAGAGCGTCTGGGAGGAGTCGGACACGGTACAGTAGACGCACGGAACATCAGAACACGGAACACCAGAAGTCGGAATCGGACCCGAAGTATCATTTCCGGCCCCAGTCAGTTTCTGGTCTGGTTGTAGATCAGAGACTTGCCCGGTGAAGAGATGAGTGACGGAACAGCGACCGAGCATGTGCACCGTTTGTCATTTCTTAGACAATGCAAGCGCTTTGTTTGTCATCAACCAATGTCATGCATCGTGGACGCTTAAAAGCGCATCCATGCCTCGCTTTCGATGTTCAGCAACAAAGGGCACCTGGGCATCAGCAGGACGTGAACATGTCAGCAGCGGGGGATGTATTGTCTGAACATGGTGTGAACATGCTCACATGTCTGTTGACCACTAGGGACAGATTCGGCCGTTCAACAGTGATCCTTTTCGAGATAGGTACTGGAGATGGATGCAAGTTTCAAGGCAACACCATGGACATTAACATCATGGCTAGAATATGAACCTACAGATAGAATGGATGGATGTGTGTTGCATGCGGGCAGAGTTACAGCGCTGACAGCGCCTCTAATTAATTCGAGCCCACTAAACTCCCGCTACACAGGGGACCCCCAGGCCCCGCCAGTTCCCCAGTCGCCGCTAAAGAGAAAAAACATGGAACCCGAAGACATTGAATGAAAAAAAACTTGACACATTGTCACCAGTCCCAAAGAGCCTCAATCCCCATAATTCTCGTCCATCCATCTGCATCTCGTCCGCATCGCTGTCTCGACACAAACCGCCTGGCCTTGCCCGAATCCAGCCCCATCACCAGCCACCCATCGCGAAGCCCGTTGTTGCGCTGTGCTGCCTCGTGCTGTGCGAATCGAATCGAATACAGCCAACCAACCAGACCACGCTCATTCACCGCAAACTGCCAACAACGAATTTGATCAGCTGAGCCTCACTCGTTCATTGTCGCCCCAGCCATCCACAGGATAGAAGGATAGAATTGCTAGGCTCGCGCTCCTTCGGCCAGCTCCGTGATCGTCGCTTTGTGTGGGCAATTTCCTGCACTTGCCTTGCTTCTCCATCCAATCCAAATCCAACCAATCCGCTAAGCCTCGCTCGAGATCATTCGCCAGCCCCGGTTCAAGCGATTTTTGCTCAGCCTTGCTGTTCACCCCCACGACCCCGCGATCTTTTTTGTTCCGCAGAACAAGCATTGAACATCCAAAGAGAGGGACAGAGAGAGAGGAAGAGAAGAATCCCAGACAAATAGCCGCCTTGTCTTCTTTCTCCTCTTCTCCCTTCTTCTTCTTCCCTGGTAAGGTGTCCTCAGCCAGGGCCACCTTGATACCCAAGACGCCAAGGTGGATTCCAACCAGCCCATCGTGGCATCTTCCGGTGCCCTGCAACACATCATCACCAACTACCTCAACGGCACTCTCACGAATCTCTCCGCCGCCCTTCAAGAGTCGAGCGAGTACATCTCGGGGACCCTGGGCGTCCCGCCCACATTTGTCTACAGCGGCCTCGCTGCCCTTGTGGCCCTACCCATCACCATGTCGCGATACGGATGGTCGCTCAACCGCGAGCAGAGCTTCGGCGCCATGTCGGGCGGCGTTCCAGATGTCACAAACGAAGACTTTAGCTACATCACCGCCCAGGACATTGACGACCCTCGAGTCGAATACACCGACACCCGCTACTATCCTCCTCGACCGCGCTCCAGAGGACCTTCAGAGCCCGAAGACGACATCCTGCTGATTAAGAACAGAGGCGTGACTTATCCGGCTCACTTTCCTGCCTACTCGATCGGTGATGGCAAGCTGTTCGTCAAAGATGTGCGGGACCGTATTGGCCTCCTTATGGATCTATCGTCGCGCACAACACGCCGAGTCAAACTGCTCTACAAGGGCAAGCAGCTCAAGGAGTCCATGTACCCCGTCCGAGAATATGGAGTCAAGAACAAGAGCGAACTCATGGCCATCATCCCCGACGCCGAGGACGACAACAGCGGCCGATCGGATGACGAAATGATTATTGTGGATGAGCCGCGAACCGAGAGCAAATCCTCAAAGTCAAAGAGCAAGAAGAAGAAGAGCAAGAAGAGGTCTGACAAGAGCGAGGCCACGTCCCCAACCAGCCCCGTTGACAGCGGCTCAAACGCCGACGCGACAAACGGTGTCCCGCCCGAGGTGATCAGTGCTGCTCTGAAGAAGCTGGGCGACATCTCTGATGACTTCCATTCCAACTGGCTGCCACTGTGCTTGAACTATATCGACTCGCCCCCCAAGGATGCCAAGAAGCGAGAAGAGGAGCACAGGAAGCTGTCTGAATCCGTCATGCAGCAAATCATCTTAAAGCTCGACGGCGTAGAGACCGAGGGCGTGGATGAGATTCGACAGAAACGAAAGGACCTTGTCCGACGAGTCCAAGAGGTACTCAAGCAGCTGGATACCGCCAAGGCAAAATGATTCAGCGCACTACAAACTATTTTTCCTTCTTTCCCTCTTGTTGCTTTTAATGGAGTATTATTATCATTCATCTTATTTGGGCCGTGTTTTGTCTTTTATCCTTGACACAGCATATTTATATCACTCCCCTCCTTGCGCGTTTCTCTAAACACACACTTATAAAAAATATTGGGCATTGACACTTATGGGGGGTACACGGTTTTTACAAAAGAGATATGGCTGGCGGAACGAGGGCTGGGATGGCCATGACGAAGCAGCTTGATCCATGAGCGATATAGACCTTTTTTCGCATTTGCACACTTACTACAATACCACTAGAAAAGAGATGCTACATACTCCTGTCGCACGGTATGGAACGGAGCTGGGAGCTGGTATAAGGCCGTTGGGATGGCACAACATAACACCTACACAGAGTAGAAGGGTGTTTCGATAGATTGACGATGATGCATGGCGATATAAAGGGTTGCTGTCTATTAATACGAACCGAAAGCCAAATGCATGTTTTTTGAACATTTGACTCTGAGGATTCATCAGGTATAGCTTCTATATAGCACTTCTTTTGATCTATATTTTAGGGCACATTGATGACTGATATCATCTCTGTCTTGATCTTCACATGGTGCACACCAATATCAATTACAGCAAATGGTACGTACCTAACCTTATCTTTCCATCTTTCATCATCTGTCTGCTGCATCCCACTTGAAATCACGTGCATCTTCCATCACCAACCAAAACAAGCACAGCGAGAAAAAAATCCCACCGCCGATAAGCCCCGGCAGATTGTCGGCCCAGATTCTAGGTCTCGCAGCCCTAAGCACCACCAACCCGTGAGCCCTTCCTCGCCTGCCCCGGAACCCACCCTTGCCCGATCCGGCTAGCCCTGCTGTTCCAAAGGCACAACGAGCCCCAAGCGGCACTGCGATTTTCTCGCCGTTCCAATCTGTATCGCGACCACTTCATCAACAACAGGGACGACTAACCCACACCAGCACAGCAACAAATTCTCCTGAGGTCGGAGGGTTTGTGTGTTTTCGTCGTCTGTCTTCTTCACCTTTTTCTTTCCACCCCCCCGAAAGAACCGGTACGATGTCGTCGTTCGAGTCGGTTGTGAGTATTCACCATTGAAAACACCACATGCACATGTCTTTTCGCCTGGGATCCGAATGTTTGTGGAGTGCCAGACAAGGGAGTCGAGAGAGAGGCAAAGGACAGAGAGAGCGAGAGAGCATGGACGCCAGCGCACATGGCAAAGCAGTCGAGAGGAGCTTGGGATTGAGTGTGTTGGGATACGGACATGATTGCTGTTCTTGCTATATGCGCTGGCGGCAATCGATGCTGCTGCTGCTTTCGAGCCTCTTCTCTTCCTTTGGCTGGCACATACCCGACGCAGACAATCGGTGATGGGAGGAGGAAACAAGACTGGGAACACGTTGTGCAAGATGGATGCTAACAGTGTCGCTTTTCTAGGTCGTCATTGACGGCAAGGGCCACCTCCTTGGTCGTCTTGCCTCCATCGTCGCCAAGCAGCTCCTCAACGGTCAGAAGATTGTTATCGTCCGCTGCGAGGCCCTCAATATCTCTGGCGAGTTCTTCCGCGCCAAGCGTACGTCATATCCCCTGCCATCCGCCGAATCTGCTGCGAGCCCATCTCTTGTTCGATCTTGAGCCAGCAATCGCCAGAATTGACGAAGAAGACGAGAATGAGAGTATACTGACATTTGGAAACAGTCAAGTACCACGCCTACCTGCGCAAGATGACCCGATACAACCCCACTCGCGGTGGTGAGTTTGCGCGACTCCAACGCCTCCCGATTGTCGTGTTCTCAGGATTCTAACGACGTCTTTTTTCTCCAGGTCCCTTCCACTTCCGCGCTCCCTCCAGAATCTTCTACAAGGCCGTCCGTGGTATGATCCCCCACAAGACCGCCCGCGGTGCCGCCGCTCTGGAGCGCCTCAAGGTCTTTGAGGGTGTCCCTCCCCCCTACGACAAGAAGAAGAAGATGGTCGTTCCCCAGGCTCTCCGTGTCCTGAGACTGCAGCCCGGTCGCAAGTACTGCACCGTTGGCCGTCTGAGCCACGAGGTCGGCTGGAAGTACCAGGATGTTGTTGCCCGGTATGTTATTGTCACGGTTCTCTTCTCTAGATATCGGGATCGAAATGGCTGACGAGTTCAATTACAGGTTGGAGGAGAGGCGGAAGGCCAAGGGCGCTGCCTACTACGAGCGCAAGAAGGTTGCTGCACGACAACTGTCCGACGCGAAGAAGAACGCCTCTGTCAAGGAGGAGACTGCGAAGGCCCTCGCGGCTTATGGCTACTAAGCTGGCCATTCCTCGGCTCCTCGCGGGGGAGCCTTGGTACTTCGCATTGTCTTTTTCTCGTGCGTTTCATTAGATTGGCGCGGCGGTTCACAAAGGAATTACACTTGATTTGCTGAGTGATGGCGAGGGCGGCGGCTTTTTTGGGGGGCGGATGGAAACTCTTTTCTCCAATTATTTCCTTCATGAAAATTCTCTTTGTCAATCGGAACCCAGAAATCCATCCCACAGAAAAAATAAAGCACAAGGAAACCCCAACAATCAGCACGAAAAGAAAATGATCCTGGCATCGAGTTTTTCTCCTTCGTGAGGGTGACAGCGGATGGACTTGGTTGCGACGTTGTAATGTGGTTCTTTTGCGTTTCTTTCGGTTCGGTTGCACACATTGGGATTTGGAGTGTTGGTTATGGACTTGGGGAAGCTGTTTCTGGCCTCGCAATGGCCTCACACTGCTCAAGGACGCTATTCCCGGCTTATTACGGAACAAAAAGTGAGTCGGCGACAGGAATTGGGGGACGTGGGAGAGGATGGGCAAGTGATGATCATACCCTTCCTCTGAGCAAAAGAGGTGTCTAGCATTGCACAAATACTAGGAGTAGACGGAATGATAAATGCTTTTGAACAATTAATGATTTATAATGTGAATCTTGCTTTCATTTCCATTGGCTTTGTGTTGTGTGATTTGTGTACACTACGTGCTTGGAGAATTTGCAATGAGTCTGTACTACCTATTCGGTGTTTTCTCTTTATGCTTGGATCTGTCTTGTTTGATAGATTGTATGTGTATTTCCATTGTACATCTTCATATATTTTAGTTAACTTGCAGATGTAAATTCATACCCACCTACCAAACATTCACAATTCCTTATTTCCCACCGTCTCATTTCCTTTCTATACAATCACCCCACGCAGGCTTTCACTGACAGGCGGTAATCTTCCAAATAGAACAACTATCCACTATTCTTCTCCCTCCCCTCATGTCCGTCAAACTTTAATGATCGTGAAAATACCATTTTTGGCAATTCATTTCAGGGTAAGCAAGATGTAAAGTTTACGGGCTTGCAGATTAGCGCCCGCCCGCCTACTTACCCCACAGTCATGTGTTGATAAGATAAGCACCTTTTTGTGGTTCAGCGAGAGGTGTCCTCACTGGACATTGACATGAACTTCTGGGTTATTAATGAAGCAACTTGTCTCTTTCTCACTCTCTTTGACTTGAACCCCATTCCGCCCTTTTACAACATTGTTGGCGCAAGTCACTTCTGGATTTTGATTTCTAGCATCTAGACATACAATCAATCACTGCACATTACACACCAATCCGAGCATTATACGGGGAGGCGCAACACCAACTTCACCTCGAATCCTCATCTCGAACCACATCGCCATCTTCCCACATTCCTCCCACCAGAACAAATCAAAACCGCAATCATGTCGGACCTCGACCACTTCAGCATGCTCCCCATCCACATGGACCCCCAGTCCAAGGCCATCCTCCCCTCCGGCAGCAGACCATCGCGCGCCCTCGCCGCCGAGCTGGAGAAGCTCAACAACCTGCACCGCGCCATCCTCAACATCGAGGTTCCCCCCGGCGCGATCCCGCTGGTGCCCCCGCCCCCGATCCCCGTCAACCCGAAGCGCACGGCCAACGTCTCGAAGCTGCGCGACAGCGGCAACACCGAGTATCGGAAGCAAAAGTACGCAGAGGCCGTCAAGTTTTATACGCAGGGCATCGAGATGGCGCTGCAGCGGCCGCTGTGGGAGCCCGCGGCGTTGGTGAGGGAGGAGGTGTCCATGCTGTATGCCAACCGCGCGCAGTCGCACATGGCTATGGGGAACTGGCCTGAGGGGGCGGTGGATGCTGAGGCCAGTGTTGAGGCGCGGAGGGTGGGCAATGCGAAGGGGTGGTGGCGTAGGGGCCGGTGCTTGACGGAGATGGGGAGGTTGGATGAGGCGCGGGAGTGGGTGAAGAGAGCGTTGGAAATGGAGGGCGAGGAGGCCGACTTGGTGACGCTGCTCAAGGACATTGAGGAGAGGATTGAGAAGTCGCGGGCGTAGAGTGTTCCGGCTTTGAAGCCTCGTGGGAAGAAGGGGAGGGGGAAGAAGGCGCGCGCTCAACGGGGATGGGGTGGGAGTGAAGTGAAGTGAATTGATCTAGTTTTTGGGTCATTGTTGAGTGTTGAGACTGGGTTGGTTGGTTGTACGTTTAGACGCGAGGTCTGGAAGCAAGGGATGGGAGTAGATGGCGTTGGGAGCACATTTGTATGTAGTACTTGCTTTGGTACCGCAGTGATTTGAGGTATCCGGTATTTGGAATTTGTTTTACACATTGTTGCTGTTTGTCTGCTTTGTCTGTTTGTTTGTGATTGGGTTTCTGGGTACATGGGGTTCCAATTACCAAGAACTTGCCTTTTCTGTGAAGTCTTGTCCTTGATACAGACTTAACCCTGCCGCTACTATCAGTCCTGTTACATATCAAAGAGCTACACTAACGAAGGAAATAAGAGTAAGACATTGTCCATAAAAACGCCAAACGATCGTCTTGCTACTACTACTACTACTACTATCTAGTACGAGTATGTAGTAGGTTGTCCTACTTTGGCAAATTAGGTAGTTCCAGCATGTCAAAGCCGAGTCTAGTCGCACAAACCGATCGAGGGAAATCTGTCCGTTCACATCCCCCCTTGCATACATGCAGGTAGATACTAGTCGCGAAAAACAAACACGTCACTTTGTGGGAAGTACACGGCAAATTGGCAATCTCAAAAAAAAGAAAGGCACAAACCAGTTTTCTTCTGGCGCTATGGTAAAAACAACAATAACAGACTCCAGTTTCTTCTTCTTAGCAGAGACCATAAGCACAATTGGACGATAGTAAAGAGGTCAATATAGTATAACTCTCTCCTCCTCCTCCCTTCCTGTATAGTATATTGCATGGTTCCGTTGCTCAGCACGCGCGTCGCCGTCCTCTCCTTTAACCGTTAAAAAACAAAACGTCCCGCTCTTTTCCGCGCAAGTATGACAAGGAAAAACAACAAGGGAGATAGTATATGAGATTTGAGACCACAACAAAAATGGGAAAAGTCCATGTAGCATTGGAGCCGAGTTTATTCGTGTGACGCAAGGGTGGGTATATGTGAATTCAGATTTGTCTTTCTTATCGTCTGAGCGTATCGTGAATGAATGCCGTTTGGTGGACTGGGCTCTTTTTCTTTTGTCTAATGATTTCCGCGAAATGTGTAAAAAAAAAAAGGCGTCCAGTTGTAATGCCCCTTGTTTTCCCCCGATAATGCAAAATAAGAGGCGAGTTTGGTACAAACAGTCAGCGCTGTTTTCTGAGTCCGAATCGCAATTGATGGACAACGTGAAACCGCCCCCCTTCTAAGACACCCGAGGCAGTAGGAGAGTACAGCATAGCGCAGCGCCGACAGATAAAAAAAAAATCATGAGCAAGCTTTAAAAACAAATTGGCCCGTTGGAGTTTACTGGGCGGCCTTTTCGTTAAAGCTCTTCTCGACGGCAGAGGTCGTCTTCCTCCGGGGTCGCATGACGGCATCCTGGCTGCTCATGCGCCTGTCGAGGGCGCGCTCCAGCTTTGCACCGAGGGCGAGCTTGCTCATCTTCTCGTACTTTTCCTCGGACAGGGTGACGCGCTGGGAAGAGAGGGCCTTGTTCTCCATGCGGTCGAGGCCGGTGGCGATCTCGCGGATTTCGGCGTGCTGGGAGTCCGTGGTCTGGACGGACATGGCCACCGAGGGGGCGGCCATGCTGTAGGTGCTGTAGCGGAGGGAAGCGCGAGCCTGCAGATGTTTGAACATTTTGGTTAGTCGAGATTATTGAGGAAGAAGTAGTAAGAGGAGAGGAAAAAGAAGAAGAGAGGCGGTATATTGCCAACAGAGGCTGCAGTGAATGGAGGCGCGTTGTGTGTGTACCGCAAACGAGCAGCAACTCTTTGTTCACAAGACAGGCCGCTCAAGGGAGGAATAAAACAGGCATAGTTGGTGTGAATGAAAGACACAGCACAAAAAGTATACATACCGAGGGAGCCATGATTGGGCGAGAAGATTCCATGGAAACGGGCATAGTGGTGGTGTTTGTGTTTGCTGGAGGGCTGATGCCTTTTTATCAAGCTTGCGAGTTGACCCGCCGAGTGGGAGTGAGACCTTTTGTTTTGGACTGCAGGGGTTGCTTGGGGCTCTAGGCGAAAGATTGTTTGAATCAAACTGGCGGCTAACTAGCACAAAGCGCGGTCCAATCCAGAGAAGAAGATGAAAAGCTTGGGGGGAGAAAAAAGAGGGCGAGTGAGAGCAGAGAGGGAGCGAGTAAGTCGAAGTGTGATTGGCAAGGGGGGGAGACAAGGCGAGCAAATGCTATGCTATGGGATGCTAGTATGTAATATGGATGCTGATGGCTTGCTTGGCCGGGCGGGTTGTCGCAAGTTTGGTGTCAGGTTTGACCGGGTTTGGTTTGGACGGGGCCGATCAGGAGCTGGCGATGATTGGAAGAAACAAATAATTGGAGACGATGGACAGCTATTTTTGTGTGTGCTGTTCTGGCGATGATACCCGTCGGAGGGGGGAGATTCGATGTTCTGGGTTCAGGGGGGCTTGTTTTTTGCGGATTGCGGCAGATTGCGTTTGCCGTTGTATGTATTTGGTTTGAGAGGGCGAAACAAAGCAGAGACGGGATTTGATTTGATTTCTATTTGGAATGGGCAAAAGAGAATGGCGGAGAGGAAAAAAAAAAAGAGGCGCGGCGATGGATGGGGATGGGAGATGATGAGCAAGAAGATGGTGGAGCCCGGATGGAGATGCAGTAGTACCAGGTTCGTTAGTAGCACGGAGTAGGAAAAGGCAGCACTAAAGGTGCCGTAGTAGGGCGGCTAGGGGGTTGACCATGACGGCGGGGTACACGAGGGCCAAGTACCGCGTAAACCCATGGATGATGCTTGCTGGGCAGAGCATGGGAGCCTGTATCACACGTGAAATAAATGGCAGCGGCGCTTGAAATGCTTGTTGAATGCTTGTTGAGATGTGATTAGTTGAATGTCATTGCATCATGGATGCTGGATTGCAGTGCTCTGGGTTCTATATTGCTTCGATACTTCGACAAGGACAACTTATGATAGATCCCGGGACTTCATATATGCAGTATCCAGCATGAGAACCTGTAATCAAATGGATGCAAATCTACACTGCTGATGCTACTGTACGAGTACATACAACTACCTACCTACTGAACAGGTAATACCTCCTCGTCCACTTACGCAATGCTCTCTGTCTGGTAGGTACTGCTGCCCATCGAATGCAACGTCGTCTACAGGCAGCACTCCTTGTAAGCTGCCATGTGCTGTAGCCTGTAAGCCGATCCATATCATCCGTATCACATTGATCCCGTCACGGCCTCGGCTTCTCTCGCTGGCATCATCTTGGCTACTCGCTGCCAACTAGCATCTAAGACCAAATTGATCCTTCCATGTATGGCATGATCATCAGTCTTGTTTTCCTCGTACTCGTACAGTATACATAGGCATCAAGTTAAGTTGACCTGCATCTTCAATTCCCATCCGCCCGCGCTCTGTTCGCTCTGCTGCCTTCTGCCGCTCCTCCACAGGCCCTGGTTAGCGGGTACATGCCCGCCATGTCCCCTAACCGAACCCCCCCATCCGCCTGGAAGCAAAAATGCCATGTGCCAGCCGCATGGTCAGACCACCACTTCGATTTTCTCTTGTCTTGCTCTGGCCAACCAACCTCCACCTTTTCTTTCGATGGCGTCCGCCACTGGAAGCAGCTCTGGCTTGCTTTGCTCTCCCCATGTCTTGCATGAATGCCATTTTTACTGGATTCGCATCTCCATGGAGCTTATCCGATACTGATGCTGATGCTGATGCTGACACTAATCTGATAATAGACAGATATAGCTATTCGCACCCATTGCCGCGCATCAGAGTCCATCAATCCATCCCAGCACCGTCGCATGGCTGGCTGCTTCGCTCCCTTGCGAAAACAGCACACCACAGCACGGCAAAAGCACTGCAAACAAGCAACAAAAAGAGTCGCAAACTTATCTTCCCCCCCCGGCCACGTTTTCCCTGCTCTTCACGCTGTGTCGGGCCTCACTCTTCAGCCGAAGCGCACACGCCGAGCCAATCACACCGTGGCCGCTCAACCGCATGACAAACCCCTTCGTGCGCAGGGCATTTTTGCATTCCACACCAGCGGCCAAAAGGGAAACGATCCCTGCGCCATTGCACGTGGCTCGCCAGGGGAGCCTGGAAGAGCTTTTGGCTTGGCTCACGGCCCTGGTCGACCCTTTTTTGTGCTTGCTCGTTTGCAGCGCTTTGGCCGTGGTGGTGATGACGATGGTGACATGTTGCTGGCCTGGCCCACACAACCACTGCCGGACAGCGCCTTTTTTGTCTTTTCTTGTCGCGTGGGCGTTTCGTCTCTTGCGGGCTTCTTTTGTTGCTTCTGCCGAGCGAAGAAGCTCTTCATTGAGATCGTCTCGACGCTACCGCTAGCACGCATAACGCACGCCGGCGTCATCACTAGCCAACACTAGCCGTTTCCAAACCAACCGACTAAGAAGCTCTTAGCTCTTACAGTATTCACTATGCAATGCGATGCCTTGCGACGCGGATTGCTTCTACTTCAGTTGAGCCTGTATTGTGTTTGGGATGCCTTTACTTGTACGCCTTCTCCTTCTCCTTCTTCCAAGCCCCGTCAAAGGCAGCTTCTTCATGCTGCGTTCTTGCTGGATCGAATCTGCGAGACTCGAATCTTACTACACCGATGTCGTGGTCTGACTCCAGCCGGGCGTATCGTATCCCTCACTGTCCCCAATTTTCGTACCCAGTTTGCACTCGTACCGCAGATTCCGCAACAGCTCATGCTATTCTGAATGCGTAGCCAAGTGGCAAACGTTGATGAGTTCAGCAGTGTTTCATCAGCCATGGTCGTGTAGGGCACTGCCGACTGATAATTACGGCAACATACTCTCTGCAATAAGCTCAACCTAGAGACGTGAGCTCTGGTCTTGGACGTGCACAAAAGTTGAAACAAGACATGTTCTTCATTGACATGTAAAAACACACTGGTTATAAATGCTATGAAACGAGATAGGCAATGCCTATGCCTATGGTCCCCCCTCTCTCAGCTTCTAGGCTTGGATTTGTGACTCTTCTTTGATGGCTTGGATTTCTTGGAGCGATAGTCGTATGAACTGCTCGACGATGAAGAGGCAACTGTGCTCCCAGACTCGGACCCTTTATCAAGCGACAGCCCTTTCATCATGGCATACGGTGACTCGCATCGATGGGATCTGGACGAAGCTCCGTAACCATACTTGCACGATCGTCCCTTGCGAGACTCCACAACCCGTTTTTCTGGAGAAGGACTGCGGCTCGGCCCTATGATACAAACAAACGTTGGTTAACTCTCATCCACATCAGAGGGGATAAGTGTAAGTGTGGTCCATACCGAATCGCTTGCAGTCGTCACAACATCCGTGGTCACAGGTTCTTTGGTCGTCTTCCAGCTGCAACGAGTCCAAATCATCTTGGATGTTGGCCATGGGAGTAGAGCACCAGCCCTGGGTGTTGGGCCCCTGACCGCACTTGCAGCATATCCAGCTGCCGCCCTTGTCTACAAACTGACAGTTCTTGAGAGGACATGACAGCGGACTTGACTGGGCTGGTGCAAACGAGACATTGCGGCAAGGTGTTTCGAAGCCAGTCTCTAGGTCTATGTGTGCCGAAGGGCAGTAATACCAGACGAGGGATGTATGCGCACACGAGTGATATCTAGGATGTCCGTGACACATTTTGAGGAAATAAGGAGGTGAAGTCAATAAAAGAGTAAGTGATATGTAACTGTTGTCAGATTGAAGATGACAGAGCGAGCAAGATCTGGTATTGGGATCGATTTGATACTCTCTTGGTGAGGAAGGATTGCCTCTTTATATACAACATCTCGACTGCTTGTCCTATTGACAAGATGGTCCCTTCAGGATCGGCGCATCGGGATCCATCATTATACGTGGGAAGTGCAAGTGCCAGGCTGCAATCATGTCGGTCCCGGATTCGATCTGGCTGTCCTCTCATCCATCTGCTGTGCGATCCTTTGTCCATCCTACCTTGCGAGACTGGAACCCTTCATCTCACGGCCAATGCAATCATGCCTGTTTTTGGATACGAGCCTCATGATCTGAAAGTGATGCAGCATAATGAGACTCCGCTCTTGGTGACACGAACCAATGCTGTCATACCATTGCTCACAGATAGTATATGCAAGATGAGGGCGCGGAGATCTAGCTCTCATCCCGGGATCCTGGTTTCCGGATCGACGTGGCCTAATTTGAGATTCAATGTTTCGGACGTTGTGGGGAGTTATGTGTGACATGGCGAGATTACTTGAGCTTGACGATGGACCAAGTGGCGGAATCCGGTTTGCATGTTTGGACTCTCCGATGGTAAGAGCTTGCTGATGGCTTCTGAGATGCCAATAGCTTCGGCTGAGGATTCACCTGATGTTCTTCTGACTCGAACTCATACTATTACTACATCAAGAGGGGAACAATAGTAGTGAGGCTCTCTCTGTTTGTCTGTCTGGGGTATGTGCGCCTCTGTACCACTCTGGAGAGATTGCCCCGGCGTCGTGTATCGCAAAAGAGGAGGATCCCGTCCCGAATTTCTGGATCTGGGACACAACATCCTCTCTCATCGTACCATTAATAAGAGTCCTAAGTGGAAATGATGCTTTTGAGTAGAGTTGAACAAGGTGAAATAAGAGAGTTGCGACTATTGATTTGATCGCAGCTTTTGGGGGTTCACAGATCATGCATACTCCCGAAATATTTGCCCCAGATGCCCTCGCATGACATCTTTGACAGGTCGGTAGTCGTCCGATCTCGAGTTTTTGAGTCTCACTGCATTAGATTATTTAGGCAGCGGGATTTATCTTGGAAAGCAAAGTGTTGCAAATTTCCGGCCTGAGCATGGATGGCAGTGGCTATGGCTACCTAATGGCGATGCTATGAAACAAGCAAATAGCAAAGAACAAGGCAATCCAATATTGGAGCGGTATCCATGCAGAAGATGCTTACTTGTACACTAACAAACGTCCTGTAGTGGCTTATTGGATAAACTACGCATGACTCGTGACTCGTGTAGGATTCGACTTGGCTTCACTTGGAACATCATCAAAGGGAGGACTCTGAAAGGCTGGTTTTACGAGAAGAGAATTTGTTATTGTGTGTAGGTGAGTCGAGATATCCAATTAGAGAGTACATGTATTATGCCCAAACTTGACAATTTCAGCTCACGACAGGAAGACAAACAAGACACTAGCTTTCAGTGTTGATTCCATCAAGATTAATGTCCGTGGTAATTTGATCTGGATCACGGTCTAACCTCCCCGATCCCCAAACCTGTCCATCCAATAACAAAAAAGCTTTTCGACCCCCAAAAGATCTCTTCACACAAACTTCCCTTCCCACCTCAATACCCCTGATCCCCCCTCTTGCAAAACGGACAGCATATATGATCACACGTCGTGTACTCGTAATACATCATCCCGCCGCTGCACCGCCCGGTCGTGTTGTGCGTCTTGCCGCACCAGCAGCAGTTCCAGACGCCGTCGAGCCGGTTGAAGTGGCATTCGGAGCGGTGGCAGATGGGCGCGGGCTCGAACTCTGCGGGGGTTGGGTAGGAGACGAGCTTGAAGGTTTGGTGTTTGCAGGGGATGCGGCCGCTGGTTTGGGAGTCTGCGCAGTAGGACCATTTTTGGGAGGAGTGGCAGCAGATGAGGTCGTATATGAGGAGTTGACACATGTTGGTTGAACGTTGAAGAAGCTGGTTGTTTGATCCTGTTGGAGGGTTTGGTTTGAAGGAATTTGTAGATGCTTCTTGGGAGGAAATTAAGGAGAAGCAAATGATCAAGCTCTCTTGACAGTTGTCGGATGAATATATGTCTTGTTGATCACAGAGAAAGAGATAGACGAGTCTCTCCTTTACGACTTGCAGTTCTGTTCAGCTGCAATTTATAGACATTCAAATCATGCATCTGACTTCGCTATAACAAGCTCCCGCGCCTTCACCGACGCGCCGCCTCGCCTAACCCCGGAACATTCAACTCTCTAACTCTTTCACTTTCAAGAGTGACAAGGCCTCGACCCGCTATCTTCGTCAAAGATTTCCCAGATATAGAGACACCCCTGATCAAATATTGGATAATCACTTCTTCTCACCGGTCATTTAAATGTTGAGATGCCAAAAAAGTGAGCACTTAGCCGAGCAAGGGACTGGGAGAGCTGGAAAATGAATGGTTTCTCTGGGAGTATGGATACACTAAGGGTTTTGTTCTGGAGAGTTGGTGTTTTGATGTCGCGTGGCGAGGCGAAGAATATATGAATAAAAAGATTTTTAGGGTATTGAGATCTCGCTTAGGGGTTGGCATATGAAGATGCTTATACATCGGTTGATCCGGTCAAAGAAGCGGAAAGATGTAAAAGGAAAGAAATGCATGTGGGAGGCCCAATAAAGCCAAACGGAACAGCTCACCGAGAAAAAAGTCTCGGATCTCGCCCGAGTCCGAAAAGCAATACTCAAGAAAACCTGTGAGATGGATTGAATATGTCTCGCATGGTAGATCGTGAATGGCGATGAGATGTGCTGATCAAAGAGCTGTGGCTGGATGAGCTGCTCACCATCTTCTACGTCATGGGAGGGCTCTCAATCATCGATGAAAAAGGGCTGGGATTGTGGCATATGACACTGGCTGGTGGAGCTGTCAGTTTGGACGAGGAATGGATTCCCGGTTGGTGGGTTCATGGAGGGGGCGTATTATTGACGATCGTTTTAAACGTGGGCATCCTTGGGCGAATGGGAGAGTTGGAAACTGTGAGGCTTTGAAGTGGATGGATGGGTGGATATGCTCGGGCGAGGTATCTTTCCTCTTGGAAATGACCAATGTCGGGCTGATTGGTTTCGTCTTGTCATGGACGTAACCAAGAGCGGGAAAGCATAACATGAACTGAGACAAAGTCAATAAACTGGATTAAAAAAATAAGACAAGTCCCGGCCGCACCTATGCACAACAAAGAACACCCTGGTTCACCAGCACTTACTCATACAAAGTCCTTTCCGGCAATCTCAAGAAACAGAAGCAGACACCCCTCTAAAATGCAGATCCGCTGCCTGAGACTTCCTCCTCAGATGCTCATAAAGACGACTGGCGGCGTTTATCCCTGTGAAATCATGTGGCACGTCTAACTGAGACATGGACGATCGTGACTTCTCGAGATGATGGACAAAAGCTTGTACGCCTGCGAAGGGATTCCCCCTGTTCCTTGCAATTCTACCCCCCAATCTTCTTCTCTTAGAGGTAGAATTTGCACGGTAGCAAAAGCAGAGGAGGGAGGAAAAAAGAGCAAAGAGGCGTCTGCTCACATATCAGGCGTACAATTCTCACAAATATCATGATAGCAAAACGTATCAGGACACCCCTTCTTCCGATGATGGCAAGACCGGTAAATGTTTCCCCCGCGCTTACACTTGCAGCACACCCATCTCCCGTTGAGATCCTGCAACCGGCACGTCCCCGAGCTGCAGGCCGGCGAGATGAGGCAAGTTCCCCGCGCGCACGGGTTCTCGCCTGTGGCCTCGGGAGACGCAAAGACGGTGGTGGCAGGACAAGGCGAGTATTGGTTGGTGGCCGGGTTGATGGCGGCGGCAGGGCAATACGAGTATCGGGGGACGAGGCTGGACGGGTGCATGCAGGGGTGCTGGTGGTGGTAGTGGATGAACGAGTACTGGCACATGCTTGTGACTTCTTTTTCTGCCTTGGTTCTGGGTTTATTTTTGGCCGTCTCGTCTCGTACAGAGATCTCAGGTTCTCGGAAAGGAGGGGAGCCGAGACCAGCTGAGACGGCTGAGCCCGACGATGGCTCGGAATCGTGGTTACACGAGAATACGGTGGTGGTCTCGGCAGAATGCCTATTTCTGCTCCGCAACCCTGATGGCCCTTTTAGCAGACGATAATTCGGTGACGCGACCTGAGATGATTGGTGGTTCTGCACGACACAGACGATGTGGCTGGCTGAGTTTATTCTGTGTTTCCGGAAAGTAGGTTGAAGGGACGGGAGGAAATGTGAATGGCCGAGGCGGCGCACTCTCTAAGCCTTCGTCAAATGTCTCCGTGTGAAAGTGTCAAATCGGCACAGACGATAGAGGTGAGCGGCATGGAGGAGAATGACGGTTTCGCTGGTGATTCTCCTTCTGCCCTGTCTTGTCCTTGCTATGTTGAGTATGAAAATTTGTCCTCGGATACTCAGTGGTCCGCCAAAGACAGGCGGCCGTGTTGTCTATTCGCCCTCGTAAAGCCCACCTCTTGGAATATTGTATATTCCACACCAAAGCTGTTGAAGCCTACAACAAGATAGCCAAGTCTGGAAAATATGTCTTCCACGAAAAGTTAAAGTCTATCCAGAGGCAGCAAAGAATCTTGATGAAACAAGGGCCTCGAGGCAGACTGGCTGGCTTGCAGGAAAGGTATCCAGGTCAATGAAATCCAGAACTGATATCGGAGCTCTGTCTCCTGTTGAACAGGTCGTATTCAGTGGCCCTGGTGCTGTTCCAATGAATGTATCAGAAAAAAAAAAAGAAGAATTGTGCAGAGCTGAAGCTGATACTGTTGGTGCTGATATTAGATAGGAGGTATGTTGAGTGTTGTGGTGATTGTCCTTGTGTATTGACTGATGCTGACCGAGTTTATGTTGAAGACAGAGATAGGATTCCATTTATAATCTCGTCGTCATCCCTGGTATGCCATTGTCTTTGCTGCTCGATCAACTGTCAACAACTTGCCCTCGGACCTCGCTTACCAGCTGGAACATTTGTCTGTTCCAATAATGCGCATAGTGAAGCCATTGTGGGACTGCTTCTCAGAGATGAGGGAGGTTCTTTCATGTGCTCACTGCAGTCCTTATGGAGCCATGCCTCCGATCTGGGTGGTGATGGAGGCAATACTGACACGAAAATAGGACCACTTTGCCTCGGCGCAAAAGGGGGAGCACAGAACACAAGACATATTGACTTTGGAACAGAGGGAAGGTATCAGCAGTACCAGCTGGATGGAGGAAATAGTGGCCTGATAAGACTCTCAATGAGCTGGAAACCCGTCTGGAGCATCGTGAAAGGCGTTACTGAGCGGCAGGATGCCGTGTGGCTTGCTTGATACATATCAGACAAGTTTGGATATGCTCCCAGGTATTTGAGCGCGGGAGAGTTCCGTCGGAGGGGCAAACATGTGTTTGAGTGATATATGATAAAAATCCTTCTAGAACGTCGTTCAAGGTCGTCTGGCGCTCTTTATCGGGTTACAAGAGGCCGGTGACGCCCAAAGTCTCGTGGGAAGTTGCAGGTGCTACCAAAGCTGTGTGCTCTTGGAGAGGGGATATTCGACGCCGTCGGACCACATACGAGAGGGACCTGCGGATCATCGTGATACTGTCTGGGTTAATAAGGTTCTACGTGTGATGGATAAAAGCGCCGCAGATATAAAACTTGCATGAATGAATGAGACATTGAGGTCCATTGCGCTGTCAATCGCCGGGGTAGTATGGCCGGCAGAGTTCAGATGCTCTATTGCTTCAATGCCTTGTGATGAAGAAAGAGAAAGAAAAGGCCGGTTAGGTAGAGAGGTCAGCTTTCACAGGAGCATAAACAGCGATAACCTAGTAGGATATCGTGATTTCCACGTTGGCTAATCCGGGGCTGATGCTCCCACGACTCGGCCTCGGAGGAAGCACATGCCTCGGGAATGAATTGGTGTTACGCAGTGCATGGATTGCTCTACTTGAGCTGTGTTTAATAAACAGAGCTGGCTCACGATGTATTCCTTCGGTTTAATTTGCCATCCCCAGTAATGGTCTTTGTGCAATATCGAGCATTGTTTTCGGCCGAGCGGGACAATGGTGCTCCAGTGGTGCTCCAGCCGTCCGCTTGCTCTCACAAACCTTGGCTATAATCAGAATTCATCACAACAGTGGAAGCAGAGGTAAAAGGCCAAGAAACAGTCACACAACAACGTTTGGAGCATAAGACAGCATGCGGGTGGCCGATCCAGGACATCCCGTCATACCCATGGAAAGGCACATTCGTGGCGTCATCAGAGGGTACACTTGAAGACTCGATTCTGTTAGTGAGAGGCTCCATCAGTGAAGCCTCGTATTTTCTCGCTCTATTTCCGGCTTCCTTCTTCAGACGATATCCAGAACACATGCGAGCTGACTGAACTGCCTCTGCTGTGGCAAACATTCAGCTTTTGGCGGCCCTGGAAGTACCGACCGGGGTTGAGCACCATCTCTGGTATTGGCAGCCGGAGAAGAACTAATTCGACGCCTGTTCTTCACCGGGATGCACTGTTTCGGACCGAATGAGAATATCTGAATCATCTTCAGACCCTGTCAGTAGAACGGTGCCTACCCGAAGGTCCTTGAACCTGGGTATTCTGGGTTCTTGATGTAAAAGAGGAACAGACATGAGCGAGCGAGTTTGCTGAATCCCATTGGGCACCGTACGAGGATAAGGGGTAGATCTGAGATTTTCTGCAGCCATCCGCGGACGGATCCGAGGGGTATGCAGCACGAAAGGGGGGCTGTCAAATTGAGTGTGTCACAAGCTTTCCACTGCTGAAGCTGTCATATCCTCGTAGAATGGATTGCAGCCTCGGTTGTGGAAGGGAAGTCATGCTCGAGAAAGGGAAATAAAAAGATGCAATGATATTAAAGCTTTTTGCCCGAGTATCCTTCAACGCCATACATGCCATAAATCCATCATCATACAGTCAAATCACCTCAAAATCTAGATGAAAAAGAAAAGAGTTAGCGTAGTACATGGATCTTTGGATTCAAGACGCACCTTATTTCATATGAACCTGCTCTCGTCATGTACCGCACCCACTTGACACTGGAATAGTTGCTCTTCTCAAAGACCTTTAGATAGCGTACCAGCAAGCCTGAGCTGGTAAACATGAGCAAGCTAAAATTCATGCTCAGGGGCGGCCGGCTCCACGCCTTTTGGTTTGTCATACTGGTCAGGGAAGCCTCGGCAGTGAGGACGTATTCGCTCTGGCCCGTGAACCTGCCAATCTTCCAGACAATGACGTTCTCGCTGGGCTCGTACTTGGCCTTGCCCTGTGTGCAACGCTCGGTGATCTTGGCGGTGTTGAGGGGAGTCGGGATCTTGATGATGACATTGGTGGCAAAGAGCTTGGAACCGAAATTGGCTTTGACGCCGATGCTGTACTCGACCTTTGTGCGGCTGACCTCGTTGACGATGGCGTGTACCTTGAAGGGGAGGTTGACGTTTTCCGTGGCACGGTAGCGCATGAGCTCGAACTCGCCGTCGGGCGGGACGAAGCTGATGATTCTGTCTGTGTCAAACTTGCCCAGCTTGACGCACTGGTGGAACTGGCAGTCCTCCAGCGTGACGCTTCCCGCAGCGGCCTTGGTGGCCTTTGTGCCCATCTTGTTGCCGCTGGGCAGGCTCAACAGTCCGTCGTTATCCAGCAGCAGTCGATCGTTGAGGCCAAACTTGCACTCGGGGGTGCCGGACAGATAGGCGCGCATAACGATCTGGCCCGTGACATCCGCTCGCAGAACTGCGCCGGTGGCAGACATGAGCAGGTTGACGTCCTCGATGACATCAACAAAGGCCTCGTTCTTGCGGTACTTGACGTCTGCCTTTCGCCATGACAGCGCGCCGGTGGCCTGCATGGTGATTTTGGACGTGTCTTCGGGGCGCGACTCGGACTTGACTCCTTCGGTGGTGATGTACATTTTGAGCGTGTCTGTCTCGGTGTTTTGCGGATAGCCAAAGTCGATGATTTCTGCGGTTGAAGAGTGGATTGTTAGTAATTGTGATGATAAGCAAAAGCTTAGAAGAATTTACCATCCAGCAGCTCGTAGACCAGCACAAAGTTGTTCTTGACGGCCTCCTCGTCAAACTTGCCAAAGTACCCCTTTCCCAGCTGAATCAGCCGGTAGAGGAACTCAAAGACCAGCGCGGCATTGGCGTTGCTCTTGGTGATGGCGACGAGGTAAATGTTTTCGTGCTTGACATGGCTGAAAGTCGTGCTGCCCAGCGTCAAGATGGGCGATCGGACCTGGGCATTGGAAATGACTTGGATGCGAAAGACGTCGGCAAGGCGAGGGCGGCAGTCGTTGCGAAAGGCGCGGAAGATGAGATTCTCGCCCTTTTGGTTGAAGATGAGCACGCCCGAGAGCATCTTGGATAATCTTTGGAGGAGAAGGGAAAAGAAAAGGAAAGGAAGGGGAAAGAGCCGCAAAAAAGGAGAGGCCGTGACTCGAGCAGCAGACAGAAGACTTGACGTGCTGGAGTTGGAGTTGGTCAAGGTGAGGCTGCGATGCGACAAGCTCCAGGTCGGGCGATTAATGAAATCGAGCTGCAGGTGCGGAAGCGTGCTGGAGAGCCCCGCCGAGGCGCGTGACTATGGCGCCAGAGAGGAACAGGTACAGGGGCCTAATCACTGTAGTCCCCTGAATTGATAGCACCGTCCCGCTATAACCACTTTTTGGCTGTGTATGGAGGGCATATCGCGGAATATTCGGATCAATCCATTACTAATTGATCAATAACACAATGGATGTTCTCTGCGTTTTGAGAGCCAGAACTGATTCTGGTTTCATAGATATTATGATCAATACACGATCAAGTGATAGTTATCTATACTGTGAAGCCACCATGTAATTAAAGGCACAGGCACTATGTAGGATTCGGAGCTCTCTTGGACATGAACAGCTTAGCGCTTTAATCGAGCTGCATCTTGAGCAAATGCAGACGTGGAGTTGCTATATTCCGGGGTCTTCTGGCAGCTGCAGCAGCCGTTACATTAGAGACTGCTCAAAGATAAAATGGCATCCATATTCGTCTTCCTTGCTATGGGCATCAATTGGTAATAGCAGGAGGGAGGATAAAAATGTACATGTAAGTACAAGTACACTGAAAGGGCATATCTCGGGCCGGTGAGCTTTGGAGCTCTTACATCCCATCTGGTGACAAATCTAAAGAGTGAACAATTTCTCTCAAGTATTCGATAAGATGCTGGTGTTGGATATTCGCTGCTAGCATCAGTATGAGGCCAGCTTGATAATTGATACTACGCCCCTTGCTTTCAATAACGGGTCTTCGTGGCGCAGTTGGCTAGCGCGTCAGTCTCATATTAGACGATATGATCCAAACATCAGTTTGGGCCATCTGAAGGTCGTGAGTTCGAGCCTCACCGAGGACAGTTATTTTTTGCCCTTTTCATCAAATCCCTTGTCTTTCTGTCAATGCCTCTTCTTTTTTGGTCACTCATCAGCATACGTACAGTTTTTGACTCTTTTGCTCCTGTTTCCATGTGGAACTGAAACATACCGCGTATTTGCTTCAGACGCTGTCTTTGCGGGTGTGGCTGTGCTGTCGTGAGCCATAAGACACCTCGTCATTTACCTTAATCCTTGATACTAAGCTCTCATCTGTTGCTTCTCACCTCACACGCCCTCAATTGTTGAGCCTGCGTCGCTAATTGCTTTCTCTTTTATTTCTATTTTGTATATTTCTGTTTATTCTTCTCATTTCTCATGTCACAGCCGTTGGAATTCCCATCTTCCTTTGTGACACCATGGAGAGACTTGCTCCTCTCCCACCAACATGAGAGCTCCAAAGACTCTCCCAACTATCACGATCCTGAGGCCATTGACTCCCTCTTGACGACCGGCACGCCAAAATTGCTCTACGTTGGCACGGGGCATTCAATATTTACTCGCGCAATTCTGCCTGCCATTGCATCCGCCAAGCATTCAATCCATTTCGTCACCTGTTACTGGGCCGCCTCTCCATCTCTCGACGGCATCCGCCAGACTCTCATTCAGCTAGCTGAGGCGCGCTCAAGGGCTGGAGAGCCACTGCCTACGCTGCATG
Source organism: Trichoderma harzianum CBS 226.95 (assembly GCF_003025095.1). Lineage (NCBI taxonomy): Eukaryota > Fungi > Ascomycota > Sordariomycetes > Hypocreales > Hypocreaceae > Trichoderma > Trichoderma harzianum. Next base: position 981,572 of record NW_020209260.1, read on the forward strand.
TAAGCATTGGCTTCTCATCTTGGGGACTGTTCCAGAAACTGTTTCACACGTCTGCACCAGAAGGATGCCTCTATCCGCCGTCGAAATGGGCCAAGCTGGGCTTGCCGGATGAGGCGACGCTGAGAAAAGGGGGTATTGAGATGACGGTCAAGAGCCTCTTCTTTACACCGCTGAGCGTGATGCATCCCAAGTATGTCATAGTGGATGAAGCTAAGGCGTGGGTTCCGAGTTGCAACGTGAGCTGGGAGCGATGGTTTGAGGGATGCGTCGAGCTGGAGGGCGACGTTGTGGACAAGCTGCTCACATTCCACTCCCGAGTCTGGGGAGCCAGAGTTGACAAGATAAGGGCAACAAATAACGATAATATCGAACTGGCAAGGAGACAGAGGATGGTGACGAACGGAACCCGAGGCGGGGATATCGACGACGGCGTTAATGAAGACGTCGAGACCTCGAGTTCTTCGCCTCTCAATGAAGAGGATGATGATCGTTCAGCTACGCAATGCATTCACTTCACCGCCGTTGCGCCAACGCCGGCCATCTTTCTCCCATCACCGCATCATCGAAATCCCCGATTCAGATTCTTTCCCTTTCCCTTCTTTTCTCAGTCCAATCCGCCCATGACACCTCTCAACGCCGCGCTACTTACTCTGTTTGCAAATGCTCGCCACGACATTCATCTCGTCACGCCGAATCTCACATCGTGGCCCGTGATAGATGCTCTGCTAGAAGCACTTTCTCGAGGAGTCAATGTCCATGTGCGTACGGGCCGCAATATGATGGTCATTGAGCAGCTTGTTACTGCTGGGACAACAACATCGTGGTGTATCCGGCGGTTTGTCAAAAAGTACAAAGCTCTGTGTAAGCGATCTCAGCGGAATGACCTAGAAGCCCAATCAGTGGCGCCAGGACAACTAGAGATACTTTATTATAAGCAACTCAGCGATAGGGCGAACCTCGAGGATGAACCCGTCTTTAGCCATTTCAAGATGACAATGGTGGACGGCGAATACTTGGTGCTGGGCTCGGGCAACATGGACAGGGCTAGTTGGTGGACAAGCCAGGAGATTGGCGTGCTGTTTTACATGCCGGGATTTAGAGAGAGGAGAGTGTGGGAGAGTGTGCTTGAGAGGAGAGCAGAGGTGGTGTTTCGCAGCTGAGGCTGATTGTTTGCTACAGTTTGGAGTATCTAGTTGGATATCAGCGAGATATGGATTTTCAGAATACCCTGAGTTTCTTTGTTCTTACGGAGAATCATGCCGCTTCTCTATTTCTATTTTATTTTACTTTATTCTTCTCTATTTTCATTACTCAGCAATGCGCTTATGCAATCAAACATCTTGAGCCTTGACTCTCTCAAAGACGTTGACAAACTCCATGGCGTCCTGAGCACCGCTCAACCTGAACTTGCCCTGAATCGTGTAATCCGGCACGCCACTGATGCCCCTGAACCGCGCAGTTCCAGCAGACATGTCAACCTCCTCGCCTCCCTCATCACTCTCCACAATAGCCTTCTTAAACTCCGCCTCAGGAATACCCGCTCCGACGGCAACATCCTTGAGCACATCGTGGTCGGTAATGTCCTTTTCATTCTCAAAGTACGCGGCGAAAAGCCCGTCAACGACCTTGAGCTCCGTCTCATCGCCGTGCTTCTTGGCCAGGTGAATCAGGCGATGTGAGTCTCGCGAGTTGCCAACCCTGCCGCCAAAACGAAAGTTGATCCCGACGGCCTCGCCAACGCCGCGAAGGCGATCCTGGATCATGGCCGTCCGCTCGGGGCCAAAGCGCTGCACATAGTAGCCCTGCTTATCAATGCTCTTGCCAGGACCCCGAGGGGAATCTGGGTTTAGCTGGAAGGGGGCGTATTTGACCGAGAAGGTGTCGGAGGAAGAAGGATAGCGCTGCTGCCAGATTTGCTGGGCTCGCTGGACTTGCTTGCGGCCAACGTAGCACCAGGGGCAGACGGTGTCTGAGACGACGTCGATGCGGAAGTGTGTCATGATTGGCGTGATTTTGAAATATCAGACCCGTGTAATTGACGGAGTTGTCAAGCGCTTAGAGGCTTAGAGGCTTAGAGATCAAAGTTCGACTTGTTGCAGGGGGTTTTGAGGGTTGTGTGATATGTGACAGGCAGAGCTGATGGGAGTTGAGCCTCGATCTACCGCAGAAACTTGCCATTTATACCAGGGCACCCTATCCCCTTGCACGGTTTATCCCCACGGTCTGATTGCTCTACCGATAGCTGCTTCTCCACGGACCACAGCCAATCTGCAACCCTCACGGCTTTGGATTTGAAAGCAAAACTCCACTGTTTAGGCCGCTGACCTAATCTAGACCTTGCCTCGGCGGGTATTTTTCTCCGTCGTTGGTTTGGATCGATTTTCCCTTGTACGTGTATTTATAATACAAGCGTGGGATTTAGCCCTACTTGTTAGTTCAGCCCAGCGGTTGCTAGTGAGCAAGTTATTGCTATGGTCTAAGTGGGATGAACTGGAGATTCAATATCGAAGCAATTGGACATCCATATTAAATAGAGATTTGACTTGAACAACAGCACATGTCGAGAAATTACAAGTACAAGTACTGTCTGTAACTCCAGTACATCGAGTGTAGAGACAAAATGCCGATCAGACCATGGATGTATGTCATGTAAGCCCGTGCCGGTCCCTGCCGTGCCGCTCCTCAATGCAGTAGTTGGAGCGAACGGCTCCGCTTCCGTGTGCTTCATCGGCATATTCCGTGTAAGTCATCCAAGTCGTCTCAGACAGGAGGGTTCCTAGAAGCTGCCTGGAGATGAGATGAGGGTTGTGTTAACGGTGGTGGACGGAATTTCTCTCCCTGGGTCGAAGAGTCGGAACTGCTGCGTTATTAATAACTCACAATTCCGCAGCTGTCCTCTTTCGATTTGAGAACGAAGTTTCCTGGGTAGGTTCTTGCGCCGCTAAGTCGGATTCGATCTATAGCCTTTGGTCCATCATCGCGGAATCTAAGCCCCAATAGGAGTACTCATCTCTCGTGAGTGGTGGGCTAGCAACTGGGAGAAGATTGACTTGCATGATCCGTAGAACCATACAGTATAGACTAGATCAAGGGTTTTAGCGTCCAATTAGCATTTGACAGCCTGACTAGAGAGCGGACACTTGAGGCGGGCCAGATGCCCTTGGAAAGTCACCGCTTCTCGCACTCGTTTAACCTCCGTTATCCACAATTTGCGGATGTTTTGCGCAGTTTGCTATCGGAATACATGACATAATATCTCGAGGACCTTCAACATACATGTAGCTGCGGGTAGCCTAGCCAGACATCAGCAATGCGACATTTGTAGGATCAAAATGCTCATGGGTGTACCTAGTTTAGAAGGCCAATGACCGCAACAATAACCGATAACCGATATATGACATATGACTGTAGACCAGATGTTGTGTAGTTTCGGGAATACGAATGAGTCTGCATTGACAACCCTCTCAAACTAACACCATGTCTATATGCCGTATGCCGAACCCTAGCGGACTTTTCAGTTGCTAAGCGATTGATAACCTCTGAAACAGACGCTTCCTTGCAAGCATGGCGTGAGTAACTCCGATTTTCATGCTCCACTCATCCGCGACGTTGAGGAGTTTGGAATCCAAATTTCGTATTAGCAAGGCATGAGTGATCGTCACGAGGAGCCTATGATCGCCTTTCGCATACCCGCCAAGACTAGGGGTTTTCGTTGATGGATATCTCCACCATGAGTGTTTTCGTATCCTGTTGTGTTACCCAGTAGCCTGCCCGAGTATAAAAGGAAGACGTTTCCCTCAGCCAGAATGTAATTGAGAAACAAATAAACACAGAGTCTTCAATCAACAACATTTTTATATACCCTTTCGTTAGAAGACACGAGATAAGTAAGATTCATCATGGCACAAGCTCCTGAAAAGATTGACCCTGCGCCTCTCGGCCAGCCCCTTGCCTTTGAGTTCAGTGGCAAGACGGCCAAGAACCGCTTCATGAAGGCTGCCATGTCTGAACTGCAGTCAAGTTGGGACGACAAGGATTTGACAAAGAGAGGAATCCCAACAAAGGAGCTTGTCAACCTTTACAAGCTATGGGGTGCAGGTGGATATGGAGTCATTCTTCTCGGCAACACCATGATCGAGTACGACCAGCTCGAAGGCATCGGAAACCACATTATTCCCTCGGAAGCACCATTTTCTGGCGAACGATTTGAGAGGTTCAAGGACATCGCCTCGGCAGCCAAGGAGCATGGCAGTCTCGTTTACACACAACTGAGCCACCCGGGTCGACAAGTTACGGACAACATTCAGCCTCACCCCATCTCTGCTAGTGACGTACAGCTGAAGGGTTCTGAATTCGGATCATTCGCCAAGCCAAGGGCGATGGAGCAGGCTGATATCGATCACGTTGTCAACTCGTTTGCCCACGCAGCTGAGTATTGCTACAAGGCCGGTTTTGACGGTGTTGAGCTCCATGGCGCACAGTAAGTCTCAAGACGGAGACATTTCTGATACATTTTCTCATCTGATCATTCGGTTGAGCAATTGGAGAGGAGGGTCCAGTGGAGTGATACTAACACATATGGCTTGCAGTGGTTATCTCTTGGCCCAATTCCTGGCACCGTCGACCAATTTGCGGACAGACCAATATGGCGGCTCGCTGACCAACCGAGCAAGAATCATCTTTGAAATCACAGATGCTATCCGCGCCCGCGTTCCCGACAAGTCCTTTAGCATCGGCATCAAGCTCAACAGCGTCGAGTTCCAAAAGGGTGGCTTCACAATTGAAGACTGCAAAGTTCTCTGCGCAGAGCTCGAGAAGAACAACTTTGACTGGGTTGAGCTTTCGGGCGGCACATACGAGTCTTTGGCGTTTGGGCACAAGAGGGAATCTACCAAGAAGCGAGAGGCCTACTTTATCGAGTTTGCGGAAATGGTCATCCCTGAGCTGAAGAAGACCAAGGCTTACATCACTGGCGGTCTGCGCACGACTGCCGGCATGGTCAAGGCGTTGGAAAAGATGGATGGAGTTGGCATCGGTCGCCCAGCTGCTCACGAAATCGACTTGCCGCAGAAGATTCTCGACGGGGTTACTGATGCCGCCATTAAGCAACTGATTAACGAGGACATCTTTATGATTACCAACGCCGCCGCTTCTATACAGTGAGTTAATTTTGCACGGGAGGAGCAGCCAGATCCTGTATACTGACATGGCATTGCGATGTAGGATGATGTTGGCTGGTCTTGGCCATGAACCACTCGATCTGAGCAGACCTGACCATGAAAAGGTCATCCAGCGCGCAATCGAGAAATGGCTGGGGAACAGGCAGAAGGGCGGGCTGCCAGGCCCTCTCTATATCGAGGGCCTTGACCTTCAGCCTTATGGAACAGCCTACGCAGCAGCCTAACTGACATTTGAAGGATCTTTGCATAGGAGTTAAACAGTATATTTAGAGAAAGTTGACGTGTACCCAGAGCGTCAATTTGGAAAACTGTTTGTTCCATACATGCTCTTCCAGTGTTATTCGCACAGCATGCGTGTGATCAAGCTTAGGCGTTGCCTAAACGTAGCTGCATGCACACTGCCTTCGCGTGTAACATTTTAAGTGGTGGCTTAGGCATCACGTTAATGTCAATAACATTGATCCTTCGCTTACGTGGTAAAGGCATATCTGCCCAATCTGCGTACGATCAGAATTTTAATTGGTTCGCTGCCGGTTAGGTACATAGGTATGTAGGACAACATGCAGGTGAACGTGGCTGATCCGCAAGACGATTGAATCGCATATTTGCTGCCCAAGGCTGAATCATCTTGGGTCAACCTCGTTACATATCTTATATTTAGGGTCGAACTGTTCCTCTGGTCGCTGAGGTCCCAAGCCTTAACCTCTTTTTGCGCTCAAGTTCTACCATTGAAAGCTGATTTCTCAACATCGTTATTCATCAAGTTATTATATGCATCATGGAATTCTTGGAATTCTTAGAAGACTCGGAAGACTCAGATTTCTTAGAAGACTCGGAAGACTCGGATTTCTTGAAAGACTTGAAAGGCTTGAAAGACTTGGAAGACTTGAAAGACTTGGAAGACTTGGAAGAATTCAAGTATATCCCTCTCAATCTGGAGAAGCCTGCGATACGGTTACTCTACCTACATCCTGGATTTGAAAATATGATGATATCTTGCGAGCTTTCCGAAGCAGAATTACACCAGCGTGATCGTATGATTTCTTATGAAGCTCTCTCATACACCTGGGGTTGCTCTGAGCTTTCCGGCATCATCCATGTCAACGGTTGTTGCCTGAGAATCACGCATAATCTCTACAGCGCGTTGGTTGATCTTCGCTACCAAGACCGTCAACGTGTCCTGTGGATCGACGCAGTATGCATTGACCAAAAGAACGATAAGGAGAGAGGACATCAAGTTGGTCAAATGGGAAATATTTACAAGGAAGCCGATCGTGTGATTTTCCGCTTAGGATTGGGGTCAGTTGCAACAGATATCTTTATGGAAAGCCTGCAACAGCTGCAGAAAGAGAGCATACGGCATGCTTGTAGAGCCTGGTCGCGCCAGGATAGTCGCTGGAGAGGCCTCTGGGAATGTTCTTTCAGGCCAATTTTGGAATTACATGAAGCTGGCACCTGGGAATTAAGAAAAGGTCTGCGGGAAATTCTGAAGCAATCGTGGTTTCGCAGGGTTTGGATTCTACAAGAAGTGGCATTCGCAAAGGCCGGCATTATATCTTGTGGTAGAAAATCTGTGTCAGCCCGCCTTTTTGGTCTTGCTCCTCTGCTCTTGTGGATTCACCCCGATGCGCACTGCCAATCTGTAATTGATATCATGCCCTCTCCGTGGAGAGAATCTACATGGTGGAGCGAGAGTCGAAGCTTTTACAAACTTCTCATTAATTTTCGGGGCAGTGAGGCCACAGATCCACGAGATCTCGTTTACGCGCTACGAGGCATGTCTTCCGATTTGACGAACAAATGCGACGACCTCCTTTTCCCAGATTACAAAAAGTCACAAGAGAAGCTTGTTCACGATGTCATACAGTACATTTACGGATTCGATGTGAGCAACCTTAAGATGGCGCCGCGCTTGTCTTCGATGCAAGAGCTGTTCAGTAACTTGCCGAGACTCGAGACGGATATTTTTAGGCATCTAGCAGAGATGTCACAACCCGAGCATATGGAGAGGATTCTCAAGATACCTGAAATCCTGGTCAGCCAAGATATGATCAAGGCTGCAGCACAATATGACAAAGACGGCAAGGTTGTCGATGTATTGCTTCGATCTCGTAGAGGGGGGTTCGAAATAGATGACGAGGTTTTATTATGCGCAGCCGCAAACCCGAACGCCGCCGAAGCAGTATTTGAGGCCTTCAGGTGCCACCAGCGTCGCCCCATCACCCCGAGCAAATTCTTATCGCTGCTGCGAACACAAAATATGGCCCTTCACCGATGCGGTTTCTTCTATCACTCAAGACCAAAGACTATAAACTCGCACCGATTTTGTGGGAGACAGCCAGGAATACAGATGAATACTCAAAAAAAGAGATTATCGGGATGCTGTTGCGGCAGAATGACTTCAGCAACGATATCGTATCAGAAATTCTCACGGTTGCTAACATAATCGAAAATTACGATTTACAAACAAATATTATTAAAACACTATTTCAGAAGAAAAGCAGCAGTGAAATTAATATATCAGAAATTCTGACTGCTGTTATTCATATCCGAGATTTCGGTTTACGGTTGGAGATTATAAAGACGCTACTGCAGAAGAAAGGCAGCAGTAATAATATGATATCAGAAGTTGTCACTGCTGCTACGAAAATCCAAGCTAGAAATTTACAAACAGAGGTTATCAGGATTCTGGTAGAGCAGAAAGGTAACAGCAACGATACTGTATCAGAGCTTCTTACTGCTGCTTCTGTTGTTAGACCTGAAAACCCCTATTTTGGAGAAATGATCATCAAGGCCCTACTAAAGCGGAAAGACATCAGAAACGATACAATATCAAAAGCTCTCACTTTCGCTGCCAATCATTATAGTTCAGCAATATTGAGGGAATTTCGCCGACTGAATCCTGGTTTTGAGATTTCCCGAGATGCTGTTATAGTTGCCATGAAGAATTGGCCAAGTGAAATAGATACCTTCAGAAAGCTCTGTTATTACTTTCCATCTCTCAATCCAAGCCGCGAGCAAGTCGCCTGATGAGGGCTTGAATGCAATGCCACTCCTACTTCAAGATCTGGCTGTGCATTGCCGGCTGTCTCCAGAGGAGTGATTTTTCCGTTGGATAGATCAACAAAGAGATGCAGGCCAATTTCGATCTAGAAGAGCAACGTTCTTGGTTATCATTATATAACTACCTTCCAGTCTTCACAACGATAGAATCGAGATGCGAATGATATTGCAATTTACTATTCCTTGAAGAATTGTTGACTTTCTCTACAAACAAATACCACCGCAATCCGCACCGCCGTTCTCAGGATCACAATCATCCAGCACATCATAACAATACTTTCCCGCAGGACAAGCAAAACCCGCAAATCCTCCACAAAACTCAGCCGTCTTCGGAACACAAATTCCCGGAATATCACAAGCCATGCCGCAGTTTGGCGGCAGCCGAGGGTCATCCTGGCACACGTGATTGCGGTCGCAGTTGTGCGGTGTCGGGGTGAAGCCGCCGCACGAGGCGTACTTGTTCTTGAACTCGCAGTGGCCGGGGCATTTGTTGAGCTCAGGGCAGTACGGATTGTCGGCGACGCACTTCATGTCGAAGGGGCAGGGAGCAATTTTGAAGCCACAGGGGCGGCCGACTTCGCTCTGCGCTGAGGCGAGAGATATGGCGAGGGTGAGGAGGACAGACTTGAGAAGCATGGTGAATTTTTGTATGTTGGTCTTTTATGTAGAGTAGAGTGTAAGAATGATGTTTATGTTGAGCTTGAGATTGTAAAGAAGAAAGGATCAAAGCTTAACTTATAACCTTGTATCTTTATTTCGTCAATGCTCTTGTCGGAGCCGATCGTCCGCATCGACATCCGGAAAGAACTATGCATAAAGTTGACCGTAGCAACCCGAGACAGCATTCCACGACACCGCCCCAAGGATGTCACACAGATTCCGCAAACTTAACAGAGCTGAAAACTGAGACTACGACGACGGGTAATCATTCACATCCCCCGCATAAATAGGCAAATAGGCAGCTCGTAAAAGAATCCCAATTGTGAAACATAGTGTTCTCCTTGCGTAGCCACGCCTGATGTCTCTGCTGACTATTCTCCCTTGACGTCTGATAGACAGGGTTACGTACGTTTGCCAATGTGAAGCGTTATACAAACTACGTAATATGACTACCGCTACGTTAAGCTTATTTGGTAGAGTGAAGCTACGGCAGAGACCTGCATAGTGTCATTCGATGGGGCTTGTCTGATATCATGTCATTGGAAGGATGTAAGGATCCGAGTGTCTTGGCGTGGGCTAGTTAGGCAAGGGAGTTGGCGCATGTGCTTCCTGTATGCAGGGCTCAGGGGACTATTGTAAGTATTTACGTGGTAGTGAGATCTAGACGGTTGAAAGGTATGTTATTGATCTTGCGGCTCGGAGCAAATTTCTCCCACCTTACGCGGTTCGAATTCGGCCTTTTGATTATAGAGGAATAGCTTTTTACTGCTCGATGGAAACGGAAATGGCCGAGGAAAGGCAATAGACAAACGCATCATCTCCTCATTTCTCTATTCTATGCTCTATGCTATACTTTCTATAATCTAAATCTCAATTGCTTATCATAAAGAAAACTCTATGACTCCAGAATAAGTGACTATTCCTCTACTGGCGCAGCTTCAGCAAGCTGTTGACCATGTCCACAATAGTCTCCTGCAGGGGCCTGAACTTGAGCCCCAGCTCAGTAACAGCCTTGGTAGTATCGAGGCGGTAAGCGGGAGGAAGAGGAGCGCCAGTGTTGCCCTTGGGTGTCAGATCCTTCTGCTCGGGGAACTTTTCTCGGATAATGTCGCAAATCTGCTGGTAGCTGTAGGCAGAGTTGGCAACGAGGTATCGCTGTCCAGCAGCCTCTGGCTTCTCAAAGGCCAAGACGTGGGCTTCGGCAACTGTGAGATTCATAGTTAGTAATTGTAAAAGAGGTCAAGATTGGATGTTGGGAAAACTTACGATCGCGGACGTCGGCGAATGCGTGGAAAGAAGTGTCAGGAACATCCTTCTCCGAGCCATCGATGAGTCGGTTAATGTCGCCGGAAGAAGTGTTGAGCGACTTGACATCGCTGACGCTGTGAACAATTGGTCCGTAGACCATGGGAGGGCACAGAGTAGCTACGGTGAAGCTTGGCTTGTTGGCCTCGACGTAGTCAAAGACGGCTCGCTCGGCGAATGTCTTTGAAGCGAGATATGCCATGACGGGGTTGCTGTTGGCTTGCTCGACGGTGATGGGGTTCCAGTCTGCCTCCTTGTAGACGTATCCGGGGCGCTGGCCTTGCATCGGGTCCAGAACAGAAGCAAAAGATGAAGTGACGACAATTCTGGAGACAGAAGGGTTGTACTTTTGGGCGGCCTCCAGGATGGAGGTGGTGCCCCGGATAGCGGGCTGCAGGAGCTCCTTTTCGAAGTCGGTAGCATTCAGGATAAAAGGTGAGGCAGTATGGATAATCTGTGTATTTATACAGATTAGTAATGTTACCATTTAGTGATATCCTGTGTGTGTACTTACACCATTGACTCCCTTGACAGCCTCGTCGAAAGCATTGGCAGCAGCCATATCGGGAACAATGGCAAAGCTAAGCTGCTCGGCATACTTTGAGTGAGTCTTGCGCACTTCTTCGGCCGTCTTCTCAGAGCGGACGGTTCCGCGAACGTTGTAGCCCATCTTGAGGAAGGCTTCCACGACGTGGGCTGCAATGAAGCCGGAGGCACCGGTGATGAGGACAGTTTGAGTGGCCATTTTAATGTTTAATGAGATTTTTTTGTCGGAAGAAGTTGTGTTGGACTTGGAATTTTTGGAATTAGAAGAGATTTTATGAAGAAAAAGTGATTTCTTTGTGATGTCTGTTGTTTAGATGTCTTTGAACTGTGTTGCTGGTGTGGATGAAATTATCTTCCTCGTCGATGATGTCCCCCTTTTATACATCTCCCAACGCTTCATGATGCCAGTTTGTGTGCCCATACTAAATCACAATATCTTAGTGTTGAAGAATTTTTAGCATCGCGATGAACAATCACATCTCCCCTTGATGGTGTATCATGTAATCTCGGAGGATTCATCGCCGTGGCTGATAAAGCTAACCATGTCATCGATGGGGGTCAAATGATGCCATTCAGAGCATCCATCTAGACTATGAAAGAGAAGAAGAAAAACAAAATGGATGAGAAAAAGGATTATCAATGAAAAGATCATTTGTAAGCCTCCCCTGGAGAAGTTCAACTCATCATGATTTTCTGGAACAGAAGGCAACCCAGCCGCGGAGATGCATCGCTCGCACGAACTCGGCAACGATGCCGTGTGCGATTCACGCGTATGAGAGCTCTCAATCAGGGTTAGTTGTAGAGCCAATGGCGATAAAGAATGGGGATTAGGAAGTTGCAAGTTGCTGAAAGCGTTGCCCAGGCTTGCAAGGAAAAGTCGATGCGGAGTTTCGCGAGTCAAGTGATCTTTGCGAGCGAGGCCCGGGCGAGACCCGTTAAAAGCTACGGCACACTAACGAATGGGCCAGTGATCTTGAATCATTCTTCTCTTTCGAAACGGCATCACAATTACGCGATGAGAGGAAATTAAAGAGTCTCAACTGTTTGGCAACTTGATATAGCTACACATACTTATCCGTACCTTGAGTCTTTAGAAAACAGCAAAGTAACAAACATCTCAAGATGTCTTCTTAACTACAACAACAACCAAATTCTTCTTGAAGTCCCTGTAAACAGACGTCATCATCTAGCGTGTCCATGGAATGTTTTACTCGATACGGTCTAGTATCCGGCTCTGCACTACCGAGAGATGCATGGGATCGTGCATCTAGGAGCCGGCACACTCCGTCCTCAAGAGTCAGTTGAAGATGCTATTTCTGAATTAGACTTTTTCCATTCGATGCGCTAGCGATAACTCGCGGGTTGTCACCTGACGAGAGCCAAACAAATGAAGCTCCCCGTTATAACTCGCCGTCCCTCGTGGCTGATCCCCCCACAGAGATCTGTTCTTCTACAGAGCTTCTCTTTTGCATTTGTCATGGGTTGGTAATTGTGTCGACTGAAGCATCTCCGGTTCTTACTTGGAGATGTTCGAGTTGAAGTTGACATCTATGACATATATTCTTATCATCTGAATCAGTTAAATATCCTTCAGAGTGGATTCTCTATATCCCTCAAGACGTTGAAACACAACACATTATAGCAATCGAGAACACCTTATTACATCTTCCCTATTAACAGGCTAACCATTGCACTTAATCAAAATGCCCATTGACGAATATTCTCACTTTTTTTCTAATGGAGACGTCAAGATCCATTACCACCTTTACGGACAGGGTCCAGCCTTGGTGTTTGTCCATGGCCATCCAGACAACGAAATGACCTTTTCCAAACAAATCGACGAGTTCTCCAAAGACCATACTGTCATTCTTCCTACCCTTCGAGGATATCCCCCAAGCGATGTGCCGCTAGACCCAGACGCCTACGATGGCAATGTTATGGCGGGTGACTTGGTGGCCCTTCTGGATCACTTGAAGATTGAAAAGGCAATCTTTGCAGGAGGGGATGTTGGAGGCATTACTGTGCAAAAGCTTGCTTTCCTACACCCCGAGAAGCTATTGGGTCTGGTCATCTTCAACACACCAATTCTCGGCACCATGATGCATCTCATCCACCACGATAAAGAACAACAGGAGCTGTCCAAGTACTCACTCAAGTACATCAAGCACAACCCCGGCGACGAGTACGACCTGGATCACGTTGTCCGCATCATCACGGATCCCGATTACCGCGCTAAAATTAAAGAGTATCTCAAGAACTCTCCAGAGGGCGGCATGTTTTACTTTTTCCGCAAGAACTTTCCCGCGCCGCCGTATGGCCAAAACATTGACACTTCAGGCATGCACTACAAGATGCCCTGTGTGGTGATCTGGGGAATGCAGGAGCCGTACTTTTCGGACAAGATGCTGGATGGATTCTATAAATGGTTTGATCAATCGGTCCGAGTTGTTACACTGCCTCAGGCTGGACACTGGCCTTGGAGAGAAGATGCGCCAAAAGTAAACCGAGAGCTGCGGTCGTGGCTTAATGCGCTGGAAAGCGGACAACTTTGATGGAATTCATGGAGAGAACATCGAAGAGATCGATAATGAATGGAGTAAAATGACAGGGATCGTTATGATCATGAAAATACGGGGGCATTTTGGGAGAAAAGGGAAAAGCACGTCTTTACAAAGAAATACCACAAAATATTTTAGGCTTTATATAAATACATCAATTGACTATAATGGTAATGATTAGCTTTTTTCTTGTAGTAATTGCTTGTTTGGTCTGTTTCTATTGCTCAACAGTACCTGAATGTGCATCATGGCTTATATCCAATGTGTTTTGCTTGACTGTCATATTGTAGTCCCGACATCAATGAAACACCACAAGATACTACGAGTAATTACGCTGGAGAATAAAGATGTAAAAAATAAAAGTCTTGTAAATGAATACCATATGACTCTAAAATGCTATCGAACCCGCTGTGCCTTTTCCCATGATATAATTTCCCGCTGTGCGCCCAGAGTTCCATGTACGCTCCCCCCTCTGCGTCCCCATTGATCTTTTGCCAACCAAATGCTTCCTGCAATCCTGCATGTCTTCTATTCCAGTCTTCGAGATGTAGAAGTGTTTTATTTAAGCAGATGCGGCCTCCTCGATTCTCTTCTGGGCCAATCCACCCAGCTTCTCAGCAGCGGCACCTAAGCTCCTAGGGTCAGCGCCCTGGATCATGGCCTTGCCGTTGACAGCAACCTGCTGGCCGTCCTTGAAGAACAAGAAAGTGGGCATGGCGGTGATGCCATATCGGGCAGCGACATCTTGGACGTGGTCAACGTTGACCTTTCCGAAGGCGAGGTAATTCTCGGCGGTGTGCTTGTCGGCAAGGGTCTGGTAGATGGGGGCGATGGCCTTGCAAGGAGGACACCAGTCGGCGTAGAAGTCGAGGGCGACGTAGGTGTTTGAGGCGAGGAGAGAGTCGAGCTGCTCGGAGGACTCGATGTGGTGGAGGTTCTCGGCACCCATTGTGAAGAAGTTGTGTGGTTGTTGGTGTTGTTGTGAGGTTATTGTTTGTGTTGTCTTAACGACTTAACAAGTCTATTCAAAGACTCTTGATGTAGGTTGATCTGATGTCTATAAAGATCAAGAACTGTAAAGGTGGTGAAGAAGATGAAGAGGGCAGAGGCGACTTTAAAAGTTGGAGTTGTTTTTGTCAGCGATTACCCGGATGGTGCAATGCTGATGAGGGGCGCAAATTAATGAGGCGTGGCGGGGTTGAGAGAGAAGCGGGCCGCAATTATCCGCAATATGCCGCAAATGGGATTTTCTGTGTCACTTTGTTTGCCTTGTTGTGTATTTAAGAGTGTTGGTGAGTAAGTTGTTTGCTGTTTGCTATTGTTGTTGAAGTTGTTGTTATTATTGTGTTGTGAATGTTTGCTTGTTTGGATTGAATGAAGATAAAGAAAATCTGAACAGAGACAGATGGATGCAAATATATAGATGGAATGAGGCCTAAAAGATACAGCGATGGATCTGTAATGCTCTGTAATAATTCGGACACCCGAATGACAATTTACGTGCGAATACGTGCGAGTACGAGCGAGGTGTGGAATACTGTGTACTCTGTAATACAGGTGCGACAAATTGAGGAATTTACAGCGAGGTAAGCGGGATCTCCGTGCCGCAACTTGTATCGCCGCTAGTCTTTTACTATGGAAGGGTACATCGGGTTCATGCAGCCGCTGTAACACCGTCTGTCTGACCGCCCGAAGTCGCTGGAAACATCAGGATTCTTTGTGGCTGATTTGGAATCTGGCGGTGACGTCATGTGGCTCATGCTGTGGCGCGTGCTGCTTTTGTCAACCAAATGATGAGAAGAGAAGAACAGAAGCTCCTTGCACAGCCACATATCTGACCCACGTGCATTATGTCATCAGATTCTGCTGCTTAGTTCATCGGGCAAAGCTTACACTCTCGCAATCAGCTGCCGAAATGGTGTTGGATGAACAAAAGAATCAAAGATATGAATGAGCTGACTTTAGGTTTTATATCATCTGGCACCTGCTGACCAAGTCGAAAACAATGGATCTTTTAAAAGGAGTTTCATAAATACCGCACAAGCTGCAAATATCTGAACTTGTGACCTCGCTATTAGTTTACAAATCAACTGAATCCTCTTCCACCTCGCATTGATTTACCCTGCATTTCTCAACACCGAGCGTTACAGCTGCGGAAAGAGTCTGCGAACCCGCTTCACAGCTTAGAGCCTCAACCAACTAGCTCCCGCAGCCTTTAATCAACCTTGAATCAACCAGCAATGACTTGCCGAATCTCTCAACCCCTGGCCTTGACCTAGTTGGTTGAGCCAACTGACTCTCCTCACAGCAGTTCTTTGCGCGCATCTTCAGCATGGAGCATCAACATGATCCAATTTCATTCTCGTTTCCTCCTGCAAACATGGAATTAATTTCTCATCAATAGCTCTGCTTAGAAAGCAACTTGTCTTGCAAATCCATCACCGCCATCAATATCTCTCAGCCAGCAACACTTTGCGACTCCTCTGAAACATCGCCATTGGATGCTTCCCTCAGTTGCTCCATCTCAAACCCCCAAATTGCCTCCTTGTCAACGTTGACACCGATCTAAACCCACGGGCCATCGGCTCTCGAAACAGGCAACTTGGTGCCTCCTTCGCGGGCTGTCGCATCTCTTTCACGGCTGAGAATCGCGGCGTTTTTCTTTGACACTGTTCGGGTTTCTAATCATCCCGCTTCGATCGCGGACTACTGCACCTCTTTTGACCGTAGCGCTCCGTTTCAGTGGCTGTAGACGGACGAGCTTCCCCGCAGTGAGGCTGCATTGCGACACATCCTCAATGAATTGCGAATTTTTTCAAACTTGATGAGGATAGCAGTGCCCTTGTCAAAGTTCCAATGTTGTGAGATGTATATCGGGTGTGGGGGCAAGCAGGGCACGTTGAGATGATGCTGGAGATGTGCCTTGTTTAGATCTACCTGTTTAGAGACGTCATGGGGGGCTGCACCGTGAGTACATGTATCTTATCTGCTGAGAGAATACATGTATAAAAGGGAACCGTTTGCTCCAAGTGAGGTTCTCTTCATCTACAAGCCATATCAAGACAGTCTTCAAGACATTGCATTTCTCTTTTCACACAGCTTATTTAGCAACACACACTATCGAAAATGACCGTCGCCAGCGAGTTTGAAGTTGCCAACCAGCAATATGTTGCTACGTTTGACAAGGCCGATCTGCCTATGCCTCCCGGCCGGTGCGTTTCACCCAGCTTTCATTATTCTCTACAGCAGTCCATCTTTTCTACACAGCAATTTGAGTATTCTCATGATTTGCTAATTTGAGATGAGATATTTAGAAAGGTTTTTGTCTTGACCTGCATGGACGCTCGTCTGGACCCAGCCAAGTTCCTCGGCCTGGAGGAGGGCCACGCCCACGTCTACCGCAATGCCGGAGGACGAGCTGCCGAGGCGCTGCGCTCCTTGATCATTTCTCAGCAAGCTCTGGGAACCGAAGAAGTTGTCGTTATCCACCACGTATGAATTGTCCCCCCAGAAGTTTTGATGCAGATAGAATTGGCTAGCTGACAAATTATTTATAAGACCGACTGCGGCATGCTTCTCATTCACGAGGAGGAGTTCCGCAACACTGTCAAGAAGAACACTGGAGAGGATGTCAGCCACGTTGCATTCTTGACCATCCAAGACCTGCAGAAGAGCGTCAAGACCGATGTCGAGCTTTTGAGGAAGAATGCTGCGATCAAGGATGTGCCTATTTCGGGCTACATCTTTGATGTCAAGACGGGCAAGATTAACAAGGTTAATGTTTAAGCACATGTACGTCTAGAGGGAAAATATATGTAGATTAATACCACCAGTTCATCTCAGTGTTTTCTTTTCGAGTTTTCCCCTTTTTGTTGCGTCACCAAGGCTGTTGATCAATATACGGTATCCTTTGATGTCGCTTGAGAAGTGCATACATGTGCACTTGACATGGGCTGTAATATTCTTCAATGGCGCTTGCAATTTAAACTCAAAGTGATATACTCGTACGTAACTCTGTTGCTACATAGGTACCTAGTAGGTAGGTGCCATCTTGCAACATCGCGATTCCCTCATCCAGAATCTGTCCACGTCATGTGTTTTGCCTCGCGCTCAAACGACCAGACGCAAGACAAATCACAACAAATCACAATCGCAAAGATGTCTGGCTCCCAATTCTAGTTCTGTTATACTTGCCGCATATCTTTCGATTCTGAAGAAGACTACAAGTGGCATATTTCTGAATTTCCTCATTCTCACTTTAGCTGCATTTCTTGCCCTCCTTCAGACGCCTTTCTCACGCACGATCAACTCCAGGCTCACTTGGAACAGAATCACGCCTCGTGCTCGTTATGCCATTTAGCCTTCATAAACCGCGAAGACGTCGAAAAGCATGAAGTGCGCGTCCATAACAAGTGTTTGGAATGTGGCGAATTCTTTAGCTGCTATTGGGATCTGCTGGACGTTCGTTCCACCTCCCGAACGAAACTCGTTACCCGGATGAAAAGGACTGATATCGAGTAGCATCAGGTCATACATGCCGAGCCATCCTGCGATTGCGTCTTGTGCGATCGAGAGTTTACCACCGACTCCGCCTGGGTGCTGCATCTGGAGCGCCGTCAGTGTCCGTCAGGCATCAACCGCGGAAACGTCAACGGTTGGGCAAAGGACTGCGACCAATCTGAGGCATACCTTGGCAAACAATTCAGCTACAAATGTCCCACTTGCGACTGGGAATTCCAAACCATGGGGACTCTTTTGGAGCACGTGGAGGGCGACGAGTGTGCGGAGGACTTGGGCGACGGGGAGAGGCCTTTGGCTATGTTTCTTTGCTTCATGAGGAGAGGTCTCATTAATATTGTTAACCAGGAGCGCATTGCTCTACGACGCTCTGAAAACTGAATAGGTTACTTATTGGCAGCCAACATGACTATGGATAGGATAAATTATAATACTATTTGGCCTTGCACACACACCAAAAGTTCAATTGTAAAAGAGAGACCTCTGAAAAGTGAGATTGTGGGACATTCTCTTTCATCGTTGTCACCAAATGTGAACACAAACATAAAAGCGTGTTTCTCTAGATAGTTGGGCATGCATCCAGTGCTCCTACTCGAGACTTCAATACAATCTTGTACAGTCACACTTGCTTCAGCTGTGGTAAACATAAATATAGCACTCGCCTCTTTCTACCTTTGCCGTAAACCATGCAAGTGCGCCGCCTGCATATTTGCAGACGTTCATCATATCGACACTTACGTTTTTGATCCTTGCATGCATCATGATTATTTCGTTGCCGCTCGTTACATGTACCCGACCTCAGCGATCCTATCCGACTCCAACATTGCCTATCTCTCCCGTCCGAATAGATAGCTTTGCTCTTCGACGACTATTTACAGTACGGTACATAAACAGCCAACAATGGCACGACCACCACACCAGCCAAACATGGAACAAGATGAACAGATCCTTTACAGCATGGCACATAGGCAGCCACCGGTGGCTCAGCAACAGCAACAGCGACGACAGAAACTAACCATAAGACGACGTCAGCCGGAGAGGGTGGAACAAAGTCACCCACTATATGTGGACCAGGATCAATTGCCAGACTTCTTGCAAGAAAGCCTCCCAACAAACGCAGAAGAGAGTCAGGCAACAAACACAGAAGAGAGTCCGACAACAAACGCAGAACAAAGTCAACCGGCGAATGTGGAACAAAGTCAGCCACGAAACGAGGAACAAAGTCAACTGCCAATCGTAAGGCGGAGCCAGCCAAGAAATGAGACTAGCCATCGCTGCGACCGCTGTAGCATAAACTTCCCTTCGGGAGAAAAACTGAGGCAGCATGTTTGGATGTCAAGCGTGCACTTTGTGTGCAGGCCTTGTGCGACGATTGGACGTGAAGCCGATTTGCAGTCGCCCGATTTGTGGGATCGTCACTTATCGGACGCGCATCACTTTTGCAACACTTGCAGGACGCACATGCTCTAGGGGGATGAGCACAACTGCTGTTTACATTGCAGGAGTTCTTTTCCGAATGAAGTTGCTCTGAAAAGGCATAAATTGGAAGTGCATCACAAGTGTTTTGATTGCGAAGAATGTCATAAGAGTGCTGAGCTTCTGAGTGAAGTGCGTTGACCCCAGGAACACATGTGTTGTGAGAGTGAGAAATGGAAATGTGTAGACACATATAACTGACTTGATGGTGTCTATAATTTAGCACTGGTGCACCGAGATATACAAGGAAAAAACGGTCCCCTGCTTTAGATGTTCCGATAAATTTTCCAGCGTCTCCAGGATGATGATGCACCTACATATCGGGAGATGTCGATCCGGAGACTACCACCAAAGGGTCGAGCTTTACGCAAAGTGCTGGAGCAGGTCGAGGCCTGGATTTGGCATCTATATTGAACAGGACCGGACGTATATGTGTCCAACTTGTGGCTACAAGCATCACGCTTTGAGTCCTCTTTTTAGACATGTTGAAAGCCGCGTCTGTATCGAGAGTTCAAGTACGCGCAGCAACTCGGTCAACTCATTTCTCGCAGACCTGAAATCTCATATGAGTCGGTGGGTTTGACTCTATATACCTGGTAGCATAGGTTGATCTTTGGATTCTGCTCAGCGATGCCCATACTTGGCTAATGTTGAGCGAAATGTCACGTAAAAAGAAGATGTTATAATATAGTTAATATAATACCAGCGATCCACTACATAGCACTATAATTCCTGTCGTCGGTACTTGAACTACCTGTACAGGTAGGTAGACGTGGACTTTTCCCCAATCAATGCGATCATCAACTCCCTGTAGTCTCCGGAGAGGGACTCGTTCAAGTTATCCAGCAGCCTCATGCCGTAAGACTTCTTGTACGCAGCGTGAACTTCCTGGAGCCTCTCAGTGCCGCTCCAGTACAATCGAAGAGCCCTGTATATAAAGATGTTATCATCCTTTGTCGACGGCCTTAGCACATTCCACAAGCCATCCGCGTCCGATTTCCCGCGATCCGTTGCGAAATCGAGGATCCTCAGCAGAGCATCTTCCGTGCTGCTGCCGCAGAATTTCCGTGCAATGTCATGGTCTAGTTTTCGTTGATACTTCTTCTCGTAAACGCTGCTCATGGCTCGCAGCTGGGCGGCATTGGCACTCGCAAGTATGTCGATGATGGGAGTGAGGTCGGTGGTGGGAGGACCTTCAATTAGACGCTGAATCTCTGCCACTTTATCGTCAATCTCGGCCATATCGAGGACTGCATCTTCGACTCTGGTGCCGGAGAGGATCACGTTGTAGAGGCGGAAGAGGTCTTTGTCGACCTTGCTTCTGATGAGCTGGACCAAGTCCCTGCCTGGAGTACTATTGTACTTCCTTACGATGCCGCGGATATTGGCTTTAGAGCGACAGAGGAGAACATTGTTCAGTGCCCTTTTATCTGCGTCTTCACCGGAGAGGGCTTTCTCCAGAGTATAAACGTCATGATCGAGGGGTCCCTTGAGGAGGGCCATCAGGACGTCTCTGAAGAGGCCCTGGGCTTTTTGCTCGATTTGCTCGGCTAGGTCAAGCGTGGTTTGACTGTAGTAGTCGTATTGAAACTGATGAAGAGCTTGCGGATCTTGGAATTTGGGATCGGTCAGAACGCTGATGAGGGTACTATGATCGCAGTCCGCACTTGTCATCGCTTCTTGGAGCTTATCGATGGCTTGAGTGATTTCGTTGTTTTGACGTTCATCGTGTCCTGGAGAAGCCAGCGTCAAATGTATATTGATCTTGGATGGTTGTAGGTCGGGGACTGGAGTGTGTCCAAACAGTTCTTGGTTTGGATTCGGGTTTGGTGGGCTCTTATGCCACTGCTGGCTTTGGTGGCCAGTCGTATGGCTAAATTGTCTGATAGGAATTCTCATTGTAGATGAAGGAATGTATTTGATTGATGATGAAAAAGCAGTTGGCTCGTGCTGTAAAGGGGCAAGTCTGGGAGTCCAAGTCCCGGAGAACTGTAATTGCTCTCCCAGCACGGTCGAGATCGTTAGGTTACACTTGATCTTTTTATAAACAAATTTAATGCCTAATCAAAAAGAAGACAGAAAGATTACTTTGTAGACCCCCAGGCTCAATCTTGGGGCTTTCATGAAGCAGTGTAATTGGAGTGGCGCCGCGATTTGAGTGTAGCCTCTTGTTAGATGTGGCAAAAGAGTCTCAACAAAGGTTTGAACAAAGCAATGGAACCTGTCCCAAGGCATCTAGTGAAACCAAGGCATCCAGCCAAACAAAGGCATTTTCTATTAGGCGTCCGTCAGCTGACGTTGGTCCATGATAGTGCTGCCTTTGTGGCGAACAGCACGAGCCACGGATTTTTCAGGCCGTTGATGCAATGCAATGGCTTCAAAGACATGCGTTCTCAGTCAAACGACACAATGGAAATGCTGTGTAACTAGACGCAGTGTAGAATTGGTTTATCGCGAGTGCTGCCTGTCTATCGCTCGACTTCCATCATGGTGTTGTGAAAATATGTGCTGTATGCACACACACACACACACACACACATATATATATTATATATATATATCTGACGGAGCGCATTGCACAATGCCGTTTCCATTAGTATCCATTAAATGCTACATGTACCAAGATTATCGCCAGCAGTCACTTGACAGACGCTGGAATCGACGCCAGGGGTTGACATAACTCGCCTAAACATGGATCCAGATTCGGAAAATCCCGTGCAAAGCATACCGGAAGCTTCATGGGAATGTGAGAAATTATTTTCCTCATGTATCTCGAAAGCACCAAAAGCCGCCGCCAAGTTGTTCGAAGAGGCAGCAAGGCGATTTCAGACTTGGACCCAGAACTGGAGATTGTTCAGCCCGAGCGGCAGCCTGGATACGCAACTGTGTGCAAGTACACGTGATGAGATTCGCCAAATGATTATGAATTTATTAGATGTCTTGGAAAAAGTATGCAGCTTATTATAATATACTCTCCTACATTAGGCTTAACTGACCTGACCATGTGTGTATAGCACTTAGATTACTATCTTTAGGTCAAAGCGGGCTTCTTGAAAAACTTTTTTTCGGCATTAATGAGTCTTTAAAACGGTTGGATACGATCATTTTCGTCTTCTTTCAAAGGACTCAAGATGGATTCACTGAGAGAACCAGCCCACTGTCTCCTCAATTGGTGTTGGCGGTAACAATACATAACTCACTAGAAATGCGTCTGCAAGTAGGAGAGCTCACGGGAAATCTACTGCCGATCTCTGAGACTAGCATGGCGTGATTTCTTGTCCAATACATGTATCTAAGCAGGTGTTTACCGCAGAATTAGAAACATAACACAGCTTGACAAGAACAGGAAGTGATTACTCTGCATAATATACTCTCAGTCATCTGATCTAGAAACCTTACTTAAGATAGCAAATAGCCATCTGGTAAAAATGACAAAGGATGCAAGTACTTCTATACAATTTACTACTGTAAAGCTCCCAGATGCGATTGAGGGGCGACCTCAATCATGATGTTGTGAGAACATCTACATGTACCTAATGGAGGATATTACCCACCTCGACCATTTCCACATTACCAAGACTTTAGCTAGTATGAGTTTGACAGGCTCCAGCTACCGTCAATGGCTAACACAAGTAGCCATCGGGCCTTTGTTTTTTTCCTCATTGGCGCTTATTGTTAAGCTTGGTTTTAGATTTATGCTTTGGCAGCGAACCGTGCACCTCAACGCACGTATACCCAAGAGACAAACCGCAGAGACTCAGAAAACAGTTTAGATTTAGGTTAGCGGATTGGTTAGGCTGCATAGCTGGGTAATATTCTTATTACACAATTGGTACAAGGTATAAATTGGTTTCAACCTGAACTTTGGCTTTGTAATTGTCCTTCTAACCATTCTAAAGGCGCGGGTGGAAGTGTATATGTAATGCGACTTCCACTCCATGATAAACACTAATATTGTTACGAAGCCCTCAAGATAGAGGGCACTAAATATGCGATCCAGCGGACCCAGTAGGGCCTGCGCGAAGTCCGCACCCGTTATGTTCTGGTCTCTCGATACAGAAAGGCAGCATTCCACTATGCCTTGGTAGGTTGCACCCATCCTCCGTCCAATATCAGCAGTTATCTCCATTAGCTCTCTTCCCCAATCGGCTGGGTTCATCTTATACAAGTGATGCGCAACTTGCTTTAAAGGCTTCCAAACATCAATCTCTAGAAGCACAACCCCCAAGCTATATATATGGTAGGATTGAATGTACCTCGGACTCTTTGTTCCTTGTAACCTATCTGGATGCTGGAAATCATCATTGTCCCACATAGATTGAAGCGTTGAAAAAGCCTTGTGTCCGGTAAATGTCCCTTGCTGGTATGTTGCTGCTTCTTCCCCGCGGATCAGATCAAAACCCATGACATACACTTCGTCATTGTCATCAGGTGATACGCTTTTTCTTTGGCGCGTATATTGTGAACGGACAACCACAACGCTTGAAAAACAATGTTTTTATGAAGAAAGCCTACGCTATGGAGAAAAAAGACAGCCTCGGCGATTTTGTAGCTGATTTTGAAGCAGTGGTTAAGAGAGTAAGATACAGCGGGGAAAAGGTCCAGTTCGATTGACTTTGCCAGTGCCATCACAGAGAAGATGTAGTTTGGTGACACATGTGCAAATAGGAGCCGATGGAAGCTTGGATCATATAATTAGTACTTTGCACCCAGAAGAGAAATATCGGCGGTCGCTGTCTTAATACAGCAGACAGCTCCTTAGTTTATACCGCTTCAATTTCCGATGTTCTTATAACAGCGTTGTCGGGAGCTTTTTTGTTTCAAAAAAAAAAAAAAAAAAAAAAAAAAAAGGAGCTGTTCGCCGTCATAATACAAGGGTATCGTAGACCCATATCCTGCGGCTTCAATCTCATAGAGGACATCACCCGGAGCCTCAAGCAGCATCTGACCAGCTCGAGTCTCCTCGATAGCCGAGTTTAGTGTCAGGAAGCTTTGGAGCCTACCGTTGGATTCAATTATTGGAGGCGCCCCCTGAGCCTGCTCGGGTGCGGCCTGCATGAGTGGTGTCACCTTCGGAAGGCCTGGAAAGCGCACTCCGAGTCGTTCTGCCCCATGAAAACTTTTCCGTTCCTAGCGCCTCTAGATTTAATCTGCCAGATCTTACTTCTAGACATTCATAAGGCCTTATAATCGTAGAGGTTCGAAAGCTATTTATTTCCCTCTTTCTCAGGCTCTGTAGTGCATAAAATGTAAGGTTACCGATATAGCTGGAGGTTCGGTCTAATAGTGGTAGGTAGTAACTAGCTAAGCAACTCCATTATCTAATTTCTGTAAGACGAAGACTCTCAAATTCTATTCTAAACGATACCTCAAATGACTTCGTATCACTAAGGAAGGCGCTACAAGCCGCCAGGAACTTACAATGGGGTTTCGGTTTCTTGCAGAAATGGTCTGGTTGAAGGTGTCCGTAATAGCCCCCTGCTTCTTGGGGGACATCCCCTGGTGGCTTATTCGGCGAATGGTGATTGGAAATGCTAAACGAGCGCTCTTTGAATACGAACTGATGTCGGTGGGTAAGGTGCGCGTCTGTTGGACGCATTTCAGACCATAAATATATTGCCTGCCTTGATTTTGAGGGTGTACAGGCTGCTCTTATCCGCGTTGTATATTAATGACTCAGATCCTGGCGACTATCTAACCATTCAGCATCAAGAACAGAAAAATAATACACTGCCACGTCACGGAAGCATTGCCAAGGGTATTAATGGTGCATGTCCGAGGAGCGTAACGAGAACGTGCCCACCAATAGATTTGACTGGGGTGTCGGGAATATGCTGCAACTATAACTTGTGTAACTATCCTGCCGCAATTTTCGTTAATCACCTTGTTGCTTAGGATTTTGGAGCCCTCGCCGGTGTGAAGAGAGATGGAAATATCCGTTTCAAATAGTGTATTGGGGGGTTCGTGGCTATCAGTAGGCCATTAAACTGAGTTACGGTTAGAGTCTCAGAAGGTGACGGTGTTGTATATGGAGTAGCACTAGGCAACGAACGATTGCTTAATGAAGCCTCAATAACTGGATAGGTAGCTATCAAAACAAATGTGAAAATATTTGTCAAATTTTATCGGGCAGCTATGGATAACCCAAACTACCAATGCCTACTACCTAAATGATCACCACCCGTTGGGAACCACGTAGGTAATTTGTTTACCTCGTTGGTCAATTCCTGTAGTCCGCTTGTAGCCCTTCAGATCATCTTCCCCAAGATCAACCTCTTCAATTTCGTCAAAAGCAATCTCCGGCTCCTTTTCCTCTTGTCCTTCGTTGCCCAGGCCAGCAAGTTCACCACCGTCGCGGTATGACTTGTTAACCCACGCTCTGGGACCAAATAATCTCGTTTTCTTGTACCGCAGTTTCTGGACTCTGATTGCAAAGATGTAGTCGTTATGCTCTCTGTATTGCTGAGTGATAGTTAAGCTCTTTGATCCCATCATCTTCGGCCCGACCGAGGCAGTAGTTGGGATATTAATTCCCAAGCTCAGAGTTCCCCCCAAACTTTTCACCCTAGTGGCTTCGAATGTTGGCTCAAAACCTTCTTCAGTTGGGGCTCTGCCAACCTTAATACCTGTAATGTAGAAGACGGGCTCATAATTCGAATTCTTTAAGAAGGTCCGTACTTGTTCAGCTCGGCCGGCATCATTATAGTCCTCCTGTGTGGGTTCGAACTCGATAGTATCAACGGCGCTGAAGTTGTACGTTTCGACATTGCCGCGGGCGCCTTCGACTTTACCTTCACCCCCAACGCCTCCAAGAGCGGCAATCTTGAGTTCAACCCCAGCATCCCCTTTCAGCGCAGCATCCGTTGTGACGCTTACATTGGTATCATGCCAGTAATCGAGACGTTCATCGTCAATCTTGGGCTCTTTTCCGGAATTGAGCCTGGTCATCCCTTGGATGCCGGTGATGATCGTCCCGAGTCGCAGTCGATTGACGGCAACTCGTTTCTCGAGTTTATGGTATTCAAAAGTCTTTGGAACCATGGTAAGAATATGGCGAGTTATTCCTGATAGCAAAAGATAGCTTTGACTTCTCAGACGACTTTACTGGGAGGGCTTTTCTTTTCTCAGAGTTCTCGAAGAAGGATGGGTCTAAGAATCGCAAGGAACTTACACTGCTCATATATGTAATTTGTGGCACACACTGACTTCGTTAGGCACTACTGCATCACAACAGCGATTTGGTCGTGTGTGTAGCATCGACTGACCATTGGTTCTTGCTCTCTGTATGTACTCGACATTCTGTCACACACACAGCCGTGTTAATATCCAACCAACAAAAGAAAATGAAACGAATACCGCTTCCAGCACCATCCATTGTCCCTCCAACTCGGCTGAACCATTCTGGGGATCAAGTCTCTTCTCTAACCAGAAACTTGAATCACCCACAACAGTGTATTACCGAGTTTAAACATATTTTACCCTGCCCATGGCTCCAAAGTTCTTCTCTGGTCTCTGGAAGTCTCTCACCAATGTGGCCTCAGGACGGAGGAAAGTTTTACGGCGGCTCTTCAGGGCGAAACAAAAGGGCAATATAGTCCACCCTTCAGAAGCAGACACACTCTCTTTCCAGCACGCGACAGACTGGATAGCAGAGGAAGTAGCCGTGAACCCGCAAGGCTACGAGATCAACGAAGCCGAGAGAGAATCCGAGTATAGCCCAGAATCCTCTATAGGACGTGAAGTGGACGATGAAGCTTCGGACGGTGCCATGGGTGTTGTTCAACCGAGCTCCCAGGAAGACCGAAATGACCCCAACGACCAAAGCCATGTGAATAATTCACTGCTTGACTCGGGCGATCAACTTACAAAATTTGATAGGCAATTGGTCATAAACCACCTTGAAGAAATCCACGATAAAAACATTTCTGAGGCGTCCAAGAAGCAAATGGCTTGCTGCGATGAAAATATACAAAGGATCATAGGAGGTGACAGGCAAACACAATCATGGAACAATGAAAAAACTCTTTCCAATATTCAGGAAGCTTTGGAAGTCTCTGAAGATGGCGTTAATAGTGTACTGCGGATTGAGATAAGTGGTTCTTCAGAGTCAGAGTTTTCAACCGACAATAGGGTTGAATTTAGGCTACGCGGCGGCGACTTGCTAACACCAAGGATTCAACAATGCCTAGAGACCATGTTCACGGCTTTCGCTTTACAGCTAAGCTGTTGCAATGTGAATCATTTCATGCGGTTAAAGTTAACAGAATCTTTGAATCCGGTTGATGATGAAAAGCGGACTTTCTTTGATCTGTACTTGTCAAGTGGACATGATTGTACGCGGTCTTACTGGGTAGAGAGTAGATGTACATTTACAAGGTAAGTATGCTACTTTGACGGTAATATAAAGTTTTAGCTGACAGATTGGATAGGGAATTGACTCAAGGGAAAGCTACAGGCTGTACTTTGATCAAGAGGTCCATACTTGATAAGAAAAAGATGAATGTCTTGCTCAAAGAGACTCGTAACCAAAATCACGACACACAAAATACTTCGGCAATGGAAAGCACTCGGGAGAATTTGTGCCCTATACAACTTAACGTTTCCGAGGAGCTCAGCTCGTTAGCCACGCCGATAGTATCGCTAGCAAGCCTAATGAAACAAGATGCGTCTTCCCACCATATCCGACGCGTCCGGAACGCTGAGAAATTCTCGACTGGAGAAAGGGACCGGCTTTGCCTAAATTTGGCTCTGTCGTTGTGGCACATGTCTGGCCGCAATTGGAACAGGGCAACATGGTACTCTGATGATCCCCACACAGAAACCGGAATATTCTTTCTCAGGGATCCCAGAACTCAGGAGATTGTAGATAAGACACGGCCATATATGTCATGGCTCCTCCAAGAAGAATCTGAGGTCCAAAAGCCCGTAAAGGGCCTTGTCTATGATACACAGCTTTTGAGCTTCGCTAAGCTATTGATTGAGGTACACACATGGAAAAAGCTTCATCTTAAACCTGGGTCTGAGAAAGAACTCCGCTCTCAACTCGAGGAGTATATTGAGAACAACTTCAGGCCGGTACACGATTCTAATTTTATTTCTGCTCTGAAAGCCTGCCTGGGTTATGCCGGGAGTATTGACGCCACTGCAGAGGACAATCCGCAACGAATTCAGATGTATATTTGCGAAAACATAGTAAGACCATTGCATGAGTATATTGGCACTCCCGAGTCGGCAAAATCCGCATTGACGGCAAAATCCACATTGACGGCAATGCCCTCGTATTATCAAGCTGTGTTAGACGGTTCAAATCAGTCAAGTCAGTCGACACATAACACGCCTATATATGATTGGAAAATTGACGACTATGGCAAGCATGAAGGAAATGGGTCAGTCCTACGGTTCTTAATCTCCCAAAGGTAAGAATCTTTGTTCATAGATTCACTAACACTTAATTAGCTCATACGAAAAGACATTCTGGAACAATATGAAGGATTTCACGACGAAATACATCAGCCCTCTAGCACTGTCAGACGATGTTAAACCATGTCCTGAAAGGAAAGTCCGGATAGCAGTTATTGATAGTGGTGTTAAAGAGGAAGACGCAGAAATCGCGGCAGCAGCAGTTAAGCAACGTATTCGAGGCTATCGGAATTTCACTTCTCCGGATCTTAACGACTGTGAAGATCAAGTCGATCACGGGACTATGGTCGCCCGCCTCTTGCTTACTGTAGCACCGAAAGCCGAGCTCTACATTGCAAAGGTAACAGATCAGAAGAAAATGCCGAAGAATCAGTTACATCGCATTGCTGAGGTATGACTCCGCATCCTTTGTTTTATCTTAAAAATTCGTGTGTTCGACGGGCCTCCAAGGGGCTTTAAGCCCCCCCCCCCCCCTTTTTTTTTTAAANAAAAAAAAAAAAACAGCTTAGACCTGTGTCGGTGGGATGGTGAAATAATACTGGCCTGTCATTAACAGGCAATTTTTAAATTCTTTGTGGGCAGTTTGCTAACTAAGAAGCAGGCTATCAAATGGGCCGTACTGGAATGGGACGTCGATATCATCTCAATATCTCTAGCGCTCTCTGAGGAGCATTATGATATTAATGAGGAGATCACTGAGGCACTTTCACCTTCA
Organism: Trichoderma harzianum CBS 226.95; assembly: GCF_003025095.1. NCBI lineage: Eukaryota > Fungi > Ascomycota > Sordariomycetes > Hypocreales > Hypocreaceae > Trichoderma > Trichoderma harzianum. Next base: position 1,011,013 of record NW_020209260.1, read on the forward strand.
TCTCAAGATGCGAATCGCAAGCTCGTCTTCGCTGCTGCTGGGAACTGGGGGGTTTATAAACGACGAGCATTTCCGGCTAGAAAAGAAGGAGTCATTGCCGTTCATGCCTCAGATGGGAGCGGCGAGGGGGCGAAGTTCAACCCGAACCCCGAGAGTAAACTAAATCTCTCGACTCTTGGCGAAAATATCAAGATACGATGGCCAGATCCCGACAACTATGGTGATATGAAAGACCGCTACATATCTGGCTCGTCATTCGCAACACCAATTGCAGTTGGGATTGCTGCAAATGTCCTTGAATTTGCGAGACATAGGTTGAAACTGAATGGCTGGAAGAAAGATGTGATTTACTCGCACCCTGGTATGACAAAAATTCTAAAGGCAATGTCTTGTCGTAGGGGAGAGTATGACTTCGTGCACCCGCTGTCTTTCTGGGAAGAAGCGTTGGAAGGTTCCATTTGGAAGTTACCGCATAATGATCCGCAGAATATTTGTGAAATCTTGACCAGAATTATTAGTTCTTGAATACTTAGTTAGATTGTACAACTATCAAAGTGTATGAGAAAGTATTGAACCCCTCCCAGGTACCTACAAAGTGCTCTCAGTCTAAGAATTAGCCCCCTGTGCCAGAGTCACACATATAATAACAATAATTGCTCTTTGCAACCAAGCAGCGGGCAATCACATCGGAATCAGCACATGACGTGCTACTAATAAGCAAGAGAATGGTAGTACAGGCCAGCCCCACGCAATTGATATAAGACGCAAGTCGGACGACAAAATCTCGCAACCCACAGTCAGGATTTTCTCCAAGACATTAACCCTCAATCACCTCACGTTGGCCCAAATATGGACCCAGTCTCAAAAAAACCCTCGCAAAGCATTTCGGATGCTTCGCAAAAAGCTTTACATTTGTTTCAGTCATGTGCCTTGCGCACCCAATATGCCGTCGCCGACTTCGAGGCGACGGAGCGGCTGTTTACGGCTTGGACAAATAGGTTGAGGGTCTTCAGCCAGAGTGCCAGCCTAGATGCGCAGCTGCGCGCAGAGAAATATGACATTATCCGCCAAATGGTTATGCTTCTCCTAGACGTTTTGAACAAAAACCTATCTCTCGGTATGCAAGTCATTGTAACACAGTCTCTTGTGTTCGTCTCAGCTGATCTTACCGATGTATAGCACACAGATTAATCTATTCGGATAAAAACGAGCATCATGTTAAACAATCCCTTGAAAGCCTCCTATTCATTATCGAAGAGTCTTTGAAACGTTTGAATAGGGTCGCTTCCGTCATCATCCAAGCGTCTCAAGACAGCTTGATCAAGAGGACCATCGTCTTCGCAAAGCAGCATGGCGACTTCCAGGAGCTCGCCAAGATATTTTCCTTGGTAATTTTCTGGCGATACCCGGGGGTATTACTGAAAGATCAGTCAGGCAATATACATCTGGATATCCCAGAAGACCCCACACTTACCAAGGAGAAGATTCTGAAGCGACGTCCGGAGGGCTTATTTCTAGCTCTTGTGAAGACTTCCATCGTCCGACACTTTAGAATATTATATGAGCGTGATAGAAGAGACAGAGAGAAAAGGGTATTATTAGCGCCAGCCATGAGATCGTCGACACCGCAAGGTGCCAATCCAGCTGATGACGATACTATCGCTGCGCAGTACAAATCTCCCCAGTCGAATAAATCAGCACCCGGTGAGGCAAACCAGATGGCCAAACGAGACGACGAGGCACGATCAGAGAACCAGCTAACGGAGCTTTCGATTGATGTGGACCGCTACAATACGGGAATTGCTGGGATCGACTCTACCAGTCCTACTTCTGACGAGAAATCCGCCCCTCCATTCTCTGAGGCTGGCGTGGCGTCATTTCCCAGGGCACCCAAGATTCCGAACGGACAGTCAAAGGGCACTTGTCCAATATGCAAGCAGGAGTTTCCTGCAGAAGAGTTGCAGGGCGCTAAGTGGATGTGAGTTCCTATCTGGCAGAGATCAATAACGAGACATTTCATGCTGACTCTAACAGAGCTCACGCCACCAAGGATATTAAGCCTTATGTCTGCATATCTGAGGACTGCATGTCGGATATTCAGTTCTTCGAGCGCCGCAAAGATTGGATTGACCATATGCATAAATTTCACACGCCTTATTGGGCCCAATACATGCATAAACCATTGAGGTGGAAGTGCTCTCTGTGTTGTTCGGACTCTACTACGGAATTCATTTCCGAAGAAGAAGTGAAAACGAGCTTTGAGAAGCACTTGGAGCAATTACATCCTCACACTGACATGAAAGAGTTGCACCGCTTGGTCAATAATTGTGCGGTGCCTCAGCTTCGGTCCTCGGAATATTGTCCAATTTGTGGAACTCTTCACCAACCGGCTATCCCATTTGAACCCCAATCGGAGACGACGTCTGATTCAGGGGCGAGGGGAACTGAGGATGCTTCTCAATCCCAGCATGAGCTCAAAGTGAGATTTGATGCTCCAGAAACGCCGAATGGTGAAGATGAAGAGTGTCGAGCAGAGAGTCCATCGTCAAACTCGCCGAACTGGCGCTCGACCCGTGCAACGGATCACCAGGGCGTCGAAAATTGCATTGCCGAGCACCTAAGAGCCCTGGCTCTCAACTTTTCAGCCCGTCTCATCGATGATGATGACCAACAAGACTCCGATGCATCATCAAGTAGAAGTTTAGACGGCGATTGGCCCGAACTAGAAAGTTTGCCGCAAGAAGACTACGGAGATGATCCCCCAAAGCTTCCCTCATGCATATGCGATGAAATAGACCGGTTTCCCATTCCGGACGAAGAAAAGGCCGAAATGAGGGAATGCATCGCGAAAAACCTCCACGATCTTTGTGAGAAATCCGACGAGCAAGTCAGCTGGAATTTCGACTGGGTCGATGGCTATCGAGTTATTGAGCCAAATATTCCCAAAGAAGAACGAGAGAGATTGTTCCCAGACGATTGCTGTCTGGAAAACAGCTCTGACTTAAGGTCTAGGGTCTCCGAAGTTCAAATATTTGACGATCATGAGGTCGAGAAGACTGACGAGCCTCCCTTCGAGGCCGAAAAGACCGCCGAGCTTCCCTTCGAGGTCGAGAAAACTACCAAGCTTCTCTCCAAAGTTGATAAGACTGCCCAGCTTCTTTTCGAGGTCGAGAAAACTGCCCAGCTTCCCTTCGAGGTCGAGAAGACTACCGAGCTTCCCTTTGAGGTTAAAAAGGCTGCCGAGTTTCCCTTCGACGTCGAAAACGAAAAGACTACCGAGCTTCCCTTCGAGATTGCAAAAAAAGTCGAATGCCAGCGTGGTAGCCCTAAGCATAAATGGTTCCTAACGGTGCTAACGTTGCTGGAAAGAGGCGCCAATGTAAACATTCGGGGTGATGCAGGCCGTAAAAAGGCGATGAATCATGCACGCGATAACCAAGATGGAAAAAGAATTAGGCCTAAGATCCCGTTCCGTGCTGGAAAAAGAGCAGGATGAGAGCCAGGTGCACCGCTGGCTGCAGATTCAGTACCCGACATCAATCAGATGGCAGATACACTGCTCTAGGAAATCGAGCATTTTGACCAGTATGTCGATGTTGATGTAAGAAAGAGACGGAAAGCTTTTGGAATCTTTTGGTAGTTATTAGTTAGGTACTAGGTAAGTCTAATTTACTCAAGTCTATATGATACTGCGCAATACTCAAGTTCGCAAGGAAGCTCTTCTGAATCCATGTATTCGATGAATGTATTGAATGCTCTTCTGAATACACGTATCTACGAATATTTGAAGGCCAAAGCCTCGAGATTCATCATCTGCATGACCTACCAGAACAATTTAGAAAAAAAAAAAACCCCCCCATCACCTTCCCTTTGCCAAAGGGCCTAGAGAATGTAATTGGTTTTGGATAATTGCGATCCTCTCATGTCTCTGCATCAAGTGTAAACCTGAAGGTTGCTAGTTTGTCGGCTTGAATATATGTAATGTACATACTTTGAGTAGCGATAGCCCTACCTGCTCACGCAACGCACGCTACCATGCACAACGGCTGAGTAATGCTGTCACAAGGAGACTGGGGCCCTTTCATATCGATCTCTGGTTTCTTGACTGACGGCTTTTCCGGCAGGTCTGAGGGCCGTTTCTGGAGAATACTTGAAACACGCTCCCCTTCTCCTGGTACCCGCATTTGGGGGGCTGCCCCAGTCTGGCGCCAACAGACTGGGTAAAGAAAGAAAAAGGGATCCATGGCGGGAAAAAGTAAAAAAAAGGAAATTCTAGAAGCTGACGACGATTGATTGACTCGTGATGGGGAGAAGAAGCTGCACTGTGGCTGTGTTGCATGTGCATTTGATTACGTCTAAATTGGCACATACATGTATGTTAATTGATGTTGCTGCAGAATAAATGAACTGCACTGCCTGAACTGTACATGTACACAGATATATTTGGTGAAGACAGGTAAGATTTTACGAGTTACCTAACCGTACGATACTAATTCTAATTCAACAGCTTCCTGTTAAACACTCTATTTATGACAAGCTTACCGGCCCGGCACGGGTCTGCGGCAGCCTCACAGACACGTACATGTACGGGGTTGCACTCATCAAATCTTGCCGCCACACCTGAAGCACTTGGTATCTGCCCTTTGCGCCGTGCAGCGAGATTGCGCCGAGCCTGAGATACCGACAGTAGTAGAAGAGATACGCATGTGCTGGGGAATGAGTTACAGGTATGTATGTACAGCACAGTATCTCGTCTGCAGATCAAACCGAGATCGCCAAGACGCGACGGACTGAAGATTGAAGGGCAAGAAAAAAGGAGAGCCCCAGCCAGCCCGCCAGCCCGTCTTGAGAGTGCTAGTCAGTGCCCATCAAATGCCATGAGGAGGCAAGGACTGGAGCGACGAGAGGGGAAGGTGGAGGAGGATGGGGGGATGATCGCTGACGATCTGCAATACGAGGGTTTTCAATGATCTATTAATGCTTTGCATGTTGAATTACGGAATAGTGATTCAAGCAAGCATTGAAAACAAAGGCCATTCTTTGTCCAACCGTTGTGTATTAGTACATGTACTGAGGATCATATGGACATGGTTTGATGCGAACAAAAAGTATAAAATGGAACCTGAACACTCCAATTGGCACGCTCATCCGTCATTGGTTTCAAAAGATGCTCCTGATGGACGAATCGAAATCCCTGGTCGGTGGCCCCCCAGACGTCATGTTTCAACCCTCGTATTCTTGTCCGCGATTCGTATCAAAGCATGGAAAGCAAAAAAGACGCGCAACACACTGGACTGGACCCTCGGTCCATCCATTCCGTTTGCCACTCCAGTCCAGTTCCAGCATCTTTTTATAGTGCCTGATCCAATCCAATCCATTAGTGCCCTGGGGCTTCTTAGCGGGTCCCCCAGGTAGCCCTGAGGGTGGTAGGGCAGCTGGAGCCCTAGAGCGGCCCAGAAAGCCCCAACAGCCCCAACAGCCCCTGAACGAGCGACTCTCCGCACTGAACTGAACCCGGCCCGCCAATTGGCAGTGGAGTGGCGCAAGGGGCGGTGCGACGCCAGAGACTGGATGGAACCTGGAACCAGCGACCCCTGGCCAAGTTTCGCGCCTAAACGGGCGGCATCACGCCTTTGGAGGTCACTGCCAGATGATTGAATGCAAAAGTGCACGCTTTTCCCGCCACCTCAACAAAGTTCCAGTCTTTTTTTGTCTGGTCTGGTGTGTCTGAATCCAATCCTTTGTTTTCTTTCAAAAAGCTTCCCATTCCCTGCTCCCCAGCTGTTCTGTCGTTTCCATATCGTTCAAGTTGCCATCGTATCGCGCTGTTCATTTTTGGACTATACATCACTCGTTTTTTGTCACTTTTGGGCTGGCCCTGCTCCAAACATTCAACATTGGAAGTCTCTCGTTTTTCCCGCCTCGACTTACAGATTTGATCCCCCATTCGGCGATTTCGAAATATCCATCTAGTATTGGAAACCTCCACATTCGAACGCGCTCCGTTCTCGCAACTACTGCAACTAGATCCAGGACTAGGACCAGGACCAGGACCTAGCGAACTTCACCATCTATCTTCGGAATAGGTGCTGCCATTTAGCCAGGGGCCGGTCCAATCCATCCCGTTGCTGTTGGCACAAGTGATTCGTATAAGCAGCGCATCCAAAGCTCACGTGTTGCATTCGATTCTCGACTCATTTTGCCTACCTGGCTATTTTACTCATTCGCCGTTGCTGTTGCTGTCTCTTGTGACTGAGCATTGCGAATATCCTCAATTTTTTTTTTTGGACGCATTAGGTAGAATCAAGTTGTCAAATCCGACACGACGACGCCATGAACTTTACGCGCAAAATCGACCGCGCCATGCAGTGGGCTGGCGAAAAAATGGGCGCCGAGGCAAAGGCCACTCACACCGAAGAGTTCAAAGAGCTCGAGTCCGAGATGGACATTCGACACGAAGGTTTGTCTTGCCCTCGTTTCCAGCGACCCAATTGGCTTCCCTAACCACCTCACAGGCATGGAGCGTCTCCTCAAATCCATGAACATCTACACCAGGTGGCTCTCGCGCCATTGCGACGCCCTCGAGGACAGAAACCGCAGCATGCCGCTTGCTCACCTTGGCCGGACCATGTCTGCTCACGCGGCAGAGCTGCCGGATACCGAGTACAGTCGCCGTCTCGCCTCCATGGGCAATGCCAATGAGCAGCTTGCCGAGCTCCAAACCACATATCTGGACTGTGCCAATGCTACCTGGCAGACGCACATTGAGCAGAACCTGAGCATGATGAAGGAATATCAGGTAAGAGATTCGAGTTACCAGTCATGCTTTGGGCAAAGTTACTTACATCATCTCTCCAACAGGCCGCTCGCAAGAAGCTTGAAAGCCGCCGACTCGCCTACGATGCCACAATGGGCAAGATACAAAAGGCCAAGAAGGACGACGTTCGCCTTGAAGAAGAGCTGCGCGTCAACAAGACCAAATTTGACGACAGCACCGAAGACGTTTTCCAGCGCATGTCAGACATCAGAGAGGCCGAGCAGGACACAATCGGTGCCCTGACGTCGTTTCTCGATGCCGAGCTGGAATATCACGAACGAGCTGCCAATGAGCTGCGCCGCATCCGAAAGGCGTGGGCGGCTGGCGGTTCCGAGCCCAGCTATTCGCCTACACAGAGAGGAGGACCGGATCTGGACCGCCTCTACACCAACATGCCAGTCCGGTCTCAGTCTGTCCGGCACAGCGTCATCAACGAGGCATACGAGGGCGCTCCCCCACAGCCTGTTGCCAGACTCACTCGCACCATGACGTCGCGAGAGCCTCCTCCGCCTCCACCTCCCCCGGCATCAAGCAGACCCCCCATGCTGAGATCGGCCACCTTTGATTCCAGACAACCGCCCGTGATTCGCGCCAGGGCTGCATCGACTTCATTTTCTAGACAGCCGGCGCCCAGCGTCCCTGAAAGCAGAAGCGAAGACATCTTTGACGACAACTCCATCTACAGCGGGCATAACACCCCGAGCTGGGGGGAGCGCAGCGTCAGCCCGGCCACGAGCTACGGCAGCTTCAACGTGAACCAGATGCCGATAGAGTCCAAGAAAGCACCGCCTCCTCCTGTTAACCGAGCCAAGAAGCCTCCGCCTCCCCCTATCCCCAGAAAGATGTCCACCCCGGGATATTGAGGGCGGACTTAGCCATCATAAGCGATGCTCTTTTTTTTTTTTTTTTTGTCTTCATTCCGGACTTGGGATAACTGGCGTTGGTGTTTTTGCTCGAAGCAACCTTGTAACGAAATGAAATGACGGGAGTGAGGATTTTATTATTTTCTTGGCTTGATATGGGCTAGGATTCATTGGTAGCGTCATTGTTTGGAGATGCCCTCAAATTGGTTAGGAAAGCAGCATGAAAAAGAAGGAAAACCTAGACTGGGGTGATGATGCATTGCGTTTTGGTGTATATATACGCATTCACAGCCAAGGAGCGATGCACAGGCCAAGGTGTTGTTTGAGCATACAGAAATTGACAGCAATAAGAGTCGATTGCCATGAATATGTGCAGATTGCTCTGGTGAGATTTGTGTAGAGACTGGTGAATACATTTGAAGCTCTGGGCAGCTGAGCGTACAGTATGAATAAGATAGTGCACACCGTATTGCACGTGCTGCAGCCTGCTTAAGCTGTATCTCTAATCTGTAGCTTCGTGATAGTTATTGAACCTTTTGCTATTCACAATTCACGAGCCACATCCCCGTTTGGGCATCACACGTCTGTCCAGAGAGGAGGCCCCTTTTCTCTTTTCTTTTCTGATACTATTGCGCATACTCTATTCGCCTCCTCACCAAAATGGCGACTGAAGACGAGAGATACCGGCAGTCGAGCCAGTTCCGCCTCTGGTCCTTTTCGCCAACCAGCCTGCGAGAGCTTCGCGTCAAGACAAACGACCTCGCCAAGCAGCAAATCTCGCCGCGATTCGCAGCAGACGCCCAGCCCGAGTTCCTGACGCCCGCCGAGGAGACAATGCTCGTCCAGTTCTTCACCACGGAGCTGATCCGCGCCGCCCAGTTCTGCGAGCTCCCGACCGAGATTCGATCCACGGCTGCCGTCTTCTTTCGCAGATTCTACATTACAAACTCCGTCATGACGTACCCTCCCACGGAGCTGCTCAAGACGTCGCTGTTTTTCGGGTGCAAGGCGGAGGGATACTACATTAGGCTGGCTAAGCTGGCCGAGATGTTTCCCAATACGACGAGCGAGCAGATTCTGGCGGGCGAGTTCTTGCTCTGCCAGGGCATTCGGTTTGCGTTTGACGTGCGGCATCCGTTTAGGGCGCTGGAGGGAGCTATATTGGAGCTGAGGAAGCGTCTCCCAGAGGAAGAGGGCAGGGTGGCTAAAGCCCACGCGATGGCTCGAGACATTCTCAAATTCAGCCCCTTGCTTACCGACGCCTACTTCCACTACACGCCAAGTCAAATCATGATGGCGGCTCTTTTGATGGTGGACAAGGAGCTGGTTGACCTGCTGATTCCTGTGGCTCCGCCTGGAGACGATGGCCAGCATGAGGCGTCACATGCGGAAATGCGAGAAAAGATTTTCAAGACGATTGAGAGCTGCCGCTCCATGCTGGAAAAGGAACCTCCACAAAGAATGAAGGACCACTGGGAAACGGTAAGCGCTGATCTGGGTACCCTTCTTTTGTAACCATCGCAGCAATCTAACAAATAAAACAGCCCGAACTCGTCAAGTCTATGAAGCCCCTTCGGAAGAAGCTACAAAAGTGCAGAGATACCGACAGAGCAGATCTAGTAGCGCTCCAGCGAGCAAGGCGCGAACAAGCCACAACAAAAGTCAAGAAGCCGACACCACAGAGCGACGGAGCTGTCTTTGGAGATGCCGTCGAAGCAAGAGACCCGAAGCGGAGAAAGTTGGAGGCTGCCAACGATCTGTTTGGTCCGGCGCTATGAGCACCATGAGACTGGATATCTACGATATGCAATACTTGCGACACTGCCAAGAGTGCCTTTTGCATCAAAGCGAGGTTGCTCCCGATTCCTAGCACGCTGTTCGAAACAGAAAAGAAAGAGGAAAATGGTGGAGAGCTACCCAGGCCATAATCACGCTTGGCAATGATGGGTAGCATCTCTCCCCCAAAAATGTGATTTATGCAACTCTAATGAGGATGGTGTCCTTGTTAGTGCGCAACGTTCCACTTTGTCGGAGGGTTGAGATGCACCCCAGATGCGTTGTCAAAGCTGGAGCCGCACGACGGAAAGCTGGCAGTGTTGACACGGAAAATGGAATCCTGGCGTACCATCCGTGACGCCGCGTTAGCCTGCAGCTCAGCATGCAGCTTGAGTTATCAGATGGGTAACAAACTGGTCAACCTTTCGGACCATCAATGCGAGCCAACCCAGATCTGGTCTCAGCACCGCAAGACTGACTGCCATGGCGTGTCTTTGTGCTGGCATCGTGGTGTAATGATCGTATAAGTAATCAACAGCTCTTTGGAATTCGGGCCTTTCTCTTGCAAGCTTGAATCTAACCCGAGCTTGATATCTTGGGAGCTTAGGTTGCGTCATGAATCACCAATCCCGCTTGCTCGAGCTATTAGAACAATCAGGTGGAGGGCGAGGGGAGTGTTGAAGAGGGTAGAGAGTAATATTCCGACACTTTCGGAGGATTAACGGCACACGCCACACAACGCGTCTGTACGAGCGGCAATTCGCTCTTGGCAGATTTATCTCACTTCATCGGATCATAATTGTTGGGCATACGGCCATATTGATGGAGCGAATCTATACGAGACGGGCGCTCGGCGGTCCAAGCGGCACAGCCTGGATTGCTAATTGACCGCTTTTGTGGATGGAGGACAAAGTGAACTGCAAGTTAGAGAAGCTTACAAAGAGACGGTCAGTAATAGAAACTCTCAATCCAGGGCGTCGGTGCCAGCCGTGATCCCCGGAAGTGTGGCGTCTGGAGGTGCATGGAAATGTTGGGTTTCCACTTAGCTCTCTAGCTGCTAATGGTAAGCTTGAGCCGAGGAATCCGTGGGGAAAAAGAAGACTGGAAGGCGTGGCAGGTATCGAATAGATTGTTCGGCAGGCAAGTTTGTCCGCCAGTGGGAGTTGAGCTCGGCATTGCGTGGTTGTGAGAAGAGTGCATGTATGTTTTGAGTCTTGAAGGATTTCGTACGATGATACATGCCAGATAGGTACTGTAAGCAGCATTGACTGTTTGACAAAGTCTTTTACAACATGTTACAGGCCCAACCAAGAATAGATCTTCGCTGGCTAGCATTTCCAAGCCATCACCGAGGTGCTTCAGACTAGGGGAGTCTCGGCAATTCGCGCTTGGAGAAAGGCAATCTTTTCTCCATGGACGAAGTGTGGATTTGTGGGGATCGTTTTGCCGAAACAAGAAGGTGAAGAAGAAAGGGTTTTCTGGATGGGGGAAATGCAGGGCTGGTCGTTTTTGTTTTGAATAATATTTTGGAGTTGTTTTTGAATGAATGTTTGTACGAGTTGCTGTATTTGAAAAGCGACTTATACGAGGGCTCTGTACGAGTACTTGATTTGATAGGAGTTGCAGGGAGTATGGGAAGGGATACGGAGTGGTATTGAGGCCTAGAACGGGTAAACAATTGTCGAAAGGTTGCATTCCGTTAATAAGTCTACTAGAAAGTCTTGGTGGGCAAGGGGCGATAAACAGTGATGGATTATACTCGTATGCTTTGTTCTATGCTTGTTTGGACGCTTAATTCAACGCTAGACAGGGCTAGCTTTTAGCTTGAGAGTGTGCAAAGAGTCGTGGCCATCTCGTCGAGCTTCCCGTCTGGCGGGATCGGTGGGCGGAATCGTCGCATCCGAAGACCGCTTGGGCGCCGGCATATGGTTCCATTTTCCATTTTCGATGTTTGGACACCTTGTCGGATGATGCGAGATGGAGGGGGCCGGATATCTGGGCGGATAGAGTTGAGCGATGATGTTGCCCATCAGGGGACACGAACGAACTATGATGAAAGGCCTACGACTACATGGGGAAGAGAGAGCGGAGGTGGAGATGGTTTTGGGGCGGACAGTTCCGCTTGTTTTTCCTTTAGTGGTGATTTCTTGAGTCTTTTGGATCTGGGTTGACGATGTAACTCTGGCGTGGTGTTATTGGGTTACTTTCACTGACCGATGGGAGGAGCGCGTACATTTCCTCGCTCATAGCAGGTAAGCATACCGTAACAATGTGCTTTCCAACACGCCAGAACAAAGTTCAAAATCAATGCGTAGTCTCTAGAAACTGCCCCAAAGAGTTGATGCTTGTCAGCACCACATGGTGCCATCCATCTAGGCCCTTCGAATAGACTCCGCTTTGGTGCACTGCTCTCCACGGGCCCAAATAGGCAAGTTGTTTGAAACGGCAGCTGTGAAAGACTTCATGGACTCTTGGCAACACCGCCTCCGAAGATGTGATTCGCCTCACTTGAATGTCGCTTATGGGCGTTGTTGAGGATACACGTGATGGGCTATGAGAGGAGGGAGCATGATTTTGGCGCCGTCTTACTGGATTTGTTTTTTTGCTGGGGGCTTGTTTAGGCAAGAGTAGAGTTCCTTGCTTGTGAGAGTGACGGGATTTAGTTGCTTGGCTTTTTAGTGTATGTTGTTATGATTTGATTTGAGGAAAAGGTATAGAGACTATGACGATGACTACATGTACATGTAGACAGTTGACGTGGAAGAGAGACTCTAAGAATTGGCGGTGTTGAAAGCTTGACGCTTGCCTCCGCCTGATGGCCTCTGGAGATCGTCACGGGCTACCCGGTTGCGGTATGGTTCGGCCGGCCTCCAGAACGGCAGCGGGAGCCGGAGTGCTGAGATAGGGCCGATTGAGCTGCTGGGCCTGTCCTGGTAAACTCGTGCTTTGTACCTGGATACGGGTCGAGGCCTGGATGTCAGGCTCTCCTGCTTGCGAATGGTCAGAGCTGAGCAGGACGGCTAGGACTAATGCAACTAAGCTTATTGAGAATGTTAAGTAAGGTGTGATTCTGTCTTGCTAGCTTGCTGCCTAAGGGGGGAAAGGCCATGAAGTGATGGGGATGGATGAATCGGAATGAAGTGATGGATGTTTGTGTCCATCGAGTGGGTTCAGTTGACAAGTTCCGGAAACTGGTTGAGAGAGAGAGAGACAAAGACTCTTAGACCTGGGTGAATATAAGGAGACGACGATGCCTCTTTGCAACCAGACTTTCTTCCCCAGCTCTCTCTCCTCAGTGTTTGACAACTCTCTCTTCCCATCAACATGTTGCTGGTCTCCGTTCTCACCACCATTGCGGCCGTTGGCGGCGTCAATGCCGCCTCGTCGTTTGCTTCCTCGCAAGACGGCCGCTACCAGTTCACTGCCGTCCAGGCTCCCGTCCTGGGCGCCGGTAACCCTGGCATCCAAGACTGGCAGCTCTTCATCAAGGAGAAGTCCGGACGCAAGCAGACCGTCAAGGGCTTCGGCGCCGCCATCACCGATGCCACCGTCGCCGCCTTCAACAAGCTCAACGCAAACTCTCGCACGCAGCTGTTCAACGACTTGATGACCTCTTCGGGCCTCAACTTCAACCTGCTGCGTCACACCGTCGCCAGCTCGGATCTCTCTGCTGATCCGGCCTACACCTACGACGATGCCGGCGGCAAGGTTGATACTGGCCTCAACAGCTTCGGCCTGGGTGATCGTGGTAACGCCATGATCAGCATGCTGGCCAACTTCCGCAGGCTGCAGCCCCAGCTGACCATTGTTGGCTCTCCCTGGTCTGCTCCTGGTTGGATGAAGGTCAAGGGCCAGCTGATTGGTGGCGGCACCGGCAACAACAAGCTCAACCACGCATACGAGAACGCTTACGCCCAGTACTTTGTCAAGTACCTCCAGGCGTACGAGGCTGGTGGTGCTCACATTGACGCCATTACTCTGCAGAACGAGCCCCTGAACAACAAGGACGACATGCCGACCATGCAGATCGAGGCGGCTGAGTCTGGTGCTCTGATCCGCGACAAGGTTGGCCCTGCTCTGCGCAATGCCGGCCTCAACACCCAGATCTGGGCTTGGGACCACAACCAGGGTGAGTTTTTGTTGAATCCCTTCATATACTGACTTAAGCTTGACTGACACGCGTTGCTCTTTAGATGTGTACTCTTACCCCCAGACTGTCATGAACACGGCCAGCCAGTACGTCCAGGCCGCTGCTTGGCACTGCTACGCCGGCAACGCCCCTGAGAACTGGACTCCTCTGACCCAGTTCCACAACGAGTTCCCCGGCAAGGAGCAGTACATGACCGAGTGCTGGACCTCCGTCCTCTCCGGCGGCACCGACTGGGTCCACAGCTCCAGCTTCGCCCTGTTCCCCCTCCAGAACTGGGCCAACGGCATCATCGCCTGGACTCTGGGTACCTTCACCGGCGGCGGCCCTGCCCTGTCCGGCGGCGGCAACTGCCACAGCTGCACTGGTCTTGTTACTGTTAGCTCTGATGGTAGCGGGTACAAGAAGGAGATTGACTACTACATGCTGGGCCAGTTCTCGCGCTACATTCCCAAGGGCGCTGTTGTTGTTGATGGTACTGGTAGCTGGCTGTTTGATCCTAACACTGGTGTTGAGTCTGTTGCTACTGTTAACCCTGATGGCACCCGCACGGTCGTCATTCAGAACCGGTACAACAATGATATTTGGGTTCGCTTGGCTACGGAGTCGGAGAGCCAGACTTGGAACGCTCGTGTCCCTGCCCGGGCTGTGACTACTTGGATTCTGCCCAAGGCTTAAGAAGATTGAGAGAAAATAGCATGTGATGAAATGATGAATGTGAAATGAAGATGGGGTGGGAGTGGTGGAAGCACTGTATATATCTACCTAGCTTCGTCTTGTATATAGACAACTTGAGTACATGTGACTGTCTAAATGAATATACATGTATAAATGGTATTCTTTCAAAGTCCAAACATTGCAATTGCCTATATAATTGGATGCTTATATCCTGTTAGTGCTGCGATCTCTATATCATGTACATTACTTCAATTCATATGTAAAAGGAAGCTTGCGTCTGGTGTAAGCCACCTGGTGTGTTTTGCACGTAGACATTTGTCTGAACGCCCTCTCTTAGTAACGTACATGTACAGTATCTTTATTCGTTGTCGAGTATTCTATCTACCTCTCATCACGAATCACTTATATCATACACGCATCTAAGCCTTTGGAAAGAACCGATTCTCCGGCCTCGGCAGACCAAAGTGCTCACGCAGAGTGCTTCCCGTGTACTCCGTCCTGAAGATGCCACGACGCTGCAGCTCCGGCACCAGCTTCTCCACAACATCGTCGAGTCCCTGCGGCAAAAAGGGGAAGCAAACGGTGAAACCATCAGACGCCTCCTCCTTGAGCCACTTCTCCCACTCGTCTGCGATGCTCTCCACCGTTCCTACAAAGCCAAAGCCGGCGTATCCTCCGAAACGCTGCGCAAGCTGTCTCACGGTCAGACCTTCTTCCCTTGCGAGCCTCAAGACGCCCTCTCGGCTCGTCTTGCTGGCATTTGTCTCTGGTAAATCGGTGGGCAGAGGGCCGTCTGGGTCGAATTGCGAGGCGTCTGCACCGAGAGCGATTGACAAGCTTGCGATGGAGCTCTCGTAGTTGACGAGGCTGTCGAGCTTGAGCCGCTTCTCCTTGGCCTCCTGAATGGTGTCGCCAACAATCACCAGGGCTGCTGGGAGGATGTTGATGTGCTCCTTCTTTCTGCCAGCGGCAACGGCTCGTCCCTTGATATCGGCGTAAAGGGCCTTGGCGCTGTCAATGTTTCCGGGTGAGCAAAAGACTACTTCGGCTGTTTCTCCAGCCAGCTGTCGTCCTGGATCTGATTGTCCGGCTTGCACAATGACGGGCCAGCCCTGGACGGGTCGGGCAATGTTCAAGGGTCCCTTGACCTTGAGCTCGTCTCCCTCGTGGTTGAGAGTGTGCATCTTCTCGGGGTCCAGGAAGATGCCCGTCTCCTGGTTCCGGATAAAGGCGTCATCTGCAAAGCTATCCCACAGGCCCGTCACGACATCGTAAAACTCTCTAGCACGCTTATACCGATCTGAGTGGTCCATGTGCTCGTCTCTGCCAAAGTTCTTTGCGCTATCCGGATTGGCCGTCGTCACAATGTTCCAAGCTGCACGACCACCGCTGAGATGGTCCAAAGAAGCAAAGCGCCGAGCGATGTGGTAGGGCTCATCGTATGTTGTAGACGCAGTAGCGGCTAGGCCAATCTTTTCTGTTACTTGGGACAGAGCTGAGAGTAGTGTAAAGGGCTCAAATGATGTGACAGTCTGACTGCGTCTGAGGGCTTCTATGGGCATGTTGAGGACCGCCAGGTGGTCGGCCATGAAGAAAGCATCGAACTTGGCTGCCTCCAGCTTTTGGATAAAGGACTTGAGATGGGTCAAGTTGAAGTTGGCATCGGCATATGATCCAGGGTAACGCCAGGCTCCGGTGTGAAGACTGACGGGCCGCATAAACGCGGTAAGATGGAGTTGTTTGGGGTTCGACATTGTGAAATTACTTGTACAGTTATGAGCAGATGTAACGGTCTACCAATACTATCTTGAGAGCTTTTTCACTTTGTTACAGGCGACTACGGTTATATATGAAAATATGAGGGACATGTGGGCATTATCGATGATCTGGTAGGATTCATGTGTAAGCAGGTGAGTGTGCTTGGCGCTTGAAATCACGACATCGACGAGATGCGGGGGTGCGGATCAACCGGCTTATCAGCGACTTCCGGGTCTGGTATAAGCAAGAAGGTTGTATTATCGAGCAAGCGAATGCGAGCAGCCGGGTATGAGAATGTTGTCAAGATGATTCATGTTCTCCTCTGCTGCTACGGATGTGGAAGGTGGAAGCAAACGGGGACTATTTGGGTTCTGCCAGACATTGATGCCTTGCATTGCACGAGAAACTCTGTGGGGTTGAAGATTAAGCATCTCTCAGAGAACGAATAGTTAAGGATATCCTAGTATCACAGATAAACGAAGGGCATCTCGATAGATGAAACAGTTGACATGTGCTATCATCTTCGTGGCGCCAGTGTCAAATCGCCGCCGTGGAGTGGGGAGTTGGTTTCGGAGATATTTTGGATTGATAAGCAGCATGGGTTACGACGATTGGTGATGGCACGAGTTTGGAGATCTCGACTCCTACAGGCTTGTATCTTGTAAGCAGAGGATATGCTATAAGTGGAAACTACTCTGTATCTGCATACGTATGGTGTGACTGTAATAGCCCGATCAGAGTTCATCTTTGCAGGATTTGGCTTCTCTTGCAGATAGCTTCGGGAGGATCCGAGTGGGAGCGGCGAAATCGCTCTTTTAGACCCCGATATCTCGGCATAGATCACTTAGCGCATAGTAAGCAGCTCGATTGTGTCAAAGGATTCTTAGGGATTTCCTGATCAAGTAACGTCTTGCTTGGCATTATCACGATCAACCGTAGTTTGCAAGAACATTTTCAGTGTACTTTTTTCTTTCTTTTCAATAGTAAAGCAGCGCCAATTGCTGGAATGAATCTCTTATATAGAGCCTAGATGACATCTCCAATCTCTTTGCCACAGCCTCAGGTGTTGACTGGTGCATGTTCCGGGTATCTGGTGCCAGCGGTCTCAAAGCCCGTGACAAGATTGGTCAGAGTCTCAATCTCCTCCTTGGTAAACTCAACAACCCTTGCATTCTCTTCTACACGCGGGACCGTCGAAGAACCGGGAATCGGAATCACAAGAGGCAGCTCCGGGTTGTTGGACATGTTCCTCACCCAGTTGATGGCCACCTGCGCAGGAGTGCACGACTTTTGGTTGGCAAACTGCTCGACTTGTTCAACCAGCTTGAGGTTGTGCTCGAGCTGCTCCTGTTGGAAGCGAGGGAAAGAAGCAACTGCTCCAAGCTTCTTGACGTCCTCCACGTTTTTATACCCGCCGGTGAGCAGCTACATTATTTCGTCAGCTTATAGTAGATCATGGTCGGTTATTATGCTACTTACACCCTTTCCAATCGGTGAATATGCAATGATGGGAATATCATGCTTTTTGCAAGCAGCGGCAATCCCGTTGTTCAAGACGTCGGGCGAAAACATGCTGAGCTCAATTTCGGCGGCAGCAATCTTGGTTACCGCCGCAGCTTCATTGATAGTGTCGACACCACACTCGGAGAGTGCAATAGCACTAATCTTGCCGGTATCGATATACTCCTTCTGGATCACTCCAAAAGTAACAGAGAGGGGATACTCCGGGTCTCGTCTGGCGCAGTTGAAGGCGTCGACTTTCTTGACGCCGCCAATCTGCTCCAGAATGTTATCGAGCGACCGGCGAATACCTTCGGGCGATCCATCAGGCTTGCGGGCCTTGAAATCAATACCGCCCTTCATCACCAAGACAACCTTTTCAGCATCTTCGGGGTACTTTGTAAAGTAGGCCTTGATGATGGTCATGGAGTTGTACTCGGGAGTTCCATAAAACTCGCCGCCGTTCCACATGGTGAGACCGTTGTCGACGGCTGCTTTCATGACGGCGATTGCATCTTCCAAAGGAGGAGGATCCTGGCGCCATGTCAGGCCTTGGGCGTCTGGTTAGCTATTGGAGACGATGAAAGCGGCGGCCATTTGATGTGTAGGTATATATACTCACCCATGAGGCCAAAGCCAATAGGACCAATTTCTTTGCCGAGATACTGAACCATGGTGTTTGAGTATGCGATGATCTAAGAGAAGCCGATTGTTGTTGCTGTTCTGTTGCTGTTGCGAGTATTGAATTGCAGTGATTCAAGACAGATTTTGCAACGGATCCCCACGACTCTTATATCTTTGATCGGCCTCCTGTCTGCTGTTAGTGTAGTTCCTCCACGGAGACGTCTACCGGAGTTTACTTTTATCGGTACGCCAGCTAACCCCGAGGCCCGTGAGTTGAGATGAGTCGATGATGCTTCGAGTTACGCAAGGGAGAATAATTGTGCTAGCTAATATACGACAGCCTGGCTACTCCCTTTCCCACAGCAAAATCTGCTATCGCCTCGTTAACCCCGCCCGCATTTCCCCACCATCCACGGCATTATCCTCGACATAGGCTATGACTATAAAGTACTTGTGCGTACTTTTTCAAGCCCTATTCTCGGAGCTGGAATGCGAAACTCCGGTAGACGCCATGGAAGGTTTCACATGGCGGGCTTTGCTGGTTGATTTGCTCGGCATTTGCCTCCTAATCGTTGATTACTCGACGCAGTCCGGAACGCTAACCTTGTTGGGATCTTGACTAATTCTGACAATTCCGCTTCATAAATTCCGTTCGATGGATACAGGTTCTGAGGTATAGAAGAGACATGTGTCCGTCTTTCACTCAGACACGGGACGCTTTGTCGCTCTTAGACGCCGTTGCGCATCGGACTACTGTTTGCATATATACGGACTGCATCGAGTCATCATGCATTTATATGTGTTTGGGCAAACAATAGCCAATCAGGTAAGCAAGCTGCTTACTCGTGGAGCCAAGCTCCTTTCCCCTTTCGTCTACTGAGATGAAGACACTCCTCTGTCCATCTGTATTGCCACTGGTCTGTTGCGTCTCTTTCAACCTTTCAAACACAGGTATTCTCGGTAATAGATACGCATTCACAAAGGAGGATGAATGCCACTAGAAGCGGCGCGAGTATTCTCAATGTGGCCTGCATCTACCCTGCAGCTATGTAGGTTGTAGTAAAAACCTTGCGTTTGTGAGTTCAATATCAAGAGCTTTTAGTATACCAGTAAAAGTCACCACTTTACGCTCCTTTAATGGCTACTGCACACGGCTTTGCAGGATACATGAGCATGGCGCGTAGACAGATGCTTCCATTGGTCAAGTTATGTCTTAACTCTTAAGTCCACATCCCACAACTATGCGGTAGATCACATGCCGTCTCCCTCAATCCATCCAAGAGATTATTATCGAAGGGATTGTTTATAGTTCCTTAAGCAACACCCAATCAATTATGTAAACGTCATTTTACCTCTTTTCCTCTTGTTCAATCATCGGCCAATCGTCGGTCGGATTCTCTGACGATGTTGTCTCAGCAATCTCTGCCAAGGACAAAGCATTTGCTGAGACCCTCAGGTTGAACAAGACGTTTTGTTTGTACCATTCACTGACTGTTCATTTATACAACTGGGTGATATTAGGTGATCCAAGGGCACCTGAATAGATTAGCGGTAATCAGTTTGCTCACCCACAAGTAGCCATCGACAACTATAAGTACATGTATCAGTACCTCCTTCTACAATTCCATCTTGTTGCGAGCTCTCCAATCCAGTACCAAAGCACAGCCAACCATTTGGTGAATTCTTTTTTCTCTAGACCATCGTTTACTTTATATATCACCAGTTGGTGAGTTACACCACTTATAATATTGCTACTCCAAACTGCATATATGCTATATGGTATCTTTCAGTTCTCTCATTGACCACGACGAGAAGCATAACGCCAGGCAATGGATATCGAAAGCGTCAAAAACTTTGACTGCTCTATCATATGCGATACAAAAGATGAACAAAAAAAGCTCCTGAAAACGCTACAGGTTATGAAAAAGCTAAAGTGGTTTGAAGGATACGAAATTCGGGAGGAGAAAGAAGAAAGGATTGATATGACCTTTACCAAGTTGGACGATACGCAGACACGACTAAAAGAGTACACATCGCTTCATGGTTTTCTTATCAACCGTGGATTCCTAAAGAACTCTTCGGGACAATATATCAAGTCGCTAGAATGAGATGAGCCAGGATGGAATGCCCAAGCGATAACAACAACCGTGATGGTTTTGGTATTGATGCTCATGATGATGTTTCATCATTAGCTCGCGGGAACATTTTAGTTTAGAGCAGACAGCCTTCTTCTAACTACCTATGTTTGGAACACAAATGCAATGCTGCACCTTTTCATATGAATGCTTCAAGGACGAAGCGCTTGCTGAGACACCCAGGTCCAAGAAGACATTTTCTTTGTGCTGTTCAATACGTGATCCCCGACAAACACGCGCAATTCCTCCTATTGACTCTAGACTAATTAGATTTTGCTCTGGTTTGCCCATGTGCGCTCAACAGCCTTCATGTCGTGGTACAATCGAGAAGCTTCCAGTTCTGTTTTGTTACCCATTCTTCTTCTTTGTACCATATTCAAGCTTTGATTGGCTTTCTTTGATGCAGATGCGAATGTCAAGGCCAAGGAGCCGCCGGAGATCAAAACTGTCGGTCATTCACTGAACATCCTTTGACAAAACTGGGCGGCTGCAGCCGATCAAATCCTGTTCACTTGTGAAGTGGGCATCCAATAAGTATAAAACCCGGTCTCTGTCTCTCTCAATTGCTTCGTTTTCCAATTTCTTCAATCCAATACTAAAAGCACGGGGGGGAAACAAATGAAACTTCGTAAGTGCATTTATCGCTAGAATTTTTTTTATATGATTTATTGCCATCTTGAAGACGTTCTGACCTGAAGAAGTAATACGCCAGATCTTGGGGTCTCTACACCCCAGCCCATTTAGCTGTGACATTTACTGCGAGATAGAGGACGAATTAAAGAAGATTCTCAATGAGCTGAAAAGATTTAAAGGATATAAATTTCGGGAGGGCAAAAAAGAAGAGGGCGAGAACGAATGGATTGGCGCGACTTTCACTGGGTCACACGAAGAGGATGCGACTTGGAAAGACTTGAACGGTGGGAAGATGGTGCCGCCACAGTGCATGGATCTTCACAAATTTCTTGCCAAGCATCAATTTGTGATGAGTACTTCGGCTACGGGTTCACTAACATATAAAAGGTCAGCCGACCGTTTCAGCGATTCGAGCTGCATGATCCTCTGCGGCACAAAAGATAAACGAACAGAACTCGTGATATATCTGGAGCGCTCTGAAAAACCATACATAATTACAAATCTGACAGGTCAACGTGTTCAAGTGGATTTTATAAATATGGAAGGGCCTGAGACAGAGCCGCCACTGTATACGTTTCTTTGCGATGTTCTTCGCATGCTTAGATTTGAGCCGCGCTTTTCGCACCCCTACCCACGGGAATTTACATGTATACAGTCAGGAAGCAGCTGGACGGAAAAACGGATACGCGTCACCATGTCTTGATCACACTAATGCTTTAAATTAGAGCCATTACCATGGCATATCTAGATCAAAATCACAAATACAATACCCCCGTTCATATCAATGTTTCGCATATTTACGCTGATGTAAGATGTAGCAACACGCTGGCGCCCTCGTCCAACTGCGCGGAAACTTGGTCACCAACGACACCTAAGCTCTTATTGTTCCAGATATCCTGCACGTTGAACTGTCCAGAGAGTCCCAAATCTTGCCACGTTGCGGTGACTGTCTGAACTCCGCTGGTTTGCGTCCCGAAGCCGCCCTGGCCGTTATCCGGACCAAGATTTACAAGGACAACGACGGCTTCGCCAGATGGAGATGGACCGGCAATCCACGCCTGGAGTTGTGTCGCATCTTGGCCTCCTGATCCGGGATTGCGAGGCTGCATGGGATATTGAGCTGTGAAAGCCGCGACCTGCAGTGCTTGGGCATTGGTAAGAAGATTTGTTCCGAGATCATCCAATTGAGTCATATCATTGCCGGTAATGAGGTTGGCACCGGCTCCAATCCAGTGCGTCATGACGGTGGTACGCTGTCCATCGCTAAGTCCAGAAATGCTCTCTGGGCTGCCCACTGCCAAGTTATCCATATCTGGGTAAATGTTTAACTCGTCAAAGAATTGTAGACCAGCAATAATCCACTGGCGATAGTTGTCAATGGCGCGCTGTACAGTACCCCAGCTTACCAGGGTACTTGATCCAGAGTTGTTAAGATCCTGGTCAGTCCGCATAGAGTCGGCGTTGCTGTTCCAAATGTCAAAGTAGGTTTGAGTGCGGTCCAGCTTCCAGGAGATGTCCAAGCGCATCTGTCTGCCGCTGTTCTTGATGGCGTTGTGCCAGGCAATGACAGAGCCGCTCTGGTCGGCTGGCAGACTCTGACCGTTGTCGGGAGAGCCTGGCGTGACAAAATCCAGCTTGACAAAGTCAACACCCCTTTGAGACGCTGTTAGTATTTCTTCGTAATCATTGTTTTTGCTTCAGACGGAATGAATATACCATGATGCAAATTGGTCAACTACAGAGTTGTGCCAGTCTTGTGTCTCCGGCCGCGTATAGTCGAAAATGCAGCGGAGCAAGCCCTCATTTCCCGTGCACACTTCGCCGATGGTGGTTTCGGTTCCCAAGATTGTCTTATTCGCATCACTGATGAAGGCACCCGGAACGACGTAGACTCCCATTTTGAGGCCCTGGCTGTGCAGTGAACTAGCCAAGGAGGGAATGTCGAAAATAGAGTCATCATAGATTAGTCTACCGTTGTCGTCGCCGTGGTCACCCACTGACCAGCCGGAATCCAAGCTACAGGTGTCATATTGGCCTTTAAAAGAACCTGACGCCAACACACTGCATTGAGTCAAAACGTGTGATTGGTCGAACTGGAAATCAGGAGCCGTGTTGGGATTTGCCTGCAGAGCAAAAGAATTCCAGCCTCTCGCTGGGCCCTGGAAGCCATTTGGAGTCTGGGCAAAGCTGATGACTTTGAGCGGCGTTGCAGCGGGAGCAGTTGGAGCTGCTGTGACGCCGGCGATGCCGAGTCCAAGATAGATGAGCTCAAGACGAGGCATGACTGACTTGATGGCCGGAGAATGAAGAGGAACCTGTGGCTATCATGATGGGATACAGCAAGTCTATATATATATTTGCTAATATCCACAACAATACGCGTCTACCTCTTCCCGGCGGGTTAATGACAATGGAAAGTCTTTCGGGATATTGCCAAGGCGTTCATTTCCTCCTGATGATCATATGAGATGCTACAACCCTCAAACTTGTTGCCGCTCAACCGCCAGTTGCTTCAATTGCGCGGTCCACGTAATATTGCCCAGCTTTTGTAAGCCCTGTCTCAACACGAATTCAGGCCGTCTCCCCGCAGGTAACCCCCGAGAGTGTTTCCGGTCCAATCCAGACAGACGGATCGACATAGTTCTTCCAGTTGCGGCAATGCCAATATCCTGGTAATGGGGCGGCTCTTCCACCTCGTGGGCGTTCTTTGACGGACGCTTTGCAAATCGTGGCTAGTCGCGAACGCAGCCCATGCAAATGCGGAGTACCCCATATTACAGAGACGGAGAAATGTGATGATATAAAGGGAATTCCATCGTATTAATCCATTTGCGCGGATTCTTTTTCCGGTCACAGCTTCATCAAGATGACGACATTGCTGGGGCATTTTCTCTTTTGGTTCGCATCTTGGCGGAAGAATTAGTTTCAGCTTCCTGTAACGCTATAGCGGCATTTTTCACTACTTCATGAGGATCCAGCCTCGCGAAACTTGGCACCTTGGCCGACGTATAATTTCTTCTCTCTCGGCACTTAGACTATCTTGTTCTGAAGTACGGAAATGTATTTATCCGACAAACTGTGTGAAAAAATACCTTGATTCTATGTCTTTGTAATACCCTAGCAACCGCATCACGTAACTGTGACTGTCTGTTTCTGTTTCGCTTTTGTCTGGATTCGATCTCTCACGACTTCAATTGTTCCTTAGCTTCCCCGCATAAATATCCCACGATCCGACCGGACTTGTTTAATGAAGCATTAAGCAGAGGCCTATTTTTTTCCGTTTGTCTAAGGTTCTAGCATGGGTTTTGAATCGTGGGCGTTTAGCCGTCATCTCGCAGGTGATAGTTTCGCGAATCTGCCTCCCGATGACAAACAATCATGACCAAACAACCACAGTCACCACTACTGCCACAGAAGCTGTCTCTCTGAGCTACTCTTTGACAATAGGCTATTGAGCATTGCGACGGCGCCGGCTGTGATGAGGCATATCAAAAGCATGCCCTCGCAGTTAGACGCAAAAACGCAAAAACGCGTACGTTAACTGATCATGCAAAAACGATTTACACAAGCGAACTCATCACGGGATTCAGGCTCAAGCAGCCATCTCTATCAAGTTGCGGTGGAAAGCAACGAGGTCAATGTTCAGGCAATCTTTTCCCGAACTCAGACCTCTCAAACGTCGGCACAAAGGGACTTGCTAATGCAACCACAGCCACCTCTCAGGAGTATTGCGTGAAATACCCGCGTGATTGATACAAATACCGACAGAGGCCGTCAATACTGTGACAAGCAGGGCAAAGTGTGGATTACGCAGAGAGGTACCTATCTGTCGCAACAATGAGCCAGCAACTCAACGCAGAGTCTAGCTGAAGGTGGAATGGTGCTGTATGAGCTTAATTGACCTCACAGAACTCCGAATGGTAGCAAAGAGTGTCTCAGGCCCCTCACTTCATACGTATAATTGTATTGGATGCTTTCTAATCTTATAATCTACAGGTTAGATGCGGAAATGCGCTAATCATAGCTCTCTATATCCGAACTGTGATCCTATCCAATACTGCGAGTCTTGTAATGTCTCAGAAGAATAAACAGAGATGAAGAACTTGGTCCTTGTTAATAACATATGATCACGGGGCCATATACAGGTAGCTAAATGATTAGTAAAGAAATGTCACCTGTAGGTAAACATCTTACTCATTGCGTTTTGTGATCATTTTGCGGACTTCCCTGGATTGACTGAGCGTAATGGAAAGAAAGATCTTGCGAATCGAAGTAATAGGAAGAGTTTTGTGCCAAAGAGCCTTTTCCGTTTTTGGAGAATAACAACTAGAAACACGATGATTAAAGATCACAGCTGAATGGTTTATATTTCCTTATTCGATCGCGCTGATCATGAAACGGAAGTGTTTGTAAGTCATAAGTAGGAAGCATGGCCTGGTTGCTCTACTCCCTCGAAGGATACAACTAGGTAGGTCTAAAAAAGAGAAAGGAGGGGAATAATTAGAACAGCCAATTCTTTATCATAACTTCGCCCCGATGATCTACGGCTATAGCCGGGATTTAGTTTGTCGGAAATATATTCACGTCGATCATCCGTTCTCGGGATGTCGGTCGGACTCAAGCGGACTCATTTCGGATCGCATCGCCTCACTTGAGATACATCCCGCATTGGTAAGCGGAAGTTTTCTTGAAGGCAGCTCGGTCCTTTGACACGCATTCACTGAGTCTGGAGCCTTGGCAGTTTTATGACCAATGTAACAGTTAACCTACATTATTACACACGGCCGAATATGATTAAGGAGCAGATGTAAGAGGACCAAAGGAAGCTCAAGCATGTCGTGCTATGGCTTCAGCAAAGAGTGACGACTGGATATCTCTACAATGGCTCCACGACTTTTCTTTCATCTGATCTTTACTCGCCGCTTGGGTAATCGATTGAAAGAATTTCCTTGAACATAATGTTGCATTTGTGCGGGTCGTGCATGAAGAGCGAGTTTAAAGCGAGTTAAGAGCGAGCTGACCCCTGCAAAGATTCGGTGGCTTATTGCCTTATACGGGATATAATTACGAGGCTTGGATACCTGTGTAGCCTTCCAAGTTTTTAATTCCGATTCCCATGACCAACCACTTCTAATCGAAAATACATTTGGGTTTGTTATGGCGGACGAATCATTGAGCAAAAATAGAAGTCCGAGAATTTATCTGCGCCATCATCACTGACCTTGGTTTTAAGCGCAGGAATATGAGGAAAGAAAGTCACCAATATTGTTCATGAATCATAAACTTCTGTTGTGGCCCTTATCTAGCAATGGTGCCTGTTATTCTATCATTTGATAGTGGTTTTCAATGAAAGCTTATAATCATAAATACATATATTTTGACATAAAATTATGACTCTTAGCTTCTGGGTAGCTGTTGAAACTGGTCAAATAAGGAAATATTCGCGACGCTTTAAGGTTGAGATCGGAGATTGGAGACCATTCACCCTATTTTCCCTTGAGCTCAGCAATTCATCGCATCCAATCCCTTTGTATTCCCATATCTCCGTAACAACACCCCCCTGTAAACACCAGATGAAGTCTTTCACTCAAATCCTTCTTATGACCGTTGTTCTCGGGTTTGAAAGGGTTCTTACGCGATGATTAACATATGATGACTGATGCTAAGTGATACGGACGGCTCCAAGCATGGTTACCTTGTGGATGGAGGTGACTGGGACTGTGTGTAACCCTTCGGAACTACGGGAACTTCGATTATTGGTTCAGAACAGCCTTTCGAAACGAGTATGCCCTTTTTGACAGCGATGCTTGTGAACCGGGTGAAGCGAGAGTTACATGAAATGCTACGAACATCTTGTATGGTAGACATTATGTATATAAGCTCTCCGGTATATCTTCAAGAATTCTTAATTGCAGCTCATGCGTTCATTCATATCACACCTCGTCCATGCCATTACGCCTCTATAATCTAGTCCGCAGAAATATTTCTCAGTTCCAAATATGATTAGCAAAACGGCAAGTCTTTACCAACTGCTGATAAGAAGAAGAAAATACTCTAACATAAGGAATAATCAGGTTATTCACCACGAAACGCCGGTATTGATAGTTGGCGGAGGCCCTGCTGGCTTGATTGTGGCCCTCCAACTCGCTCGTCATGATATAAACTGCATGCTAGTTGAGCGCAACCTGGATACCACGAAATGGCCGAAAATGGATCTCACCAACTGCCGTAGCATGGAACTATTTCGCCGAATCGGAATATCTGAAGGATTGCGAGAGATTGGTGAGCTTCTCCAACTATCAACCAGCAGCGTTATAAATCCTTACCGATCCCAGGTGTCCCACCACAATACTCGTTTGATGTGCTTTTCAGCACCGGTTATTCACAAGGCGAAGAAGAGATAGCCAGATGGGTGAGTTGAGAGTTAAGAACTCGGGGGGATACAAGGGACGATGCTTGAACTAATTCGGTCCGATCGTGTAGAAGCTCGATTCTGTCGATGCTTGGTGGCAGCGTATTAAATCTCAGAACGATGGGTCCCTTCCCCGAGAGCCCTACCAGCGCTGTTCCCAAGCTGTCTTGGAGGCATGGCTCAAGCCCCGAATTCAAGCTGAGGAGCTCATTGATGGCCATTTCGGTCTCAAGTTTGAGTCCCTCACAGAGACGGACGAGGGAGTGGAATCTCAACTCACAGATGTTGTCACCGGCGAACAACACATTATCCGGAGCAAATACGTTGTGGGATGTGATGGAGCTGGTAGTCGTGTCCGCAAATCGATTGGGATCAATCTACTCGGTGGGCCTGTGTAAGTTACGGAAGTCCTTCATGCCTTGCTCCCAGCTCTTCTTATTGATGGCCTTTAAAAAATACAGCCCAGCTGCAATGATGTTAATCCATTTCAAATCACGAGATCTCTCAAGGATGCAGAAGCATGGCCAATTTTGGCACATTTCGTTCGCGTCCGGCGCTTTCATCATTGCTCAAGATGAGGTCGACACTTGGACTCTACACACCAAGATTCCAATCGATACTGATTGGGAGAAGATGGATCCCGAAGAGACCATCTACAATGCGCTTGGAGGTCCATTAGGGCCATTCTCAATCAAGATTGACGAAATTCTAGTCAAAAGCAGCTGGCGACCGAATATTTGCATCGCAGAGAGCTACACATCTCCAGGCGGACGCGTCTTCCTCGCGGGTGATTCGGCGCATCAGAATATTCCTACGGGAGGATATGGAATGAACACTGCCGTTGGTGACAGCTTCGATATCGGCTGGAAACTTGCGGCTACTTTGAAACAGTACGGCGGTAAAGACCTCTTGAAATCGTATGAGTTGGAACGGCTGCCCATTGCATTGCGGAATATTAACGAATCAGGCACCTTTTGGAAAGTTTGGGCTACTATCTGGTCCCGGGTTGCCGAAATAAGAACTGATACTCTTCTATCTAAACCCGAAGAATTAAAAGCCATCAAAGCCGAT
This sequence comes from Trichoderma harzianum CBS 226.95, assembly GCF_003025095.1. NCBI lineage: Eukaryota > Fungi > Ascomycota > Sordariomycetes > Hypocreales > Hypocreaceae > Trichoderma > Trichoderma harzianum. The sequence goes on from NW_020209260.1 coordinate 1,039,427, forward strand.
ACAGCTGAGTTCTTTAAAACCAATGATGCTGAAAATAAAAGTCATGGCATCGAGCTTGGCTACCGATACAACGCATCACCGATTGTCGTTCCAGATACAGAGGCTACGGAACCGGAATGGAACATTTTGCATTACATCCCGTCAACCTGGCCAGGAGCCAGAGCGCCACACGTCTTCCTCTCCGATGGGGAGACAAGCGTGTTTGACTTGTTTGGGCAGAACTACACGATTGTCGACTTTTCCGAAGAGGGTAAATGGGCAAAGCCATTTACTGAGGCTTCGAAGCGCCTTGGAATTCCCGTCAAAGCTGTTCATTTACCGCAAGAGAAGCACGTGCACAAAATCTGGGAGCGGACCGCAGTCCTGATCCGGCCTGACGATCATGTCGCATGGAGATCCCCCCTGGATGAAGCGACATTTGACGGAGATGTGGATGGTATCTTGAAGATTGCGGTAGGCCAGGCATCAAACACAGAGGCTGGAGTTCTAAATAAAGAGCGAGTGTTGGCTGAGGTTCGGGAGAAGGGGTTTGCAGGCACAGTCGGAAATGTCAACCAAGACAAGGTAGCAATGAAGGCTGCGTTTCAGGTTTGAGAAGAGGAGGAATAACTAGTACGGCGACAATCCTCGAGAAGGGATCAAGATGATAAATTACATGCATGAAATACTCCTGTGTATTATTTTGCTAATGCGGAACTTTTGTGACGCGGAGAAAGTTGGAGTAAGTGAGTCATTCGGTAAAGTTTTTGGCATATACATTATAGCATCTCTGCTGCAGTAACCAGGTACCGAGCGAGATTTGTGACCCATAATCATCATCTGCATCTCAGTCACTATTAATAAATCTGATTCTTATTCATTATGTCTAGCGACTCCAACTTTGCCACAATAGTCACTCCATCTCAGCTTACCACCTCATTCAAACATCTCTTCTCCAATATTCCCTCGTCAGATCCAACCATTCTCGTACATTCCTCTCTTCGATCCGTCGGCTTCATTCCTGGATATTCTCCCTCAGTCATCCAGTCTCTTCTCTCCGCCCTCGGTCCTTCTGGCACCATCGTTGTTCCAACTCATACAGGCGATAATTCTGATCCTGCCGCGTGGCAGGCACCTCCAGTACCAGAATCATGGTGGCAGCCAATTAGAGACTCTATACCGGCCTACGACCCAGCTACAACTATCACCAGAGTCGTTGGTGTTGTTCCCGAGACGCTGCGAACATGGCCTGGCGCCCTCCGTTCAGCTCATCCACAGACATCCTTTGCGGCGTTGGGTCCTCAGGCAGAGCGCATCACAGAGGGACACGCACCGAATTGTCGCTTAGGTGAATCAAGTCCACTGGCAAAACTTGAAGCTGTGGATGCTTGGGTTTTGCTTCTCGGGGTTGGTTGGGACAAATGCACAGCTTTTCATCTCGCCGAATATCGTATCGAGAATCCTCGTCTGGAAGACAACTCATTTGCCATAAATATAGATGGCCAGCGACAATGGATTACGGTGCAAGACGTGGCTATTACTGATGAAGATTTTGAGCGGCTTGGAGCTGACTTTGAGAGAGATTGCAGGGTCATACATGGAACTGTTGGAGCAGCTGACTGCCGGCTGTTTTCTTTGCGAGAAGCAGTCGAGTATGCAACAAGATGGATGAACAAGAATAGAAGCAAACAAGATTGATGATGCAGGAATGCAGGTTTACTCATACCGTCACAGAGCTTTCGGAGAGGGAGCTGGGGAAGAAATGATATTATTTGGTTGGATAATGTATATCTTGATGCTTCATGATACAGGATTGGCTTGCTTCGTGACTAAAATTGAATCAGAGAGCTAACTCATGCCTGTTTCTCACGAGATATAGCATCTTGAGATAGTGTGCGGCTTCGTATGATAGATAGCCAACTCTGTGCATATACCTCGCCTATTTTTCTCTCCCTCTCAAGGGATCCTTCTTCAAACATTCCCCAGTCTTTATAACGCCATGCCAATTCGTAAAGTATGACTGCCACCAACGCCCTTGAACTCCGAAATGTACTGTGATCGACGCCCGCAAAAAGGTCATGCCATGGACCCAGCTTTTCCCACCTCTCAGCCGTATCGCCTCTCCTCTAGCCAGACTGGAACAGGGTATCTTCGTCACGCAGATACTCGCCGCAGTCAGCTTGTCTGAAGCAAACAACTCCAGTGGGATCGAGTCTCCTGCTCTCCGCGGTGCTGCGAGCGCTGACTCCGAATCCCAGAGGAACATCGTCCATAGTGTAGACAACCAGGCCCTGGTGCTCGGGGCAGTCTTCTGAGTAACGACCGACGTGCGCCTTGACAACGTTTCCGCCGTAGAGGAATGGCATGACTCCGTTGGGGCGAATCCAGAGTTTGTGTCGTGCGTGCTCGGCGAGAATGGGGAGGGCGGTGATGTGGATTCGGAATTTGCCAGACTTTGTGAATTTGCCTATTCGTAGGACTCTATGTTAGTTTGCGCCCACAGACGGGTCGGAGGAAGAGTAGCGCATACCCAAGCAAGTTCCTAGAGAAAGGAGATTGTCGCGAGAAATTGAAGTTGCCAGATTGGCCATGGAGAGGCGGACAAGATAGACTCGGTTCTGCGACAGGCGAAAGACGTTTCGATCGCCATCCTCTTGGGGGGCGATGATGTTCTTGAGCGATGCGCCGGTGTATTCAGCGAGCTTCTTGAAGACGGCCTGTGTCTCTTCTTCGGTGAGAGGACGCATTGTGGAATATTTTGTTGTTTTTTGATATACGGGAGACGAGGATTGGTAAAGTTCGATTAATGGCAAAGATTTGAAGGCTAGATCCAGGAACAAAATGTTTGGCCCAGAAGTTTTTCAGAGTGATAAGAAATTTCCGATAAGAGGTACAGAATTGGCTGTGGGGCTAGTCGACGTTAGATGCAGAGGTACCTCGTCACCCATGGTTTGCGTTGTGGGAACCTCAACGCTAAACTGTACCCGCGCTATGCTCTATGAAGTAATTGGACGAGAAGATTGTTAAGAGGAAATGAGTGTCGAGGTGGATTTTACATTCAATGATATCATGAGTAACGTTCAATAGATGAATGAACTCAATTGCCTCGATTGAATAGAATTACAAAATATGCGTAAAAGATGTACTTCGTATACATTTTGAAAAAGAGCTTCAAATCATCCTCTCTGGTGAATAAAGACAGCTCAAATACCAGCGCTTGTAAGTGCCATTTACCTGTCGGTATTCACTAGAGTTTTGGCTTCACCCCGACTTAAGATATATTATACTGCGCAGGACATTTTGAGGCATCTATTTCTCTTTTTTAATCTCTGTATTATCTCAAATCTCATCAGATCTAATTTTAAAGCTGTTCAACGTGAACAAACAGCAATCATGATATCTCAATACTCTTTAGTATATCTGCACAACCATATTGACATAAATCATCAATGCTGAGACGCAAAAGCAGCCGCATACACATCCATATCGGCAACAAACCCATTGGTCCGTGTCGGCTCCCATCCAAGCAACTGTTTGGCGCGCGATGAAGATCCGCGCAAAGTTGTGCTCATGGCTTCGGCAAACAAATTATCGCCAGACCCAACCAGCTTGTATTCTCCCTTGTAACCCCAAGCAGAAGCCATGGTTTTGAAGATCTCAGACATGGACTCCTGGCTAGTGAGCAGATCAAACACCGGGTACACAGAGCCGCTGTTAATCAGAGACAGATTCTCAATCGCCTTTTGGAAGCCGGTAGCCACGTCGTCAACATGAATGAGCGCCGGCCTCGCGTCAGCTTGCAGAGGAACGTTGACAGGTTCCGAGGAGCCACTTCGAGCTGCTTGAAGGAGAGGGAGGATAAAAGAGGTCCAGATAGTGTTTTCGTAGCCATAGATCAATGCTGGTCTCAGGACAGCAACATCCAAGACATCGGAAGATGCCAAGATGGAATTCTCAAGGCCAACTCTCCACGCGACAAGAGCTCTTGGAGGAGTGACACCACTAGGACCAGCAATGTTGAGATCGTTCACTGCTTTATCACTAGATCCATGGACCCAAGTGCCCGAGCAATAGATAAATCCAAGCTTAGGACCCTTGATGCCAGAAGCGGCATAGCTGTTCAGTCGCTCTTGGCTGATCTCCTTGGCATGGCTGAGGAATTTGGCCGACTCTTGATTGGCACCGGCAATGTCAACGATAACGTCGATGTGGTAGTCGCGGACAGCCTTCATATATTCTTGGGGCTCATTTACTGGATCAGCGCAGATGATGGGCGTGACTTCTGCGAGAGCCAATGTTTTGGCCTTGGCCTCAGATCGAGCAATGCCGTATACTTGGTGCTGGCCGCTTCGAACTAAAGTCTCGGCTAGTCGCTTGCCAACATAACCAGTAGCGCCAAGGATGAGGACTTTGGTCATTTTGATTGGATGTTACTTTTAAAGGTATGTAAGTGGGATGTGACTGAAGAGATCGTGTTGGGGTGTAAGTTGATGTGTTTTGTTGTTGCTTGTTTCTTTCGGATGAGAGTGATCGGAACCATCTTGAAAAGTTGGAATCAAACATGATATATATATATTCCTGTACGTGTATGTCTTTGGCAAGTAGTTTATGATGACATTTGTGAAATCGCCTCTCAGTGACGACCGTGGTGCTTTTCGGAAACAAGACTTGAAGCCGCCGAAGCTCAACAATCCCAGATTACCCAATTCAGTAATTCTGTGTCCGCTTCTCTCCGCGACCTCTCAGCTATTCAGTGGTCAGTAATGAGAGAAGCTCCGGAGACCAACGTTACCGTTCCTGGATTAGGCCGTCCGCCAAAGCCGAAATGTCGGCCCAGACACATACAAACGGATATTGGCTGCACGCCTGGCTCTTTAATTCCGGTAGTATATGAACTTGTCCGACAGCTCCAAAGCCATAGTCGTACGAAGTTATGGTGAGATATAACACCGAACAGCCACAGCTTCTGCGCTTCCCAAATGCAGGTTGTAGCTGGAGCTCACTCACACAAATTACCCTGCATCTACTCGCAAAGAATTTTGTTACTCATGTCTACTTCAATGACGACGTTTGTACGCAATTAGCCCAATGGTGAGATGTCGCGATAGGGCGTTTGACAAATTAATTCGTTCAGACAAATTAATTCACCCAGTCACGGAAAATGAGGTTTGCACCTTCACAGATAAGTCGGCTTGAATACCTATTCTCTTACGGTATGAGCATTGGCTATGTCCAAAATATCCCCTTTTAAGAAAACCACTCATTTATTGACCTGCACAACTTATAGTAGGGAGAATAAGAGAACAATTAAGGTTGCTTGCAACTACAACGAAATGGCAATCGTCCCGAGGAATGAGAAGAAAACTCCCAAACAAGCAACTAAAGCGCAGGCAGCCGCACGTGATCCCAGCGATTAATGTCTGAGTCATACTCGCGTGGTCTAAAAAACCGGTCGCTTGCATTGCCTCGCTTGTCTCGTTTGTTAGTAAAGCTCTATCTTCGCCTAATGACGTTGTTGAATTGTAGAGTAAGGGCGTGAAAAATGCGCCCTCTGACAACTCTGTGATCTAGAACATTGAAAGCTCTGAAGAGAAAAAGTATTTAAACTGTTTCTCTATCAATTATCTTCTTCAATTTCTCTTCAGCTTTTTATAATCAGATTTACCTTATGTCTGAAACGCCGTCTCAAAGTCTCTTTATATTTCAACTAGAATTGTTACATCATCTCCATTTTCACAGCTCAACACCATGTCTCTCTCTGATCGAGCCACAAAATCTGAAAAGCACGGCCAAGATTTGCTGATATGGAAGGTTTTGCTGGATTTATGGGATCAAGAGACCAATCCCTCTGGAATTGTCAGCCTGGGCGTCGCCGAAAACAGGCTGATGCATGACACTCTCTCAAAGCACATCCACGACAATCTGACGCTGTCTAACCATGCATTTACTTATGGCGATGGCGCAGGAGGGTCCAACCATATAAAAAAGGCAATGTCTCGATTTCTCACCAAGCACCTCAAGCCTGTAACGCCAATTATTCCAGCTCATATCTCTGTCACAAATGGATGCAGCTCTGTGATTGAGCATCTTTCATGGGCATTTGCCAACCCTGGAGATGGATTTCTGCTAGGACAGCCATATTACGGCACATTTATCGAGGATCTGTCTGCACGAACAGGCGCAAAGGTTGTCCGAGTACCTTTTCATGATATCGATCCTTTGGGCGAAAACGCCGTTGCCAAGTACGAAGAGGCGCTGAAGCAAGCAGAGGCCAACGGGACGAAAGTGGCTGGATTAGTCCTTTGCAACCCCCATAACCCTCTTGGGCGCTGCTATAGCCGAGATACTATCGTCGGGCTTTTGAAGCTCTGCGAGAAATACCAGATCCACTTCATCAGCGATGAGATTTATGCCTTGTCCGTTTGGGACAACACAGTCGATACCGACGTTCCAGTTCAGCCGTTTACATCTTGCCTCAGCATCGAGACCGCCGGTATTATCGATCCTTCTCGGGTCCATGTCATCTGGGGCATGTCCAAGGATTTTGGGGCAAACGGCATCAGAGTGGGAGCCCTCATCTCACAGGCCAACCCGTCATTGCACGCTGCGCTGATTCCCGTCAACCTCTATAGCTCCGTATCATCCGTCTCGGATCATGTTACGGCTAACATTCTTGAGGATGATGTTTGGGTTGAGGCTTACATTGCTGAGAATAGGAGACGGCTTGCGGAACAATACAGGGCTGTGACATCGTGGGCAAAGGAGAACAACATCACCTATCGACCCGGTGTTAACGCTGCCTTCTTCCTGTGGGTGGACCTGGGAAGTAAATATAAGTCACTGCATCCCAATGCTGAGACGGACGACTTGAACAAGACAATAGCCACTGCACTGCTTAAGCACAAGATATTTCTGGCGTCTGGGACGGCGTTTGGCTCAGAAGAACCCGGCTGGTTCCGAATTGTGTTTTCACACCCAGGATACTATCTGCAGGAGGGCCTGAAGAGAGTAAGCAAAGCGCTGGCTGAGCTATGATTGGTTCCAAGGGTGAACATGGGCTTTAGGAAACTTTAAGCAGCGAAAGGAGTTAATGGATAATGTTTTTGAAGGACACATTGTGTGAGACTTCATCTGAACCTATTCCTCAATTAATACGTGACTATCTGTGAATGCACCGATTTCGGCATCCTGGATTTGGCTTCTGATTATGATCCTTGTGCCCCATGGTCGGCCGACTCTGGTCATTTTAGCTTGAGCCGGGTCACATTTGGTAACCTTTCTCTTAAGAAATGTAAGTCATGATAAAGAGCAGGCTGTTTTGGTATAGTGGATTTGCAAGCCGTGAACTTCTGTGAGGGGAAAGTGGGGATGTCAAATCAAGACCCGTAACTCGCGCCCTCTGTAAGCTTCAAGGTGTGGGAAAGAGAGACAAGGGCGGGCGGTAGTTAAGGTGTGGCTTACGGTAGATGAGGCTTGGTTGTAGGAAGTTGAGAACTATATATGCTGGTATTCGCTGATTCTTAGCTGAGCTGCAGGAACAATGTATGGAACATGTCAAAAGTTTCTACAGATAGCCAAACTGGTCACTGGAGTGTGATGATGAGTTGGGTAATGTCTCGAGCCGATCTCATTAGCAATTGGATTGTAACCCCGACCACCCGAGCTTTATCTGCTCTAGCTCAGACAGGAAGGCCAAGATAAGAATGCATATGGATGATCCAGACGTCATGAACAATGGCGTTCCTTGACTCGCGGCTTCTATGGGCTCTAGCCTTCATGGGGACTATATTTCTCCTCCATTTGAAGAACCAGAGTGCGCATTTTCTAATCTCGACAGCATCCTTGCTTCAATTCCCCCGCAGAGTCAACATGTTTCGAGCGCCGTTTCTCGGTGCCCCTTGCAAGAATTGATAGGCATCTTTAGTCACGCATCCACCATTATCCCATACACGTGTGGGCTAATAGTGTCTATCTAGTGAATCGGCGTGTTGACCAACAGCAACTCGGCATTGAGTCTAAAGGATGTGGTGTGTTGCACGGAAGAGAAGGATGAAGAGAGGGGTTGGCAGAGATTTGAGTATATAAGGCTGGCTTGATCCTCCCTCTGAGAGAATCGACGAGGATTCCCTTTGACAAGTCGGATCTCTGGTCTTCAGCAATTCTTGAACTTTGAGGCAGAAATGACCCAACTCCGGCTGAGATCGGTAGTTAAGGCACTCACGCTTTCTCTATCTATATTGCCTCATAGCTCAGCGTCTCCAACACCGCCATGCAGTACACCGCCCGGTGTTCACATTCCCAAACAGGGTGCCGTAGCCTCACAAAGCACGGTATGCAGTGAGATTGGTATTCAGCTGCTAAAAGACGGAGGAAATGCTGTCGACGCCCTCGTGGGCACAGTCTTTTGCGTCGGTGTCATTGGAATGTATCATAGTGGCATTGGTGGTGGTGGCTTCCTACTGTTGAGGACGAGTGATGGCAAATACGAGTTTGTCGATCTGCGTGAGACAGCCCCGGCTGCAGCAACTCAAGATATGTACAACGACGACGAGAATCTGAGTATTTACAGTGGCCTTGCAAGGTAATCTCGCAATAAAGCGGCATGTTCTTGAAGATTTATATGACTGACTGACTGACATCTCTATAGCGGTGTTCCTGGTGAGCTTCGAGGGACAGAATATATCCACAACAAGTACGGCGCTCTGCCATGGGCTCATGTCATCAAGCCCTCAATCGACGTTGCCAGAAACGGATTTAAAGTGACGGAGGACTTGATCAGCACTATCAAGTCGACGTCTCCTAACAACTTTCTCACAGAAGACCCAGCATGGGCCATCGACTTTGCACCCAAGGGGCGCCTTGTCCGGCTGGGCGAGACAATGACTCGAAAAAGATATGCTGATACGCTCGAATCAATAGCTCATCACGGCGCAGATTCTTTTTACACTGGTCCTCTCGCAAATGCCACAATTCGCGCCTTGAAAGCAGCGGGCGGGATCATGACGCTGGAAGATCTGAAGAACTACACCGTTGCCATCAGGGAACCCCTGCAGATCAACTATCGCGGTTACAAGCTCACGAGCACAAGTGCTCCGTCAAGTGGTGCCGTTGTACTCAGCGCTCTCAACACTGTTAGTGGCTACGAAGATTTCGGAGATCCGTCCCAGGTGAATTTGACCACGCATCGACTGGATGAAGCCATCCGATTTGCATACGGCCAGCGCACCCAGCTTGGGGACCCATCTTTTGTTGAAGGCCTTGACAAGTACTCAAAAGAAATGATTGCTCCTGCCACTGGAGCCGAGATTCGCTCCAAAATCTCAGACTTTAAGACTCAAAACGTCTCGTACTATGACCCCAAAGGCTTGGAATCCCTTGAAACTCCTGGAACTTCACATATTGTTGCTGCGGATGCCAGCGGAATGGCTGTCTCGATGACTACAACGATCAACTTGCTCTTTGGTTCAACGCTGATTGTCCCAGAGACGGGAGTCATCATGAACAACGAAATGAACGACTTTAGTATTCCGGGAGTTAGCAATAGCTTTGGCTACATTCCCAGCCCGGCCAACTATATTCGCCCAGGAAAGCGCCCTTTATCTTCCATTTCTCCTATTATAGCGGAGACTGCGGACGGAAAGCTTTATCTCGCCCTCGGTGCTGCGGGTGGCAGCCGCATTATCACAGCCAACATTCAGAACACGATTCACGTTCTGGACTCCAATATGACCACCGCTGAAGCATTAGCAAGCCCGCGTTTGCATGATCAGCTGGTTCCAGATCAGACCAGCTTTGAGTATGCATACGACAATCGCACGGTGGCTTTCATGAAGTCGCTTGGTCACAATGTTACTTGGGTTGCACCGGGACAGAGTGCCGCACAAGCTGTAAGACTGCTGCCGAACGGTACATTTGAGGCAGCTGGAGAACCTAGACAAGTGACGTCTGGTGGATTCGCTATTTGATACACGTTAATGAGCTATGTATATTTGATGGGTGTATTGGGCTCCTAGTATAGTGAGAGGCCTAGCAGGATGACAGTTATGTCCCCAGATACATAATAGTAAAGATACTACATATATTCTCCTTTAAAAAAGACCATTTTCTTTGCTCTAGAACAAAAATTATCACTTCCAATATTATGGCACTGGTTGCTGATGGCGATGAATAAGATCATAGTGGCATTGCCTTCTCCCCGTCACTGAAAGAGACGCCTGATATCTATCGAATTCTGCAATATTTGCTAGGGCTGCACTTCAAACTCGTTGTAAATAATATTCTTTTATTGGTGTAGTGTAGATAACGCAGTTCTAGGTATAGGGACTGACTGCATATTGCAGTATGTACGTCGTTCCTTATGGTTAGCTTCGCCCTTTCTGGCCGACTCTCAGCGCATTTCTAAAGACATCATTTAGTTCGCTCGCTTTTTAATGTCATTCTCCCACGAGGTGAGCAAATCCATAATCGAAACAGAGTTGGTCCAGCTTGGTGATGGCCTCGGGGCCTCCTTGAGACCTTGTGCGATGCACTCTTCCACACGCTTCACCTGGTGCCCAAAAGCATCCATCTGGGCTGAAACAACAATCTCTTCTGTCGCTCCACCATAAGTCTTAATCTCAATAACGTTGTCGCCCGCCAGTGGGAGCCAGGGGTTTGTCTTGAATCGCAGAACACCCTTGTCGCCCTGAATAGAAAAGGAAAAATCGTTGCCAAAGCTATCAGTTGACTGAATTGTGGCCAAGACGCCATTGTCGAACCGAACATTGAGAGAAGCGTCACGGGCATGCAGACTGCCTTCGTTGGACAGGTTGCCCATGCCAGTAAGCTGTCTCTTCTCAAACGCATCAGGTCCAAACGCCGTCTCCATGATGAAATGCACCAGGGAAACTGGGTAGCATCCCAGGTTGTAAATGGTGCCCATGCCCAGAGGGTTGGCCTTCTTCCAGATGTTGGCGGCGTAGTAGCCTGACATGCCCTTGATCGAGCCGAGAACACCAGATCGCACAATGGAGGCAACCTTCTCCATCAAAGGGTGAGAGAGATACATGAGTCCCTCGAGGAAGAAAACATTCGCCTCCTTGACAGCTGCAATCATAGCATGCGAATCCTCCATGGTTGTTGCGAGAGACTTCTCTGAGAGAATGGCCTTACCCCTCTTCGCGGCAGCAATCACAGCGGAAGAGTGCATATGGCTAGGCAAGCCGACATAGACGACATCGACCTCGGCATCGTCAATCAGAGCTTCCAGGTCCTGGTATTTGGTGGCGATGTTGTATTTTGCAGCAAAAGCGTCGAGACGGGCCTCATTGCGTCCAAAGACGGCCGTGATGCGTGAACCAGGGCTGGCGAGGATCGACTTGACAACGGTGTCAGAGATGAAGCTGGTACCAAGAATTCCCCAGCGCAACATCTTGAACTTTGTATTCTTCTTGATTCTTGTTATTGGATAAGAAGGAAGTCAATTGGGGGGAGAAGATGTCGAATACCGTGAAATGAATGTACAATTTTTAACGGCCAGGAACAGTAGTAAGCCGCGGCTTGATGCCAATTTTCAAGCTTAAAAGCGGACACACACTAATGAGATGGATGGAGATTTTTCTCTTGCGGAGCACGGCGGCCGCCGGATTCGCCGATGGGAGCCGATAGACTATTGCGGAGTCCTGAGGCCAAATTGGCTGTAATAATAATGAGATATGCGTGAAGCGTGAATATTATTGGTGCCCAACAATTGACTCCATTCGTGTTGGATTGCGAGTGTGGGGGGATGAGGAGAAGAAGACTTTGACAGCATCCGTGGGAGGAGATGCGCCATGCTGGGATAGGAGGAACATCTAACATCTATTTATGGATACTTTATCACTGTAAAGAGCTTTGCATTCTACACTTACATATACATATGGACGGGATAAAGTATGCTTGAAAGGGCAAGAGAAGGACAAACACTGAAAAGAGGTGAAGAGAATATATCACCAATTATATCGATAGTATTTCTGTTAGAAACTTTTCCCAAATGGTATCCATCGATGGGCAGTGGGTGTGCCAGCCTCTCCGGCTAGTATCCTCCCTAAACGCAGTAGGACTAATTGCAGACTCCGGCCAAGTCTTTTCTTGTAACTTCAAAAGAAAACCTTCCACATCTTCTCTTATTTCGGCTGTCATGGGAGAAATTTTAAAAAACATTTCTACCCAAGATATACCGTCGTTCAGAATATCTTCAGATACCCCGAGATCCTTAGCCATCTGACTAAAAGCGTTTGGAGTAGAAACTGTCTCAGAGCGGATAATGTCGTTACTATCCTCCGCACCTGTAGGATTATAAAAAGCTGGAGTTGCCACGTCTTCGTCCAATAGTTGTCGGTCGGTATCAGCGGTAATGTTACCGTGCTCATCGTTAATTGACGGTTCAACAACGAGGTCCAGACGAGCACTTCGACGTCGTTTACGTGGTGGCGGTGGTACAGTTTCGCCGTCGTCTTTATGCTCTTCGCCGCCCTCAATATGGCTCGGATCATTCAATACATCATCTGGCGGTGTAACACCTTGGGCAATCGATTGCTGCTTTCGTGGGGTGGTTTGCCCGGCAAGCGGGGGACAGAAAAACCGAGACTGAAAAGATTACGAATACACGCGCCTCAAATATTACGCCTACAAATCCTGACTCTTTAGGCATCTGCTACGGAGTACTATATCTATATTTCTCTAGTAACTACTACTATATCTATACTTCTTTAGTAGCTGCTGCTATAGTTATATTTCTCTAGCAACCGCCACTACCTACCGGGTATTATTTTTATACTGCGTCAGTTTCATAGACTAACTAGGTGCTTATATTGTTAAATGTATGCACTTATTTATTTTGCGGTCTCGCTTTTTCTGACCTCCGCTTGCCCGGTTCTGCCATCGTCTCGGGTGTCGATCAATCGCTGATCGATAGGGTTTAATCTGGCGCTGCGACGTCGGTATCGGGGTGGAGAGAGGGCAATTCCACTGTCATCTTGTATCTCATGATCTGGAATCGCCGGCATAATATCTGGTGTGACTTGTTCTCGCTTGGGATGGAGGCCTTCGGTGTCGGCCGGTATGCGATCGTCTCGAATGTCGACCAATGGCTGAACGACTGGGTTCAGTCTCGCGCTGCGACGAGTCGGAGCCATGTTCCTCGATTTGAAAAGAATTTGACGACGTTTTGGAGCCAATTGGACGATGTTCATGGCACTTTTACAATCTCTTGAATTGACTACATGATATATTCTTATTTCCCTGCCTCTACTTACTGAGGAAGGCACGATGGCCGCAAAGACAGACCTCCAGGTCCCTATACCTGCACATAACTCCCGTCAGTATTTTGGTCGGCTAGCTGGGTACATGTACCCATTGGCTCTGGCATGCACTGAGGCACCTACCAGTGTAATGCAGCTTTTACCGAGGTGGTTATATTGTAGGTAATTGTGTAAAATAATGCATATTGGTGGAAGAGCCTTTGGATGCATCAAACCTCCTCTAGTTGCCCATGTAACTAGCGAAATCTTATAAGTAGATTACTTTTATGTGTGCGTTGCATGGCTATTGCGTGATGATTCATATCTGTCCTATGTGATGATCCAGAAATGCAGCACAATGTCACGATTGCTCCCCATAAGATAACGATCTCCTCCTCACAGAGAGCGATTCGAAACACATCGCGCTCAAGTCTGCATACCAACTCCCCAACCACAGCAGCCAAGTCTACTGTTTTTTCTTGAGCTCTCCATTAGATTCTTCCCATTTTCTCGCCAGCGTAATCAGTTTCATTCCAGCTGCCGCACTCGCACCGTCTTCCAGCTGCTTTGTCCAGAAGCTTTCGTTGCCCGCAATCAGCAGCGATTTTCTGCGTTCTCGTTCTCTCGGACCAATGTGCTCTCCGTCACGCTTATGCTCCTCAATTTCCTCCAATATAGACAATCTTCTTGCGTACTGCTCGCTCCTCTCCCTGCGTAGTTCCTTGGAGCCAAAACGCTGGAAAATGACGCGAGCTACTGCCGTTAGAGCGAGGAGAATATGCTCGCTGATGAAGATAGTCAACGGTAGAGTCGACCAGCCCCCGCTCAAAACTCCATCAGTGCTGAATAAATGAACAATCGATGCGGATGTAATGCTCCCTAGCCACACGAGAATCTCCAGAGACACGATCCAAGGCCCAATACCATCTGCCCGGACCGGTGCAGGTCTCTGGTGCTCGATGCTAATTTTTGCAAAATCGGACCGAAGCTCGACCCAATTGTTGATGAGGAAGCCCAGTGGAATAAGCGGCCAGGCAGACGAAAACAGGGCCAGGTATCCAAACTGAAGAACCAGCTCTGCAATGTCATCCTGGACATTGTAGTGCTCTAATGTGGCCTCGTTGCGGCGCTTTTCCAAGAACTCGGCCTCGTCCTGATCGTCGGTGACCATGGAGATGAGAATAGTATCCTTTGTATAAGCGCGGCGATATTCCCGATACCAGCCGCTCATCTTATGCTTGATCAAGGGCAAGATGTTTTCCTCAAAAAAGCTCGACAATTGTCCGGTAACAGTCAACGTAATGACCTCGTGGCGCAGACGGTCAGAGTCCAGCCGGAATGGTATTTCGGTGAGATGGTGGCCGATACTGGGTGCGAATCGAACAATGTGACCCTCAAGCCAAGGGAATATTTGGTCGCCAAAGGGTACATAGACAAAAGCAGTGAGCAGGATGGGCAAATAGTTTGTGATGATGCTGAGAACGAAAATCTTTTGCGTGAGAGACATTTCGTGATTATCTGCTGTGCGGTGGTTCTCGTAGTTTGTTAACCACTTGGCCACTGTTTCGAGGTATGAACTGATGTAGGGAATCAGAACAGCCAGTAAAACCGTGGGCAAATAATCCTGTCGTCTCGTATTAGTCAGGTGCTTTTTATTTTGCCTTCCACCATATACCTGACCGGAAAGGCGACTCACAAGGTAGAAATTATTCGGACCATCATACGAATCGGATATCAGAATCTCGACAGCAAATACTGCACTGATCAGAATGCCGAGCGCTACGGTCGCGATGGCCATGAAAGGCACCTGGAGAAGTTGCCGTGAAATCTGCTTCCACTTGGGACTGTAGTGAATAGTTCGGCCGTATTTGTCCACAATGACTTTCTCATATTTGTATTCCGGTCGGTTTGTCTTCGTTTTGTTTACTCCCCTCACCTGCCAACGAACACTCAGGTCGACTTCTCGGACTTTCCAATATTCTAGAAAGACGGTACACCATACAACGGTTAGGATTGTGTAGACGATGGAGTATTTGGGAAGCCATAGCCAGGTGAAGAGGCCAGTAATGGCTGGGAAGATGAGAAAAGCCGAATATGATTGACCGAATGCAAAGTAAAACGAAACCTATGACATGACGGTATATGATTAGCAAATATATTCTAGAAATAATCGCACGGCTGCTGTGAGATTCACATACTTTTGAGCCGAAAAGATCTCGGATCTTGTCCAGGTCTTCGATGCCAAGGAGCAGTTTCTTACTAAGACCCCGTAGTAGTGCCTGGTTTACTTTATCATTGTGCATAGGGTAAATAGCCTTGACGTTCTTCCATTGGCCGATACCTGGAGTGATGCCTGCTCCTCCCATGGATTGTGGCCAGTTGACCAAATGGTCCATGGACAGAATGTCTTCAGCCTCGTACCATGCAGGCACGATGGTGTACTTGTTTCCCGGTGGCCGCGTTTGAGTGACGCCATAAAGCCAATCTCTCACTCTGCCTCGCACCATATTAGCTGCATTCTTTTGACAATACAATAAGTTATTTAAAGAGAAAGGAAAAAAAAAAAAAACATGCGAAAGTACATACCTCAATTTGTAAACTCTGTTTCCGAGAAGCGCACTTGGTGCCTTTACAAAGAGCAGGATTGTTTGTTCATATCCCGGCCTTACTTCAACGTGAAGGCCAGTAGCCTCCAGGTTTTTGAGCAAGGCAGTGAACTCATTTGTGGCTGTCTCGTAGTCTAACGTGATGTTTAGATGCAGCTCATGTTTAGATGACGATTATCATGGCTAGAATTACCTGTATCACTAAAGTCATAGACAACAACATATTTGTCGTTGTATGTTACATGAGCGGCCCGTGATGGCGATGGAGGTGGTGAGGGTGACCGGCGAAGCTCCGGATCTTTGACCGGCGGTACTTCCAAATGAAGAGGCATCGCGACAGAGTGGTACCGGCATATACAAATGACCAGCTTTTTCCTCTGTCTGCTTGAGATGGAGGGGCCTCGGAGCACTCTCGGCGATAGTTCTGGTGTGCCTGCTATTGGAGGCCAAACTGTCCGACTATCTGTCCGCGGACGCGATATTAGGAGGGGCCGAAGCTCCGGGAATTTTTGTTTAGATAGAACCGAAGGCTGTCCTCCGAGTGGTTGAAAGAGAACGGAGGCCTGTGAACAGTGAAATGCGATATTTGACTCCAGGAAAACTAGCCGACGGGCAAAACAGTCACACAAGAGGCAGATACAAACACAAAGAACGCAAAGAAAGACGAAGCTCCTGTCCCAGAGGTGTCAAGAGCTTTGACCGCGGGACATGTGTACAGTGGTGGGTAGGGCTGCAAGGAATCCGTCAGAATCGAGATGCTTCATTGGCTGCCCATCTTAGCTTTCTCGGCTCTGGGTGCCGGTGCTGAAAGGACTGATTCACGCTTAGCTTAGGGGGTAAAATAGCAGGGGAAACAAGTAATTGACAGCCTGTCTTATAGACAGCTACTCCACTCGCCGCCAAATTTCGCCACGAGTAAAATATAACCAGTCAAGGAGACTCTTTCTTTTGTGCATCTTGAGCATCTGTGGTTATAAACTGATATGAAAACTAAATTAAGCTATGGATATCATTCAGTTTGGGAATTGTTTGCTGAAAACAGCCATAAACGACACCGACACACCCGTGACTGTTCAGTATTCAGCTAAATTCGTGGCACCTATGGCACATAAGCCACATCGCGGCATCCCCGCTACGCCAGAGCCAAGTAATATGGATGCTCACAACATATTACGTAGCCGTCGCAGATCATACAGAAGATTAATGGGTTGAGCTCCTGTCGAGCGGCCCCTTTATCCATTGCTGGTGTAGATGCTGCAGCCAAAAGCATAAATACCACGACCAAGACTGATGAATATACTGTTTACCAACGATGTCTACTCAATTAGTATTGGAAGTATTATAAAAGAAATCCGACCCAAGCTATTATGCCTTACGCGTCAGATTAGCGTGTGAATGCATACCCAAGAGCGTGGTAGCTTGTTCATCCTTGTATGAAGGCGGGGTAGGTAGCTGATCATTTTTCACAAGTCATCTGCATGGTTCCATTGACTTGTTCAAAGATTCACTAGACACAAGAATCCGTCAGTCAAGCCTCGATCCTACCATTGCAGTAATAGTTGTCGGCGTTGAAGGTCTCGGCATGCTTCAATCTCACTCAAAAGGCGAAGAGTTAGTATGGGGGCAGATTTTCAAGTAATCTCATCATTCACAGCATTTCTACTGAGCTTACATACATAACTAATACAAAACGCTCTTCCCTTCTCTACTTGTGAAGCAAAACCTTGCTATTCACATCGACAATCTTAATCGGCGCCTTGTGGTTATGCAGCGTCACCTTGTTCACCAAGCCGTTATTGTCCCACGAAAAGTCCACAGATCCGCCGCCTCTAATGCGCATGCCTTGAACAGAACCGCCCTTCCATTCTGATGGAATAGCTGGGCCCAAGATCACTGTGTGGATGGCATTGGATGCAGATGGAACTGGCAGATCAGTGATCAGCATGGCTAACACGGCGGCGCTGTATCCGAAATTGGCATCGATCTGGAACGGCGCTGCGAGCTCGTATGGCCAGCTGTTGCCAGAGGTGTACACGGAAAAGCCGTTGTTCGCGTAGTTCATATCGATGGCATATTTCAAGTAGGTGTATCTGCAGCAAAGTATAAGTAAGAATGTTGAACCGAGGTGGAATATGGAAGATCAAAGAGGTAGAAACTTACGCAATGTCGGTGTTGTTGAGCTGGGCCCAGCATGCGACTCGCCAGACCTTCTCCCAGCCAGTATTCGAATCAGCCGTGCCGTTGCCTCTGGCAGTCAGACTGACATTGACGGCGTCGGTGACGGTCTTGTTCCACATATGCGTGCCGATGCTGTAGCCAGGATACCAGCCCACGAGGTGAGAAAGGTGACGGTGCTCATCATCGGGCTGATCCCAACCGATCTTCCATTCTACTCGGTCTTAGTAATTGTTTTCTTAAAGATATATAGTGCTATTCGTGATGTGCGTACCTTGAATTTGACCGAACCAGCCGATAATAATACCCGGAGAGAGCTTTGACTGTGTCTCCTTTACGGTCTCGAGGAAGGTGGTGTTTTTGTCACCGGAATCTTCCCAACTGTCGATAATGTGGTCAAAAATCTCCCAGACAAGCTGCTGGTAGTGTGTGCAGCCAAACGTCTAATCAAGTTAGTAAATTGTCATAGACTGTCCAGTTAAACATTATGCTTACCGTCCAACCATGCTCAGGCGAGTTGCAAGGAGCGGCAACGAGGGTTCCATCGTTCGAATAGAGATCAGGAACCATCTCATGGATCCAGTATTCGGCAACCGACTTCATGAGCGGATACCCGACAGTCTTCCACCAGTGCGTGTCGCGGCCGTAGTCATAACGGTTCCAGACGTTTTGCACTGTCACAGGTAAGCATGTGATAAATAAACATCAGCTGGGTGCACTCACTAAGCCAGGCGGCGGATGCTGGGTAGTTGGACCACACAGCAGAGTTCATTTGTCTTCAAAACGGTCAGCAAGTTCATCGACAAGTATGGTCAAAATTTAATTCAGTTAGAACCTTACCCCGTAAACCCAAAAGTGTTGAGGTTACTGAATCCCACAAATCCAGGAGCGTCATATAGCAATTCTGCTGTCTCTGTTCCACGCGGCACCCACGTGTCGATTATAAAATCCCACAAAGGCCCTTGAATATCACCGAGACCGGTTTGTTCTGTGTGCCAGTGATTCCTATGGCATCATGATCAGTTAAAGTCGGCGTACGGACGAGGTCAACTTACATCTGGACGTTGACATCAACATGATAATCCGAACTCCAAGCCGGGAATTGGTTCTCTGTCCACATGCCCTGCAAATTGGGTGGCAAAGATCCATCTCTGCATGAACCGATGAAAAGATATCTGCCGTAATCAAAGAGGAGGTTCTCCACGAACGGGTCACCAACGTTATAGTCGTAGTTCTCCATCAGCGTCGCTGTAGGCACAGAAGCAGAGTGCTCAGAATCTGGCAGACTCAGGGTGAATTGGCTGAAAAGCGTATTGTGATCTTTGACATGGGAGTTGTACATGCTGGTGAAGCTTTTCTTCTCGACGGCCTTGATGGTGGAGACGACAGCTGCTGCAGGATCGACGCCCTTGAAGGAGTAGTTGCTGGCCCTGGTTCCCTTCTTTTGGTCGTAGTTTGTTCCGGCTGCGTATACCACCGTTACAGAGGTAGTTTTGCGATCTGAAGGAACAAGGAGCTCGTGGGCCGATGTGCATGTTGCTCCCCTGGGCCGATTAAGAACTTGTGCACGAGCGTCAAAGATCATGCCAATGTCCTGTTGAGTCTGTCCTCTCAAACGAACTCCATTGGCGTCGCATGAAGAGTTGGACGATGGGTTGCTTCGTTGGTTGTCCTGTAGTCCAATGGTCACGTCCGGCAGCGGCTTGTTGGACTGGACGTTGTAAGCGCAGACTTGGTCGGGAGAGGTGCAGAAAGTAGTTCTACATGGTTTGTCAGTTTCTGGAACAATTGCTTCTTCACAAAAAGCTAATGGTGCTTCAAGAGCGCCATTTCGAGAAATACGTACATGGTAAATTTGGCACCATTCGATGTAAAGACGGTTTGATGGATACCAGTTTCAAGATCCAGAGCGCGATTGTAAGAGCTGTATTTGCTGACTCCCGCAATCTTGACAGTGAGATTTCCCAGAGTCTCATAGTTGCCATAATGGTAGTTGTTTGGATCTCCATATAAGGCACTAATATCTGTTTAGAAAGAAATGTATTAGCGAGTCACGAAATCCGCAATTGAGTCGAGTGCAACAAACCGTTGTTGATTTGAGTGTCCCAAATCGTCTGTCTGATGCCCGGCAGGGCAGTGTAGACTGGAGCTGGTGGGTTGGCACCAGTGTAGTCCTGTACCAAAGTCAATCAGGCTATACAAACCGAAGTCGACAGCGGAAGCAAGGATTTAATTGCTTACAGGGCTTTCGAAAGGCCCTCCAGACCAAAGACTGTGTTCATTTAGAATTACAATGTCCTCTCCAACCAACCCAAGGGGCATTGCTAAATTTGCCAAACATTAGTCGTCTTGTCTCCAAGCGAAACGATTTCCACACCAACCTCCAAGCTTTCCATTTCCCAGCGGATAAGCTGTCATGATAATGTTGTCCGGGTCTGCAGGTTCAGTTGCCCAGAGTTTCCTCGCGCTTGCACCTTGGGCGCAAGCAGCGAGAGCGATGAGCCCCGTCCGCAACATTGTCGGCCAATGCTACTTTGTATGAAGAGGCGTTGAGGTTGAAACAACTGTTGTGTCTTAGAACAACTCGATGGGTCATCCCACCTTCTTAAATAGTTGCGATTGAGTTACCCCATCATCGTTGTGAACCATCGTGATCCATATCCATCCCCAGATAATGCGGGGTTGGAAGCCTAAACGTCTAACAGCGATCCCCATAGTAGCATAGTTTACTAGATGAACACGACGACATTGGAGAAGTCGTTGAGTTCTTCATCGTGTCGCATCGTGGAGGGGAATTAACCGTCCCGTAGGGTGTTGTCTCATTAGACCCGACGGGTGTGAGCGAGGGAAACGCCATGCCATTCATGGCATCAGGTTTACGGCTTTGGGATGCCTCGCAAACCATATGCTAATTGAAATGCAGAAAGTAGGTCAGTTGCACTGATCTCGCTGCGCCGGTAATCGACAGGGGCCAATCGTGGGGAAATGCTACTTGCCGACGGCAGCAGTGCTAGCTTCGGCCTGGGGAAGAATCGTCTTAGCTGTGTTTTGAGAAACGGAGAAACCGTCAAATTGCGGATATTAACTTGGTCAAGTTTCGTAACTGAAGAGGTGAGATATAAGCTGAGTAGTGAGACCAGTCCCTCTTTAAAGAACACTTTTTGGGGCAACTGTTTTATTATGACAACTACAGTGGCATCATCCCCCCAGAAGATATCTATGTTTATAGCAATTGTGTTGTCCCATTTTAAGTAATTTGAGCGAGACTTTAGTGGCAGATGACTGTAATTATGCGAAACGTTTTGTTTCATAGATAACCTAACACAATGCAGTAACCTCTCTAAGCCATGCACATGCACTGCTGACCAAGCGTGTCATTCCCTTTTCATAAATAGACGGTGCTCTAAACAAAAGATCGTCTTCAACGCTATCGGATATCGCAATTACGCATAGCAATTCGTTTCTTTCCAAATTACTCCGTACACGAGAATGCGAACCGGGATACGGTGCGGATACGGTGCGGATAAGCGCTTATTTACTTTGCCATCTCCTTTTCGTGACCGTCAATCATCCGATAGATGACTTTGCTCGCAAGAGAATCACTATTTTCAAATTCAACAGCGAAACTACTCAACTTCCGTCGGTTGGAATGAAAAGGTCATTCTAATTTCAGCGACGTGGTGAATATTTCTAGTGAAGTCGGTAGCTTGGCAAACACCGCGTTGCCGGAAAAACAGTTAAGCTTCTTGATACTTCAAATGTGGAAATAAAAAAGGGGTATGAAAGGGTCAGGTTTAAACTGCAACGAAGAAATATATATAGAAATAAGGAGTAGGGCTGTAAGCTGCACCTTGAGCACGGTCAACTCAGAGAGACTCCGGCCTCTATAACAATAGCCGACATCGGCTGATCCGGCTCTTACATGCCTTACTAAGAACGCTAGACTTTATACGAGCACCAGCCTTTGTCAACCAGGAACAGAGATGTGATTTGTTGAGCAAATTTCGGCTGTCGGTGGATCTTATCAATCAGATAAGCCATCAGTTGATCATGGGTCGGAGCGAATTAATGTGTGCCGTAGGGAGTGCAGAGGCACCGAATCAGCTGATGTTTCCAATTTTCGGCTTGTGATCCACGACCTAAAATATCGCAGCATCACGGCCGGTTTGGAGGTTCATCACAATATCGCCTACTGGCACCAATATGCTGCATCGAAAGTCGCGCGATGAGACGTTTCACACAAGCAACCCTCTATTTATCGCTGCTTGCTCATCTCTCTCACGCTCAACCCCTTTCTCCCAAAGATTCACCTAAACTGTGCGTGAAGAGCTGCGAGAATTCTCTCAAGTCTGCGCGATTCAACGATGTCGATCCCGCAGCATCACCTCGTCGACAGGCGTGCCAAAGCCGCCTCGCGTTATCATCAGAGTATCTATGTCTCGATATGAATTGTGGAGCAGAGACGCGCAACTCTGCGCTGCAACACCACAATGCTACTTGTTATGCCTCTTTCGGGAGCCCCATCCCGGCATTTAAGACAGACTACACCCATGAAGAGATAGCCGGATTGAGGAAAGTCGGCAAGAATGATTCGTTTGACGCTGGAAACACGTCGTCAGAGGTGGTGATCCCGTCACCTGAGTGGTTCATTTCCTGGTTTGATACCTTGGTATGTAGACTCATCTGTTGACGCTTGTGTCTCTTCTTATGCAATATTAACTTTTCCTAGGATGCCGTCAAATATGCCCAGAGACATCATTACTTCTATGGGTAATTCTTCTTACGATCTAATAGCAACGAGGCTTAGCTAACGCAACTTTAGTATCGGAGTAATGGTATTCTGGACTGCGGTGGTGTTTGTAGGCGTCGCGTACAAGGTCCATCTAGCAATTTCTCAACTATATGGAAGACAGCACACCTTTGACTCTGTCGGAATCTGGACAGAAACAGGATCGTGGTTCAAGCGCAACGTCACCATTCCCGCGACATTTGGATACAGATGTGCGCAAAACGTGTGGTGGGCCACGATCCCACCGCGCATCCAGTCATTCACAATTACACTGTTTCTTATAATGAACATTGTGTTCTGCATACATGGCTATAGAATCATTGATGAAAATCTCTAGTAGGCTAATTCCCTCCTCACTAATGCTTCTAGGCGTTCATACTCATCACCTCCACAGTTTCGAAACGCCAACTAAGCAGGTGTTGCGCTACGTGTCGGATCGGACAGGAATAATATCCTTTGCTAATTTTCCTTTTATTTGGCTGTTCGGAATGAGAAATAATGTTGCCATGTGGCTTACTGGCTGGGATTTCGGAACATACAACAACTTCCACCGATGGTGTGCCCGAATTTCGACCCTTGAAGCCGTTGTTCATTCCATTCTTTACACTGTTCTTATCTTTATGAGTGAGTTGATGTAACTTCCATTTATATGACTAACATGCGTCTCTGAATACTAATATCTACCTAGACGGAGGCTGGAGTTATTATTCATGGTGGTTTACCATGTGGTTTTGGAACGCCGGTCAAATCGTATGAAAGCCAAGTGCCCATGCTTGAAGAATGTTCTAACTCATCAATAGGCCACTATCGCTATGTGTGCACTATTAATACTTTCCGTCTATTGGACACGACGTCGCTTCTATGAAGCATTTCTCATCATACATATCGGACTCTCTATTCTTATCCTCTTCACAATGCTCGGGTAAGAATGCTGCTTCCACCGTGTGATAACACCGTCAATCAAGCTAACACAGCGACAGACATGTTTCAATATTTAATGGGGAATACGACGCATTGTTTTGGGTCCCAGCATTTATTTGGGTTATTGATCGAGTAATGAGACTCTTGCGAATCATCATATACAATCCTGGACGTTGGTCAACTACTGCATTGGCCAGCTACAGCGACTCCGCGAACATCATCCGTTTGACCATCCCCACCGATAATGCTCTCTACAAAATCCGACCCGGCAATTTCTTCTATTTGACGGTCTTGAACGACACGCGCTTTTGGGAAAGCCATCCATTTACCGTTGCATCGACCTCGGGCGAGCTTCCACAGGCATCGGAGTACTCGGATGAAGAAGAGCCGCTTTTGACTTCACCGACGATTGCCACAGAGATACAACTTGAGCGCATAGCCTCTGAACCAAAGAAACAATACATGTCATTCCTTATTAGGCCATACAATGGCTTCACTGAGCGCCTCAGAGACATGTTGGCTGACGAACAGTCGAGCTCGATGCCTCTCAAGGTACTGGTAGACGGACCGTATGGCCATACACAACAGCTCCAGGAGCATCGGCAAGTCGTATTTATTGCTGGCGGATCCGGAGTTGTCGTTGCTCTCTCATACTTGAACTCTCTTTGCGACGGGATGAAAGAACCCACCACAATCGAGCTACACTGGGCAGTTCGAGAGCCTGCATTCGTACGAGATGTTCTTTCCAAAGAGGCCAAAAGCGCCCTTGACACAGGCATGTTATCGCTGCATCTCTACATGTCTTCACACGGGGATGACGTTGGCACGAATGATTTGCCAAGCAAGGTTGAGCAACACGTTGGCCGACCAAATATTCACTCAGTCATCATGTCGGCAGCGCGCGGTGCTCAGGGCAGTAATTTGGCTATCGTAGCATGCGGACCTGCTAAAATGGCAGATGACTCGAGGTTGGCGGTTGTCGATGCATTAAAGAATGGGAATCACAATATAGACTATTATGAGGAGAGCTTTACATGGTAGATGGCGTTATAGAATGGGTTATAGAAAGGATAATTCTCATAGATCGTGCAAATAAATACCCAAGAAGCTTTCGCGACAGCAAAGATTATGTATCGGAACGCAATAGGGCGAATTGGTAGAATTTCCTCAAGAGTTAGATCGGTGAATTATCGAGGAGTCTAAATAAACTGCGCGAATGATTACTTTATAAATAACTGAAGGTGCAAGGTGCAAGGTGGCAACGGCTCATTGCAACGGACAGACTTGCCACGGAGAGAGTTGCTTGCAAAGAGCTGCTCAAGTCAAATGAAGTGCAGATTAGAAACTCCACTATTGCACTCCATTAAACCAATTATATCTTCGTATCTCCTTGAAGCGATGCTTCCGGAGAGAGTTGCCTCCAGACGGATATTCCACACACTAGTATCTCCGAACCTAGCATCATGTTCACTAATCCGATCCTATCCATTGAACCCTACAGCATAGTTCTGATGGGGCGAAAAGAAAAGTTGTGAATAATAATCTTCGAGCAGATGAGTGAGCGCTTAACGTTTCCCATCCAATTATTGACATAGAATCCGGACGTTCTTGCCAATTCAAGGACGATTGCAGTCCGTTATGTGCGAGAAATAAGAGGGAAGCGATGATACCGATGAACTGCTTTGGCAGTCCATAGAGTCGATAGAAACGCTGTTTACGAATATAAAAGCAGCGCTCATTCTTGCTACTGAGCTCCTGCTTGATACCTGCTTGATACATCACCTCTTCATCAACCACTTCTATCATCGCCAGCAGATAACTTTTTACTATCAATCACACTTGAAAATGTCTGAAAGCCTTGTTTTCATTACCGGAGCCACTGGCTACATTGGAACTCACCTTGTTGGTGATGTCCTCAAAGCCGGTCACCGTGTTCGTGTCGCGGTGAGGAGCCAGGAAAAGTCTCAGTTAATTAAGGAGCTGTATCCTTCTGCTGCGGATAAGATCGAATATGCCGTCGTACCGGATATGTCACAGCCCTCTGCTTATCAAGATGCTCTGAAGGGTGTCAGCTATGTTTTCCACCTGGCTGGAGCAATGGTCGACAAGGGAGTAGAGCTGGAAAGAGACTTTGTTGATCCTGCGGTCAATGGAACCTTGTCGATTCTTGAGTCTGCCAAAAAGGAACCCAGCATTCGAAAAGTTGCCATTGTGTCGTCCTTTTTGTCTTTGATGCCCATGGATGGCGTTATGCGCAATCCCTTCCACATTAAGGGTATGTTATCACAACAACATCGTGAATTAGCCGAATAAGCTAACAGTTTGGTAGCCAATACCGGCGAAAAGTTCGCTGTCGATTATAAAATGGCTTTCCCTGAGGGCTTACCTGGCCAGCTTCTCAAGTACCAGACAGGCAAAATCGTTGCCCACCAAGCTTACCGCGACTGGATCCAGAAGGAGAACCCCAAGTTTACTGTTGTGAGCGTTCATCCTTCTCAGGTCTTTGGACCTAGCCTGGTGCAAAAATCTTCGAGCGAGCTCAGCGGAGTGAATTTCCTTATGTGGATGACTCTGCAGTCGGATGCTCCGTTGACACCTTACCTGATGGTGGATGTTCGCGACGTCTCACTCGCACTGGCACGAATCATTGATGCCGATGTTCCCTCTGGAACTGAGCTGCCCATTACTGGTCCTCTTTACACCTGGAAGCAGTACGCCAGCTTTATCAACTCGAAATATCCTTCTTTGGCCATCAAGTTTGCGCCTCAGGAGGAGCCAACCATGACCATGGATAGGGATGTTACAGACAAGTATCTCAAGGTGAACTGGACTTCACCGGAAGAGACTATCACTGCCTTTGTTGATCAGCAAATTGCATTGTCATAAAGAGAGGAGGTGTATCCTGATGTTAAAGTTTAGTATAGTATAGGTGACTATGAGCAATGCCAATAATAGATCTATATCATCTTGACCAGGATGCATTGTTGCGGGTACTGACATGACACGTTAATAAAAGAGATGTTAAAGCTGATGGTTACAGTATAAATAATAAATTGCTATGCTAAAACATTAACTACTTTCGCTTCTTGTCTATATGATATTCTGTCTAGTTTTTCTTGCCGTCATTGACCAGCTCTACCTCAGCTGCTGAGTCGTCGAAGAGCCCGGATTTTAAAGCAGAGGGATATCTTTCAGTTGAGTAGCCGACTGAACGCATCCACTCCTCGATGGTCTTGATGCGCTTAGGGTGGATCTTGTCCAAGCGAGCATAGTCCTTAGTCCAAAGGCCCTTGTTACCACCGCTCTCTTGCCAGATTGTGAACCAAGGAACAAACATCTCAGCCATGGTCTTGAGTGTTGGGTCTTCATAGCCTGGAGATCCAGCCAGACCAATCTTGGTTTTTGGCCACGACTCGGCCACTGCGGAGAGAGGTAGAGGCTCGAAGCGAGCAGGCTCTCCAGTCACCGCGGTAAAGGCGGCAGCAATAGTGTTACCATTTACGTGGTCAATGCCAACGCTGAGCAAGTCTGCTTCAAATTCCTTGGGGTGCTCAAACATGTATCGAGCAAACCAGGCGAAGTCGACCAATCCTACCATTGCCATAGCACCATCAGCTTCGATGGGCATGCGGAAGACATAGACACCATCGTCTCCCTTGGCGGGAGACCATGTAGCAAGGTGGGACTCGGGATAGGGACCGCTTTCAATGGCACTCCAGTTCATCTTATCGGTTGGCTGAGCCTTCAAGAAGTCTAAAAAGGGCGGGAAAGTTAGTGCTCCCCCTAGGGATGTTAAGTCAGGTTATGGTGATGAGTTTCTTACCGACAACCTTTGCCTTTCCATCGACAAAAGGGACACGATACTTGGGGTTGAACCCAGACTTCTTAGACACAAACGGTAGAGAACTGTAAACAAAGTGCTTGACACCAGCCCAGTAGGCAATCTCGTAGATGCGAATGCCCCAGAAGATCTCTGCCTTCTCACCAATCGCGAAGCCGTTGGTGTTGACGAATACACCGTAGACTCCCTCAAATGCAGAAACGAGATTGTCTTCGTCATAAGTGTCGCCTTCAACCACGGTGATGCGGGGGATGGCCGCCAGAGAGACGCTCTCCTCCGACTTGGCATTTCGAGACAGGATTTTGACCAAAAAGTCCTCGTTCTTGACCAGTTCGCGGGCCACGGCGGAGTTCTGAGCTCCGGCTCCGCCCAAGATGAGGATGACTTTGGACATGGTGGATTATTGAGTTATCTTAATGCTGTTTGCTGTGTTGTGATATGTGTGATATGTGTGTGAATTGCTGATTTGAATGATGGAATAATCTGAGAGGGAGACTTTGCCAACTCTTTATATATCCTGTTGCATTGTAAATCTTCTCGATCTCCTTTACACCGTTCACTAATCATGTCTCATAGCATTTAGACTCTCATGAGGTCACAAGTCCGACAGGTAGAAAGTGTTGCGAGCGTAATGATGCTCTGTAGCCACGATTACTGATCCCACCGCCTTTCTAGCTAGGCAATTGCCGCATTTGTAGAGGCCAGCCCAGAGGCAAGAGATGCAATTGGATGCCCCCTACTTAGATATGTCATTATACTTCTTGGGGTAAAGCGAGACGCCGCGGACTTTGCAATTTTTCGGGGACAAAGGGCTATGATGATGCCACTCAATTACTAAGATTTGTATTCATCAAACTGGCGCATCAAAACAAAAAAAGATACTTTAGGTCAGATAATGCAACGCAACGAAATACACTAATTGCATCTTTCTCTAGTGCTGCAATCCATTGGTCTGGCACTTAACAGTATGTTCCCGGATATGTCAGCGATAGTCGAGAGTCTCAAGACTGTGAGACTTTAGCCGCCAGAAAATCGTCACGGATTCTGCTGCGTGATCGGATTGGATTATAAATATGGAGATTCTAGAACCAACGGCAAAGTAGAGCTACTCTTCGTGCCCAATAGAGATCACCATAGTCAAAGTATCGCTACGTATACCATCAGAGAAGTCCCGCTTTTATGGCCAGGGTACGTGCTACCCTCTTTGGAAAGCCTCTTTTAGTCATGTTAGTAATGGTCAAAGCGGAGACTTTCCTCCTTACTCGCCAATCAGGCTTGCAGTTTTGTTGGGTCAGAAACCGACGCTCGGCTCGGAGATTTTTTGGGCGCCTCTTCCATCATTTAGTCGGAATGTTTATAAAGAGAGCCGGTTCACGATCAGTCGTGGTAAACAGTGATTACAATTCATCCGTTTCCGGGTATTACTATGATGGCATATCTATCTCATAATCACGCCGCTTCCTGGCTTTCAACAATAAAGTCAGGACTCTTCTCGAAGACTACAACACATGTTCAGACAGACAGCAGAGCACGCTGAAGGTATTCCACTGGTCGAACTAATATAAAGAAATAGAAATGATGATTCAAACTTCTCAAAGCCTTTTTTTTCCTTCTCTTAATCTATCCAATAAGTAATCGAAAGGTCCATGAGGGCGCGTAGGAGCTTCTTTAGAAACACCAATGAGATTTTGGGGGAGACAGAGTGTCTCTTAATCGCCATACTTGGAAGCGTCACATGGGATTTGACAGAATTTTCAGAGAAAAATAGAGTTGGAAATACTCCTGACAAATTTTGACATATCAACTATTCCGGCATCATTTATAAGGTGGCCGAGTTCCACAACGTAATTCTGCGGAAGTTGATGTGTGGCCCCTCATTGGAAAGGACGGCACCATCCCCAGTCTTGCTCGGCGAAACGTTGTGGGCACACTTACAAGGATGTCAAAGAGACTTTCTACGTATTCAGCCATACAGTCATTAAGAGTTCGCAAAAGAAGGAACTGGATAGTTCTATGAGACCTTCTTCCAAGCTTCACCGCATTCACGAGGAAGTGGGCATTGGTGGTATCGCATTGATGTAACCCGGATCACATCTTCAAAAGCAATTCTTAATCAGACGAATTTGAGTAGATAGCTATTTAGGAAAAATATTAAAAGTATGGCCCACCATAACTCTGCTAATCAGGCCTGAAAACTTCCTGGCCGAAAGGTGTTCTAGCATAAGTCAGACTATTTCTACGGCTTCTTCATCAGAGTGGCAACCGCATCTTTCTCTGTGAGACCACTGACACCAATCCTCAAATAGTTGGGATCGCTGTCAATCAATTTAGCTGCCTCGCCACTTCTAAGCTCGTCAACATCCCAGTTACTCCAGATGAAGCGGCCGTGCAGGAAGGCAGCGTCAGGAGTGGCGGCCCAGACACTTAGGGCAGCAGGCAAGTTTTCTTCTCTGCGAGTTAGCAGCTGACCTTTGAGTATGGTACAGAGAGGCGAGACAATCTTCTTGAATCAAGGGACCAGGCTGAAAAGGTTGACTCACCATTATCCCAGTTAATCAGAGAGTTCTCATCGAATCCATCTGCGCGACTCATGGGCGTGAGAACAGCACCTGGATGAAAGGTAACGATTTGCATTTCTTCCGCCTCGTGTTCTTAGGCGAATTGTTGGGCGATACCCAGACTAGCGTTTTTGGTCAATCCGTACGACGGCTTGCCTGACAAATGCCAGACATATGCGATTAGAGTGGAAAGATTGACAACATATTTTGGACCTCCAGACTTTTGATGATAAAAGTGTTGAATCAGGTCAAAGGTAGAGCGGACGTTGATATGATAGTCGCCCCAAAATTCGTCCAAAGGCATGTCGACCATCTTTTTTGACGTTCCTCCAGTTGCCGCGTTAAGAACCAAGACATCAAGGGTAATACCATCTTCTTTCAACCCAGAAAACAGCTTTTTGACCGAGGCGGTCTCAGCAATGTCACCACTGCCAGTATCTACAATGGTGGGTGATCCGAGTTCTTTGGCCTCTGCTGTCAGCTGTTTACCGGCCGATTCCAAAACATCGGCTCTGCGGCCGAAGATGATAATCCGCTTAGCATTTGCTAAAATGAAGGCTTTGCTAATGGCATATCCAATACCCGAATGGCCGCCGGTGATGGGGACAGTTCGGCCGGCCTGGCTGTTCTCTGATCGCTTAGGATCGATGGTTGGGTAGGCCGCCTTGCGGATGTTCTTGATAGATGGTAGGCCCATTGTTCCACTTCTATTTTGTTTCAATTGGCAAATAGGCCCCTTGATATAATGATTCAATCTAAGAGATACAATAACATATCCAGTCTGATAACAGAGATAGTAATAGTCCATTGTTGACTTGATTGACAAGTTCCTATGTGTTATATAAGATAGAAACAATGACATCAGTTGCAAAAAATATTGTCCATCTACACCATTTGTAATCTACAATCTCTCTATTCATCCTTGGATTTGCGTACCTTTGCTTACACGTATCTTGGATCTTTCGAGCAGTCCTAGTGCGGGGCCGCTCGTGGCGGACATTTTGTCCGCAGGTGTCGCTCCAAGAAAGTCAACTAATACTACTGAATACTTAGTCATTAATAGGAAATTATAGTAGCAATAACATATTGACAGATTAATTAAAAGCAAAAAATAAAAATGTAAGTTAATCATCTAGTAGTAATTAGCTTACAGAGCACCTTATTGACACATAGGGAACGCCCTTTGAACTGGCTTGACGAACGCTTAACAACACTCGGCCAACCTGGCTTGCCTAGCCACTATGAGGACCACGGCACGAAAAAGTCATAGAATTATCTGGCCTACAGTAGATATTCAGAGGATTTTCACATTAGAACGAGACCTTTTTGTCGATAGGTAGTTGCTGCGTTTGTTACTAATGGGCACATTTGCTTTGCGGACAAGAATCCCGCAAAGCCCCATCCCGGATGATGACAAACGCCTCACCACGGATTCCGAGGCCGCAGACTATTACCAACTTGACCTCTGCCGTCATTCGTTATGGCTTCTTTTTCCAGTCAATGAACTAATGGAACATATCGTATCGTGCCGCTTGTTTGCAGCACGCGGGCGTAATGGACCTGCATAACACATCCCGGGCGGACCCTCGGCATGTGAGGCGAGTCTCCTGCATTGTCTGTGCCAAGGGCATGCGGAGATGCTCCCGCCAGATCCCAACGTGCACCCGTTGCGCCGAGAAAGGCCTTGTCTGTCGATATCCTGCTCTTCGAATCTCCTACGTTCCTTCCGTTGAGCTCGTCTTCTCTTCTGATGGCCCACCAACGGTGTATCAGGACCTGTGCGGATCTTTCGGCAACTCTGCCGGTTTCAGTGCTTCAAGTACCACGGCGAACGGCCATTACCATGAACAGATCCTCGTAGATAGTACTTACGAAAGCAGAGACCGTCTTACCCACGATTCCACTTCACTCTTGACTGAATCCCGTTCTGTTACCACTGGAGGTGAACCTATATTGGCTCCTCATTTGTCTAACCCGTGGTTTCTATCTCCAAGTTCCTGGGTCATTACAGACAATGCCGGCTCCGTCCGACCTCGCGGTTGTTTCAACGAAGAGGCACTTCGACAATTCCCCGAGCATGCTATGGCTTGGCTAAAACAGTGGTCTGTAAAAGGTCATTGCCCTTTCATTCACCTGAGCCAACAGAAGACGTTCAACGGCTTCCCAGACTGCCTGCAAGATGCTTATACCGTTACCGCTGCATACACAAACTCCACATTAGCAACAAAATAACTGGCTCTGCGTATCCTCCAAAGTCGTGCCGCACAGCTCGTCAGTAATTCTAAAGATGCACGACCCATAGAGGATCTTGTATTTGGTCCCATGACGGCGCCATCTCGCCTCCAAGCTCTTCTAGTATATACCATTGTAGGACTTTTCGATGGTGATATCCGCGCAAGGGGCCAAGCTGAAAGTAATCTCGATGTGCTTACGTCGTGGGCAACAGAGCTCTGGGAACGGACCGTGCTGGATATATCTCAAGGCCGCGGGGCTGAAGACAACCCTAACACTGACAACAGTGACCCTCCGGCTACAGAGAGTTGCAGGAAATCCGGAACGACGAAAGAGACCATGGATGCCACTGCGCCTCCGTCAATCGATCAGACCATCAGCACCACCAAGTACGACTACGTGGGGCTCCTCATGGACGGAACAGTCTACTCTGCTTGGCAATCCTGGACATTTGCCGAGTCGATACGCAGGACCTGCCTCACTGCTGGCATCACCCGCTCCGTATTTCGGGTCTTGCAGAAAGGGTGGTCCGATTGTCCTGGTGGCATCATCTTTACCGCAGCGAACGGGCTGTGGGACGCACCCGATCCGCATATATGGATGAAGCGTATTTCTTCGTCGGGGTTTTTGGCCGTGCGGCACACAGAATTGGAAAACTTGGTAGATCAGACATATCGCTGCAAAGTGGATGAGTTTTCGCAAACTATTGTAATAATATCATTTGGCTTGGAGAGGTATGCACAATGAGGGGCTGATTCTAACCAACATGGAACTGTGTCGGTAGACTCAGAGGTTATCATCATAATTCGTTCAATATGGAAGTAAAATTGAACGTAGTATCAACCATGCATATAGAGTTAGAGAACGTTATATAGAGTAAATTTCAGAAGCATTCAACCGCACAAAATTTGTTTATTCGTATAGCACTTCATCTACTCAAGCAATGTTTATTCTGACTTGATCCGAGATGCAGACATGATATCGCTGAGTTGCAAAATGATTCTGAGTGGTACAGGGTAGCTCCATGTCTCGAGATAAAGCTCCAGGGCTGTCGATAGGTGAAACCTGGCACTGTACCTACCTCTAGTGCCCAGCTCTAGACGCGCGCCAGTGCTATTATCCTGTCACGGCATAATAAAAGATGGAAGAGATCGAGATATGACGTTGGGGCTATTGTTTTCTTTCTCATTGGTTCCCTCGAATAATTGCTTCTCTTTGTTCATGCATCACAAGTTCATCATCTTTTTGCTTTGTGTTGGCAAATAAGTAGACCGTCAATCGATGATCTAGACGTCGTAATTCGGTCAGGCGATACGGTGGCAAATCAGCTTGCGAGGCGCGCAGTTGAAGATTTGCGGCCATGTGCTAATAAAGTGAAGAGATAAAGTTTTTATGAATACCAGCGCAGATCCACAAACACCCCGACTCTTTCAATGAGACACGTGCTCGAGGGGAGGACTGCGATAAGCCTACATGGACAAAACGCGGGCTTACGAGAAGGAATGGTTGCAATGCTTGGAGTGGGTCGATCATTGGCCCTTGAGCGTGTTTGTCTAGTGGTTGGCTAGTTGAATTGGATGCCTCTTTTTTTACACTTTTTTCTTTCTGCTCCAGTTCTTTTTTTCTCTTTTGCCTCCCGCAGGCGGCTGAGAGTTGCCAAGCCAGCAGATGAACCGAAGTCAGGTCAGAGACACCGAAGCAGTGGGCGAATGAGGTGTGAAATCTCTAAATACTGGACCTCGCCGCCTTGGCCGTGGCGCTATGGAGCAATGAATCGAGTCTTGGCTGCGCCGTTGATCGCTTTCCGGTCACCGAAGCGCCGCACGTGTGCCAGGGTGGTGAGGAAATCTGATCATGACTGGTCATCAGTATCCCGAGACGTATTGAATTGGATGGGAGTAGACGTTATGCCGAGCTACTAGCAGTTGGAAGCCTTGAATCGTTCCGCTGAGAGGCTTCTGGGCAAGCAAACCTGGCCACCATTGTCACCCCGTGGGAAGTGACACACCCCTGAACGGCTCCAACGAGCTAGCGCTGGACTGGATGCCAAGCTTAAATGTTAACTTTATCCACACTGAATGTAAGTGGTCAACCTTATTGCGGTTTAACTTGGGTCGTTGCCAGTCTTGGCAAGGCCGCAGACGAAGGCTTTGTTCCTTCGAGGCCGAGGCACGTGCTCTGTCGTGATCGAGGGACTTGAGCTGGTTTTGGGATAGCCTGTCTGATTCGACCCTGGCTATCGTTTTTCGATAGCGGTGGTGGTGGTGGTGTTGGCCCTCCTCTCTGACGAAGCAGACACGGAGATAAGGACAGACGGAAGATGAACAAAGAAGACTGAAGAGAAGCAGAGTCTCGACCGGCCAGATGGATGAGGAGATTCATCTGTTTGTCCGCTTCCCGGCCGCATTATTTGCATTTCAGGGCGTTCACGCGACACTCGGTCCAGCTTTGAGAAGATGGCGGCCTACATGGCCGGTTCGGGAATCTCTTGGCCGCAGCAAGTCTGCTCAGCCGGTGGATCCATCTCGACGAACAAGAGTCTGGGGGCCGCATCGATCTACCGCTGAGAGCTGTCGACGAACCCACGTGTATTTTCCTGGGGACGTGATAGGGAGACGGACTGCGCGAGGCTTACCCTGCCACCAACAACGTCGTGCCTGATGCTGTCTGCGTTAGAGCTTGGAACTTTGCAAGGTTCCACGAACACTTTCCATCAGACAGCTGTTGCTTCAGGACTAAGGCCAATATCCGTTGCCACATGCTGATCTATTCTTTGCCCAAAAGTGTGCATTGACGACGTCGGTGTCCCAACGGGGAAAGGACCACGATGTTTCTACCCCATCTTGCCTCTTGTCTTCCTTCTTGTCGTGCGTGGGACGCACAATACGATAGTGGCTATGGAGCATGCGGATAACGATGGAACCTGGACCGAGGAGAATATGCACTCTTGGGCTGGTACCCAGGGGACCTGGTGCTGGGTGCAGGTTACATATGTAGTACACGTACGAGTTAGAGCTGGGGATATAATATTTAAGAAGCGTCCTGTGCGACTGCCCTTGGACTTCTCTTCCGGCTTGACTCTTTACTATCCCCATTCCAATCTTTGCAGGATCACCCTTCCTACAGCTTGGGGTTGCTGAAACGCACATCCGTCAAAATGGTGCTCCATCAGTATGACTACATCTTTGCCATTGGCACTCTGTTTGCCATGCTGGATGCCTACAACAACGGTGCCAGTAAGTAATCTCTTTACAAAGCTTCACAATTTCACAACAGCAAAATATCTAACCCATATGCTCTCTCTCTTACAGACGATGTTGCCAACTCTTGGGCCACCAGTGTCTCATCTAGGTCCATCTCCTACCGACAGGCCATGATCTTCGGTACCGTCTTCGAAATGCTCGGAGCCATCACTGTTGGTGCCCGAACGGCCGATACCATCAAGAACGGCATCATCCCCAACTCTGCCTTCCAGGGCAACGCCGGTGTCCAGATGCTCGCCTTCACCTGCGCCCTCGCCGCCGCTTCCTCTTGGGTCATGTGGTGCACTCGTCACTCCGCTCACGTTTCTTCCACCTACTCCCTCATCTCTGCTGTCGCTGGTGTCGGTGTTGCTACTGTCGGTGCTAGCAAGGTTCAATGGGGATGGAATGATGGCAAGGGTCTTGGTGCCATCTTCGCTGGCCTGGGTATGGCTCCGGCCATTTCTGGTGGTTTCGCTGCCGCCATCTTCCTCCTGATTCGCTTTGTCGTTCACGTCAGGAAGAACCCTACACCCTGGGCCGTCTACTCCTCTCCCTTCTTCTTCCTAGTTGCCGCCACCATCTGCACTCTGTCCATTGTCTACAAGGGTTCTCCCAACTTGGGTCTTGGTAAGAAGCCTGCGTGGTACATTGCCGCTGTCACCATGGGCACTGGCGGTGGTGTTGCGCTTCTGTCCGCCATCTTCTTTGTTCCTTTTGCTCGCGCCAAGATCCTGAAGAAGGATTACACCGTCAAGTGGTGGATGTTCATCCTCGGACCTCTTCTGTGGAACCGCCCTGCTCCCGCCGATGCTGAGACCGCTGCCGTTCCCGACTACGCTGTTGTTCAGCACCACAAGGATGACCAGCACTCTTCCGGCAACTCTGTTGATGAGTCTCTCGACGGCGAGGCCCTCAAGAATGACGTGGATGCCACGACAACCCCCGCCGATGCCGAGAAGAACATCTCTGCTGTTGAGGCTGCCAGGCCCACCTACGCCGAGCTCATGGCTGAGAACCAGAACCGCCTCAATGCTAGATTATGTAAGTTTGGAGATCAAAGGAGACACAAACAAGCTGTACTAACTCGTAATTAGATAAGAAGCGTGGACCTATCGGCTGGGCTATGCGCACTCTCCGTGACAACCCCATGGGCCCTGGTGAGATCTACGAATTCAAGAACATCAAGATCCTTGCTATCCGTATCCCCGCTATGATCACTGCCGGTCTTCTCTATGGTCTCTACTACGATATCCACGCTGCCCAGACCGGTGCTGAGGGCACCCCCGATGGTGAACGCATGAAGCGTGTCTACGCCGCTGCCCAGAAGTTCCCCAACGAGGTCGAGCACACCTATTCATTCATCCAGGTTTTGACTGCTTGCACTGCCTCTTTCGCTCACGGTGCCAACGATATCGGTAACTCTGTTGGCCCCTGGGCCGTCATCTACTCTGCCTGGAAGACTGGTAACGCTGCCGCCGCCAAGGCCCCCGTTCCCGTCTGGCAGTTGGCTGTTCTGTCTGCCATGATCTCCATCGGTCTCTGCACCTACGGCTACAACATCATGAAGGGCAAGTTTCATTCTATGCTCCGTCTCCTAGTTTGAGTCTGATTCACTAACGCGTCATATAGTCATGGGTAACAAGATCACCTACCACTCTCCTTCTCGTGGTTGCTCCATGGAGATGGGTGCTGCCATTACCGTCCTCGTCTTCTCTCAGTACTCTCTGCCCGTTTCTACATCCATGTGCATCACTGGTGCCACCGTTGGTGTTGGTCTCTGCAACGGCACCTTCAAGGCCGTCAACTTCCAGCGAGTTGGACTTTTGTTGTTCTCCTGGATCATGACCATCCCCGTTGCCGGTACCCTCGGTGGTGTGATAATGGGTCTCTTCCTCAACGCCCCCCATTTCCTTCCTGCCGCTGCTTCTGCTTAAGCAGCTCATCTACGCACATGAAAAAAAAGTTATTCTGGGGATGTGGTCAAGGTTGTGGATAGAACTGTGTTTATTACCAAATGATTGATATCCTGCATACATATTTATGGTTGCTCTGTACTTAATTTAGTTTCAGCGATGAAGGGGACAATACCTAGTTTAAAAAGATAGTCGACGCGTCTCGCGTAACGAGGAATATCACACATGATGATGATAAACTATTGTTCGTTTTTGGATGATGAATGTCTTGCTAAACGTCAATTAATGAAGTCACTAAGTGGGCATGTAGCGACAGTAGATGTATAGCAAGAACATCGGCTCTTGTAAATGACGTGTGACAGCCCACACGCGATGAGAGACAAGAAGAAGAGGAAGCAAATGCAGATTATACTCAGGCAAGGAGATAATAGAGATGTATATTGTCTTAATGACCGACCGCGCTTTTCTTGTCGCCATTATTCGCTGAGGTTGAGACTTTGGCCCATGTTGTCTTTATACACTGTTCATTAGTAATGGACATTAAAGAGCCAGTTGCCCTTGTGTGGCTATGAAAACATAAATTTTGATATCATATGACTTCATAAATTTCCTGTAATGAATCCATAGTCATCACCTCAAAAATGAACAGACAGGACAAAACTCGTTATCGCAACGTGTAGTAGTTGGACTGCTATAACTGAATATGTTGGAGCAACCTCGTAAAGTTTGGGTGGTTAAACGCGCGAGGTACTTAGCTCATTATTCTTCTTTTCACAACTACTCAGTTAGATAAAAAGCATACTCTGAATAGTACTCAAGGTTGCTAGAGGGCTGAATGGCTAGTTTGGGTAAATGCGGCCGCTTTCTGTTTCCATAGTCTCCCAACTCTTCAAACCCCTGTTCAATAGACAATCAAGCGAGCGCTTGTTAGCTAATCTGCTTTCTCATCATTAGCAGATCAGGAGTATGGATTGATTCCATAGTCTTTAGTGGAAACACTTCTATAAATGCTCCAATCAAATTTCCCATTTCGTGAGGCTGCATTTGGATGGTGCTGCCCGCGCCGATTACAAATCCGAAAATTACGCTACGGTCGGAATTACACAGATCTAGATGCAGCTAAACAAGACGATTTATCACTTCTTGTTGAACAGTAGCTATGAAACTTCAGATTCGGATAGACTTGAGTAAGGAATGACAAATGGTATTCATTAGATTGGGATGTATAGACACTCATATATCGGGATGAATTGTTTGAGATATAATAGTCGAGCTTCACTATGCATTAAATAGAACTCATTATCTTTAGAAGCTCTATTCACCCCTAACTCTCCAAATTCAATCTTCTCCCAAGAAAAGAAGTCACAGCACGCAAAATGGCGAATGAGGCATTATGGTTAACTGGGGTTGGCGAGCCGCCAAAGATTGGACTGGCAGATATACACGAGCCTGGAGAAGGTGAGATGTTGATACAGGTTCGTTTAATCTCAACATCGTTCTCCAAAATAGTCCCCAAGGGTATACTAATCAAGATGTAAAGGTTAAAGCTATAGCAGTTCAGCCTGGAGAATGGAAGATACAAGAGGGCCTCATTCCTATTCAGCTCAAGTACCCAACTGTTATTGGCCGTAGGTTTCTATCTGAACCCGCACTATTGTTAACATTTCCTAACAAGGCTACTAGTTTCTGCGTCTGGAATTGTTGAAAAGACCGGCCCTGGCGTTACTCGCTTCCAGCCAGGAGACCACATTTTAACCAATACTACTGGGGTTCTTCGAAATGACTCTCGTTTTGGCGCATATCAGAGATATTGCCTTGTTCCTGAACGATTAGCTTCAAAGGTAACCCTTCTTGTAAACAGTGGTGCGATAAACATATCTCTAATTGCCATGATATCTAGATAAGTGATGTATCATTTGACGAAGCTGCCAATATCGCTACATCCTATACGACGATGAGTGCTCTAGTCCTTCATCTTGGCTTGAACAGGCCACAAATACCCAGTGCACCTGCCACTGGCGAAAAGATTCTCATCTGGGGCGTATCATCATCGCTAGGAATTTTCGCAACTCAATTGGCCAGACATGCTGGGTACGAGGTTGTCGGTGTCGCTTCTGGTCGCCACAAGGAACTCGCAGAGCGATTTGGTGTTACGCATTTTGTAGACCGCACCTCAGAAGATGTTGTCTCTGCAGCGTCTGCATTGGGACCATTCAAGGCTGTTTTTGCTGCTGCTGATTCTGCAGAGGATCAAGTCAAAATCGGAGCGATACTGGCGGCTCTGGGTGGCGGCTCATTTTTATCCACGATGGGTGTTCGAGCAGGGGTTGAACTGCCTGCAGGCGTTACGGGACATTTTGCCCAGTATATTGATGACTACTTGGATGAGAAGAATAGTGAGTTTACAGAGTGGTTCTGGTGGAACTTTATGGAGAAGGCTTTGGCCAAGAAGCAGCTCACTTCGCTCCCTCTTACTATTATTGGGGGATTAGACAAAACAGGAGAGGCGTGGAGGATTCTGAAGCATGGAGAAAATCACGGAACACGGCTGGTCATTAAGCCGGGCCACAAGGCATGAGATTGTTGGCATTTCTTGTACCACATGAGTTGTAGTTGAATAAAGTCGAATCACAATCTTTACATGAAGTAGAAACTCAAACAGCGAAGAAGGATAGCGGGGTTTTATACTCAAGGACTTCATTTAGAAACATGCTCAGTTGTGGTTCTGCGACTTGGTTAATACACTATTGGCTCCAACTGTTGCGCCCTCCGCACATGTGGGCCTTTTTTTTTTTTTTTTGGAGATAATGGCTGCATCAATTTAGCTTCTCAAATTTCTCTTTGGCCTGCTCTTTAACATTGCATTGACTCACCCGCCACAAGGCCTTAATAAAAGCACATCGGTGTCTCTTGCATTGGTGTAAAAGAATGACAATACCATCCCATGACGACAGTTATGTCGTCATCGACAGAAACGGCATTGTCGAAAACAAGCACTTGGTCCATGCTGTTGTCGTGGACTCTACTGGGCAGCTTCTACTTTCCCTTGGCGATCCCTCGCGTATAACATTGCTTCGCTCTGCAGCCAAGCCTGCTCAAGCGCTGGCGGTTGTGGAAACTGGTGCATTTGAACAGTTTGGCTTTGATGATGTTGATCTAGCACTTATGTGTGCTTCACACAGCAGCGAAGAACGGCATGTTGCACGGGCTCAGCAAATGCTCGCGAAATCACGGCACGTCGAAGATCAGTTGCGCTGTGGTGGTCATCCCTCAATCAACTTAGCCATCGCCCGAGAATGGATAAGGCGTGGTTTCGAGCCAACCGGAGTTTATAACAATTGCTCCGGAAAACACGCGGGTATGCTAGCTGGTGCTAAAGCTATTGCCGCTACCTCAGACGACTATCACCTTCTCACACATCCGATTCAGAGTAGAGTTAGGCGGGTGGTGGAAGAATTGGCAGGTCTGGAGGAACAAGATGTTCGGTGGGGGCTTGACGGTTGCAATATGCCAGCTCCTGCGTTACCCCTCTTCCATCTTGCTAAGATTTATGCTTCATTTGCTCAAGCATCAGATGCATTGGCAAGCGGCAATTCAACCGCCAAAAGAGTACAGCATATGGGGCGGATATTTAACGCCATGTTCCAAAACCCTGAGATGGTTGGCGGCGAGGGCAGATTTGATACGCTCCTTATGCGTGCTTTTAATGGCGCCATCATCGGCAAAGTCGGGGCCGATGGCTGCTATGGGATCGGACTGCGTAAGTCCGGGCGCACCGAAAGCCTTGGGGCTTTGGGCGCAATTGGTATTGCGGTCAAGATTGAAGATGGAAACTTAGATATACTTTACGCCGCCGTGGCCGAAATCTTGGAACAGTTGAAGGTTTGTAGTCGAGAAGACTTACAGAGTCTGGAGACATATCATCATCCTAAAATTCGCAACACAATGGGCATTGTTACAGGTACCACGAGCTTCCAGTTCAGTTTTCAGTCGGAAAGAGGGACGTTGATCTTTTAGGAACTGGTTGAAGGTTGCATGCATAGACAATAAGATGATTTAATTGTCCCGATCGTGGAAAGCTACAAACTGCATCCCTATACAAACAACTCGGCGTAATTAGCTAACTGGGGAATAATACCTCGGTATAATTAGCTAACCGGGAACTCCTACCACATGATGTTCTCTTTTACTTTAACAAGAATAGAAGGTATTGAGTTGAAGGGTGGTAGTCTGGAAGTTGTGGGTGCTAGGAAACTAATTAGGGAGATATCAGATAATCGGCTTGTCTGAACCAACCCATGTATTTAATAGCTTTTTCGTCAGTCTATGCCATTGATCCAAACAAACAGTTTTTTTTCTACAGACGAGATGTGATTCAGAAGATAGGGTGTGGCAGGATTTGTAAGAGCATGCGACATGAGTCGCTAGGTCCTATCTCCGATCTAGTTTCGGCTGAAAGAGAAAATAGTGGATGAATATACCATACTGTGGTCGCATTGAGAGTCGTATTGATGGCCATAATGATCGATCACCAGACCAGTTGAACGCTCAAATTATCCCTGGTAATTGAACCGCGTCGTCAGAATCCTACCGTCTCATGTACCGAAACCTCGGTAAATACGGAGCTCGTATCCTTGATGTTCGGCAGGATGGAACATAAGTAGGCGTAATTGCTGAAATTCAACATTTAATGTTATAGTGAGCCATAGACTTTTAATCTCATTAATATTCTTCCCTTGTCATTGCAATTCACTTATTCTGATTCAGCCGATATCCCTTGTCGTCAACGCGATCCTCGCCATGTCGTCTTACAGCGGTACTTGCAATTGTGGCTCTATCACCGTCACGCTTAACGCAGCTCCTTCTGCAACCTTGGCGTGTCATTGGTACGCCATCAATTAAATGGAACTTCCACGTTGTATGCTGATATGATGAGTCTGGTAGCTCGAATTGTCGTCGCTCAGGTGGACGTCCGTTAAGTCTACCTCAAACTTCATCCCACTTGTCTAACTAGGAAATAGCGTTCTCGATCAACTATTTTCTAGAGGAAAAAGACTTCACAGTTAGTGATCCTAAGAGTTCCGCAAAGCAATACCTCGATTACAATACTGCATCCAAAGCTTCAGTGACGGTGTGTTCTATGAGTATCAATACTATTAGGACCAATACTAACTCATGTTCGTCGTTAATCAGCGCACATTTTGTCAAACATGTGGAAGGTCTGCCGGGCTCCTTTCATGGTTATGATACTATTAACAAGACAACGCTAACTGGAATGCTGTTTGATAGTCCTCTTTTCAGTCAACCCGAAAAGCTGCCTGGCAAATATTTCGTAAAAGCATCACTGTTCGACGAGATACCTTCCGCCAGGTCAGACATTTTTTTGGAAAGAAAAATTCACTGGGAAGGAGATGTTGAAGTCAGCGCCTGATGAGCTACATGCGAGCTGTATGATACCTTACAATACTAGGTTGATGTACTTGTATTATGTTTATTGGAGTGATATGGTTATATAGATATGTTTCATGTTCTATTCATAGTATGTCCTATTGATAAGCGTCCCAATTCTTTCGATATTTACTCTTATGTCATCTCCATCTCGCAGAAATATCTTCGGATTCCTCAGAGATCCTATCCCTGGACCAGTGCCAGTCATGACCACGGTCCCTCGTTCAAGTGTTGTACCTTGCGATAAAAAGGATATTATCTTGTTGACGTCAAAGATAAGTTCCCTATAGTAATATGTGAGTTAAGATGATCGGATACTTGTAGAGCTTTAGGAGCAAACCTGGTATTTGAGTTCTGCACTGTATCTCCATTGTATATTGCCCGAATTGCCAGGTTGCCTGGGTCAC
Source organism: Trichoderma harzianum CBS 226.95 (assembly GCF_003025095.1). Taxonomy (NCBI): domain Eukaryota; kingdom Fungi; phylum Ascomycota; class Sordariomycetes; order Hypocreales; family Hypocreaceae; genus Trichoderma; species Trichoderma harzianum. The sequence goes on from NW_020209260.1 coordinate 1,082,800, forward strand.
CAATAGTATCTGGACTGACCAGAACGGGTCCTATGGGGGCTGATCCGTCAAATCCTTTGGAAAGCACCACTGGCTATTCTTGAACTGTTGACTCCTGACAGATACGTCGTTACTGCATGTATATCCAAGAACGTATTCTCCCGCCTTCTCTTCCGGTATATCCCTTCCGTCCTTTGCAATTATGAACGCAAGCTCCGCTTCGTAATCGCTGGAAGAATCTTGTCCTATTTTAGCGACATTGATGGTAGTCGGATACGGTGAACTAATTGCAGTTCTAGGCTTGATGAAGAGCACTGGTTCCTTGGGGATGGGCTTTTTTGCCTCGATAGCATGGTCGTAGTAATTGAGTCCAAGACAGCGAACTAAAGGAACCTCGTGGTAATCTAACGGCGCTAGAAGCTGCGAAGTATTATTATTTGAGGGAGTTACTGCAATGTGGGATCGTAATAAGCCCACCTGCTTTACCGTCATGATTTTGTCTGTTACAGTACTGTCAAAGGCCGATCCAACTATTAGACGCGCTTGAACACGCTTTCCGTTGTAGGTGTCCAATCCGACATCTGGATTAACGGATGGATCGACTTGACCCAGATGAATCTGATTATCTTCATCTGCTATGAAGCGTATCAGGTGTGTCCAGTTGCGTGCCATGGTCGATGAAGAAATGTTTGTTGGAACTGGAAGCATCTCATCCATGAGTCTTAGAAAAGCAGATGGCCTGATGATTATAAAGAACAATCGATAAGTACGAATCCTAAACTCTTATTATTGTTATGCAATGAGAGATCTTTTATCTGACGTGGCCCGAAATTTCGCCCGAGAAGCATTCACCAGCAGTTAGCCCGAAGAATCGACCGAAACCCACCGATCAGTCAATCGGCCAAATACACGTCTGGACTCTTACAGTCGTTTTCCAATCAGAGCATATTTAGGGAGCAGAGGAGATAACGGCAATATCATCATCAATTCTCAGCACATGTCCTTTTTTTTTCTCTTCCTTGTCAAAGTGTTTGCTATCTATATCTTATAGCAAATTGTCCGAATATATATAAGGCCCCAGAATGTCATCAACAGTACATAGATCATTGTGCTGTGAATTTTGCCAAATCTCGGAGAAAATGGTATCAATTGGCAAATCCAAGGTAAAGTCCAGATTGGAGCCATCGAGGCTTGCATCACAAACATAATCGCCGCTATCAAGTGAGAAAGTGCCTTCACAAGCTGTCATGTCAATCTGTTGCACGCAGTCCGTTGCATTGCTCTGTTCACTTTCTCCCAGATCTTTACACAGTGAGGAGCCATTGTTCTTCAGATTGGTATCACCATGCTAAGCGCCTGTCAGTACTACTGTGTCCACCATGAGGCCGGTCATACTTACGACATGAGGACTCAACTCTTCTTCTGGCGAACGCGGAGCTGCACTGGGCTGATTCATGGTAGAAGACCTTGAGACAACATGAGCCCTTATGCTGCTTAGAGTACTTTATAGCTTATCCAAGTTCTGTAAAAGTACAGGTGAGGTATTCCAATATTGCTCATGTTGTATCAACGTCAGGTGCAGCAAATCAAAGCTGGACTGCGCCATGACTTTCTCAGATTTTGTTTTCGCAAATGTTCTTTGTACAAGCTGCATCGCAGCGATGATCCAGAAAGTGTTTACTAAAAGAGGGTCTCCATAGCGAATGTGGTCGATCGACGCGTTTCGGACGATTCTAACCACATTATTTGCGGCATCAAGGTACCTTGACCATACAGAATTTGGATGTGAGCCGGATTCGCCTGGCCATGGCGAGGATGCCGTGTTGCTGAATACGTTTGCGTCGTCTTCTCTCTCGACTGCTCGGTAGTCGTTACGGAAGCAATCTTTGTGAAGTATCATTATCTTGGCAAGTTGAATCATTGCGTGAATCGTCTGCTTTTCACTGTCTCTTCATCGCGCATACATTTGATCCTAACCCGATGGGGTTGAAAATAAATGCTCTGAACGATAACGAAGCTCTTGAGGTAACGACAGCATAAAGCAAGAAAGGCAGTTGTCTAGCACGGCGAGTTTCGATGCCCTCTCAAAATCTTGGCCATTTCTCTGGTTTGAGGTTAAACGATTACCCCCGTAAGATCCAGTATCCTCATCGCTAGAAGATTCCACAGGGACGGATGCATTCGAGAGAGAATGTGCGTCTCGCATGAAGGAATTGATGACTATGAACCAGGCTCTGCCACTTTCATTGTCGCTATTTTTCAGTTCTATCCATCGAAGTACGGGATCTTTCTGAAAGAAGCAACTCGGCTTTTTCTCACCATTGAAGCAGAATTTGTCGTCAACAGGCAGAAGCGTGGCATGTTGTTCTAGATCCATTCCGAGTCGGCACTTGCGTATGGTGGTCGCAAAGACCTCGAATTCCCAAATAGTCCACCACGCTCTCCGTCTTTCTTCTCTGGCCACCCATACCTCTACAAGATCCATATCAGTTTTGGTGGAAGACAGTTTCAGAGGCAGGTCGACAAGATGAAGTCGAAGTTCGTATGCAAGTCTTATCACCGCTCCCAGTGACCGCCATGCGACCCCACGAACACCACTGACCAGTTTGTAGTATGTTGTCATGATAAAAGTCTGAAGGAGGAATAATGGAGGGGATCTGTCACCAGAATTTCGCAACTGCTTGTGAACCAAGTTCGACGCAATTTCGTAGAACTTGGACGGACTCAACACCTCTTTTCGAGTATCATCTCTGTCGTTACAAAGGTGCTTAGCAGACAGCGAGAACGTAGAAGCAAGTAAAGCAGTGGATTGTTCAGGGTCAAGTTCGCTATCAATGCGCTGTTGAAAGGTTGGTCGGTGGAATAGTGAAACTGAAGTGAGATCGGAGAAGTATAAGTCTATTCTGTAAAACACTTGTAGTTAGCTTGTCCTTCGTGATACAATACTTTGATCTTAAAACTCACAATTGAAGATACTCATCTTCACATATGCCCGACGCTGTGCAAACATACGTTCTATTATCTTGCTGTATTGTTTTTGGTGGAGTTGGGATGAAGTGTGCCTGTGGAGAGCAGGAACTCTTACGACTTTCTTCGGATTCCTTGTAATAAGCCTGTTTCTCATGGAAATGATGTAATATCCAGCTTGATATACTATTTGACTTTGCTTTGTGTGCTAGAAGATGATGTAAAGGGATGTCTTCGACGTCCAGACCTTTACCCGAATGATCATCTGAATCTCTCTTGGGTAGCTGCGGAAAAGGTATATTCGGGTCGTTGTGTCGACGATGAGAAGATCTGATCTTGCGTTTGTGAAAGCTCCCTGTATTACCAACCGTGAGAATTTTTATTCAGGTACCGCTTAGACAGAATAATAATCACCAAGTTTCGAGCCAGGCTTTTGAGCTGTCGATGAATAACGGCAATCCTGTTCGTTTCGAATACATATCTCACAAGATGGAGTTGTTTTATCACTGTTATAGTGGCGACACAATGTCACACCATGGGTCAGTGACGTTCATGATCCTTGCTGATACGAGTAGCTTGTACCATTTAACCTTTCTCCTATGCCCAAGTCAGAAAACATATTACCAAAGAGTACATTGTAGGCGTTGAGGCGCGATCAGAAATCTGCAGAGAAGCCGCCTGCTGACAGTAGATAGACTTACCTTTTGCACTAGTAGCAGGCCCATGGTGAGATACCTGTGCTCTGATATTGCTTTCTCCGACCTTCCGGGTAAAGCGGCTCGACTGTGGTATCTTTCTCTGATGCCATCTCGAATAATAGCAACGATGCTCAAGCTTTCCAAGAACCGTAGTTGTTTCAGGTTGCAGAAAAGAGGGTAACAGAGAGGTGTGTGTGTGTGTGTGATGGAAAACATCATCTCGTGCATTCGTGCTAACTTTTGCTGAGATCACTCTCCACATCCGGCATTGAATCGTGGAGGAAAAAAAATAAAATATAAAGTATTATACCAAAATATTATATAAATATTACCTTTATTTCCCTTTATATATTTTACTTCTTAACTTAACTTTACTACCATTACTATACCCCTACTACTACCCTTTAGCTGCTACTACTTTGTATTATAAATATATTAACTTGACCCTAACCTACTAGAGGCCTAAGGCTCCTAGGCCGCCCCCCACACCCCCACACCCTTCTCTATATATACTTACGCTATTGTATAAATCGTTTGTTAAGCCATACTTACGTTAAGCCATACCCCCCCTGTTACACCTGCTATACCTACTATACCTGCTTTCCGCCTAGCACTGCCGCGCACAGGCTACGCCTTCAGCAAGCCATACTACGGTTTCGCTGCAGAATAAGGGCTAGGTCAAGTCGTCCGTAGTTGTATTGACTGAGGGCGAGTCAAGTCGTGTATGGTCGTGTTAACTAAGCACAACTCAAGTCGTGTGTAGTCGTGTTGACTAAGCACGACTTTGATCCCATTGGTTGAGTTACCCAAGGTTGAACTGGGTGTTGCTTACCCAGGAGGCCGATTGTTGCGACCATAAGTGTTGGGTCGTGACAGGTATGCAATAGGAAGCATCATCTACTATAGCCCCGGGCAGAAGGTCAATATACTGGGTTGGATAGTTACTCTCACCGCTGGATTAGCTTGTACTAAAAAAGTTCAATAAAAATAGTGATTAATCAACACTTTATAACAATCTCTTAATATGTATCGCCAAGTGGCACATAACACTGCGCCTTATGATTGACACGAGTCTATTAGCTTAACAACACCAAAAAACTTTACTTCCACGTATATCAATCTACAGCCCTTTCACAGGCGGGCCAGTATAAAGCAGCAGTGTTTTGACAGATTGACGGTGATTTCAACAGATGTTTAGCCACAATAGGCTACAACATAGATTCCTTGATCATCATGTTCACATTCTCCAATATTGACTTGTGTCATGCTATAGCCCTCAGGGCCGACATAAAGCTCTGCATAATGTATTATTAGCATAATGTAGATCATAGACTATCCGGAGTTATTATACCTGCTGAGGCACCTGTACAGAAGCTAGTTTCAGAATCTGCGTCGACCCATAGGGCACTTCGAGAGCCATAAGGACCACCTGTAACTTGGCCAATTGCTGGGTCTACACTACCGGCATATTCCTGGCAGTAAAAATCCCAATAGCTATAGATTAAGTTGAGTTTTACAATCTGGCGGAGAGAGAAAAACTATCACTTACAAATTGGCTTGCGCGGCAGAGACCACGTTGAATATAGAGAATCCAATACTTGCTATGAATATTGAACGCATGATAGAAGATGTTGTGTCAAATAATAATGAAAAAAAAAAAGAATGTTAAAAGGCAATATCGTAAGGAAACTAAGATGTAAATTTGAGGAGGATGTAATATAGTTTATATATACGTTATAGAAACCAATATTAGTGGATTTTGAGTACAAAAACAATTTCAATGAGTTATTTCGTATCATTAAATCTCGATTGAAATTATTTTTGCTTACTTATCCTCTTGGATCCCTGCTTTCTCTATAGACGACTCACCGCTTAGACCCTCGTCATTACCGTCAACGACCCCTTTGCCGAAACATCCGTCAACATTTCTGCTTGAAACATGCCCAACCAAACAACAGCAGCAGCCGCGGGTTCCACACCAAAAATTGTGCGAACAAACAAACATGTGAACAACGCAACCAAGGGGACGTCATCCCTAACCCCGCCTACACACGAAGACAACGCATCAGACAATATAATTCACACGACAATAACCACGAACGGGCGCAAATCGGCGCAAATCGGCGCAAAAGATTTTTCAGGCATACACAAGAGATCTTCAATGTCCGAATTCTCTCCGAACAGGGCTATCCTCTTAGATACTAAAGCTATCAGATTTTAGTTTACTATTTGCGCCTTAATTAAGCCTGCCTATTTAAGTAACCGATGCGAAGTATCAAGTTACAGTAGACCTGTGGTAAGTTTCCTTTTTGATTATGGCAATTTTTTGATACTCTCAACACATGACTATTAACTGAATATCCTTGCCTAAGAGTCTTGTGATATTAAAGCGGATGCAATGGAGGGTCCCTAATTTTATTGATTACTAGAATGCTTGATATAATTTCCGTAAAGAGTAAGGTTATGGAGTTTGATATACTGGTACAGACTTTGTCAAATAGTTCTTACTTGATAAGAAATAGATCTAAAACAGATGCATTTGCTATAAAAGAAACTAACCTCAGACCTGTTCCTAGAATATTCGCAACTAATCTTTCCACTACCTATCTCGCCTGTTCATCATTTGTTAAAAAAGAGCAAAATAGCTCTGAGAAGCCTATCTCTATTGTCTTAAACCGAAAACTAAAGTAACAACAGGCTTTTGTGAATCTCTATCTTTAAGATGCGCATGTCTATGCCTCTCTTAACCCTCATGGGTACAACAACCCTTCAAGTCTCAGCCTACAATTTTTGGTTGTTGGAAGCCCTTATGGAGGACGGATGCGTTTCAACGGGTGAATCCGGTGGTTGCGTGGGATCTGTCAACGACTTGATGTTGGTGTCTCAGGACGGAGACGAGCCAGGATGCGTCCAATTTGATAGCGCTCGAGATGCCGGATCGTATCCTCCGCCTAGCTACTTTCAATCCGTAGCGTGTGGAGTCACGCTCAACTTTTATGCTGGACAGGATGCCGGCACCTATGTTTACTACCAAAACAATGGAAATGGCGACCAACTCGGCTACTGCTATCAAAACAACGGCCAAACTTATAACTGCCTTGATGACGATGGATTGGGTTTGACTGAGGTCACGGGGAGATACACCTGTAATAACTATAGCAACGACGTCAATGGGATCAACCCATGTACCTAATTGTTAAAGTTTTCCTATTGACATAGGACGATACTTTATGGGCAAAACAATTTACAGCTTAGATGTCACGACCCAACACTTATGGTCGCGACGACAAGCCTCCAGGGTACATGTAGGCAGCACTCGGCTCAACCCCGGTTAATCCAACCAATGGGATCAAAGTACTGTCCAATCGACACAACTACACACGACTCAAGTCATCCTCGGTCGACACAATCACAGACGACCTCACCAGCACAGCTGGATATATAACTTACCTTCTCCACGCTCGTTTAGAATAGTTAGATAGCCAGTTGTGAATACAGAACAACGCTTGATTATATTACGAAGAGTATCATCTACTTGTTGTGTGAACAAACCCCTCTTATCCTTGTTGGTTGCCTGCCAAGTCCAGCCTGGCCTATCCGCCAACATAAACCTAGTACAACGTTTGTCCCTTGGGAATCCCTCTTATACTAACCTATAGGAGCTCAGCTTGTCACATCTAGGTACTTCTCCTTTATACCTTTGTTAAATTGAATCGTAATAATTATGCTATATACTCTCTTATACTCTACCACTAATATTATCCCAGAAAGCGCAATTCCTATAATCCATTTCAGATATCTCAATCAAATCTTTAATCTGAATACCTGTATAAGAGTTCCTGTTCCATTTTGGCCAAACATGTGTGAGGGTAGGTCTTTTGTCGTTTGCCATGGTTGTCCAAGCGTGTTCCATAAACTGTGATATAACTATTTCGGCATTATCAAAGCTACAATTTCCATTGCCGCTCCTGCTACTAGGCGATCCACTCAGCGGTAGATGATTCGTGAGTCCGAAGACATACGGGATTTCCGCGGTATGAGTTGGTCCTAGTAGCTGCAGTATCTCAGGATCGTTTGGAATAGCTTGATACCATGAGCAAGTGGGTGTATGATTGAAGTTGTAGGCCCATACGTTTACACCTCTGGCTTCTGTAGCTTTCAGCGCCCGGAACGTTGGGCACCTGTATCCATAGTCCGTGATGATATCTGACATTGCGGAGAACCCGGGTGAAATAACGCTGGAGTTATATTTGGATAGTGGATAACGTGTACTGACGTTTGAAGCAAGTGTTCCGAAGCTGTACAGGAGAAATTCTTGATACTGGGACTCGGTAATATTAGTCAAGGCTGCCCCATACTGAGCAAGCACGAAGAGCGTCCCGTCGTTCGCATTATTGCCGATAATACTGGGCACTCGCATACCAATCTTCTCAGGCTGTTCTTCAATGAATGTTCCATCGACCACTGGACCCCACCCGTACCCGAAACCATTGTTTTGTTGGTTTGTATCAAGGGCAGGCAGGCACATTGGGTCTTGACGATACCAGGGAGGAAAACGCTTCGTTTAGTCGTTGAAGGCGCACTTCCCTGATGCATTGCGCATCAAAGACGGTACAATTAAGCAATTCAACAAACTTTGAAGTAAAGTTTTCAGCTTCGTCAATTGTTGGCAAAGTTCGGCTACCACCGGACTGAATAGCAGCAGCAGATATTATTGATTCAATCTCTCTGATCGTGCCAAGAGCGAAAGTGTCAGGTGCTCCTGCGGATTGGCCGAACAGCAAGATCTTGTTTGGATCACCTCCAAAAGCATTTATATTGGATTGTACCCATTTTAATGCAAGGAGTTGGTCTTGGAGGCCATAATTACCCATGAGGCCAGCTTTCTTAACTGAGAGGTAGCCAAGTGGCCCAAGTCGGTAGTTAACTGTCACAACAATTGAGTCTTTGGCAGAGAAGCATCCATTGTATGTTGCATCCGAAATGCCTCCTGCTTCATTAAATCCACCGTAGAGCCGCACCTTCACAGGTAATTTGGATTGAATTGATGCACAAGGAGGCACATATACATCCAAAGTCAAACTAAAAGAGTCTGATTAGGACAATCCTGACATAGAAGCACAAAATATAGAATCATAAAATACCAATCTTCCGACTGCACTCCTGATTCTGCAAAAGACGACGATCCAAACTGAGGACAGCTTGCAGCCGGCAAAGTGGCATTAAGACTGCCATCATCCCCATATTTGGCGTTGAATATACTAGGAGCGGCAAATCGAAATTCTCCTATTGGCGGCCTTGCGTACGGAATGGCGAGATAGAAGTTGGCTTCTGAATAGGCACACCGAGAGCCAGTTATTGTGCCATTGAGAAGACGAACAGATGGCGTAGCTCTGGAGAGAGATAAAAGACTAAATATGGCGAAAAATGTGCCTGGTCGCATTGTGAATGTAGGAAGGATATAGAGTAACAAAACGCCTGAGATAATAATATCAGGATCTTAGCAACATATATAGGCGTATCCTACAGTATTTGATCAACTTGTTCAAACTCTACATTGCATAGCCCTATTATTCCAACAGGATGTGTTAAAAGTAATTATTGCTTAGTACTCAAGCCTGACGCGTTGAATACGTAGCATATAAGTCCGTGCACTAACGGCTATCTCCGGTATATTGGGCTTGAAAACTACGTAAGCTCCTTGCGTACAACAAAATTAGTAAATGTTTTACGAGTGTCGACATTCGTCCCTGTTCTGGCTTATTATCGGACTCTAATTCTAATGGGAAAGATCAGTAATCGCCTAGAATATACGCTAGGTTTAATGGGTATAGCGTTCTTACTACTAACGCCACTAGGATAGTTAAGGCATGCTTCTCGATGCTAAAATCTAATCATCCCAGACATCCGGATCCACCAGTCGAACTACATGTCTATTATATATCTAGTACCCGGTCCTAACAAGCTAACAATTGTTTGCGTCTTAATTCTGCAAAAGCTCATAATCTCGTGGTCATTTAGTTTTCAACCCTCTCAGTGATCAGTAGCGGTGCTTATCTGCTGCGCAGGGTGATTGTATTTTGCGGGAAGATCTCGGAGGCTTGTAAGCCCTGCAGAGTAAAGAGACGTAAAGTAAGTGGAGTGCTTGCATTTACATCTAGAGATATCATATTCGGTGGATACTTCTGTAGCTAACATCAGCTGTTTCTAGTGCAATCTTGTACGTCCAATGTGTAGCTCATGCATTAATCTTGGGATTACTTGTCATGGCTATCGAGATACCAAATCACTCGCTGTCCGAGATCAGACAACCATGGTAATTCAAAAGGAGCAGAAGAGGAGAATTCCAAATCGGACACTACAGAAAGCTGTAGGCGAACACAAGACCTCTGACATTGTTAACGTGGCTGTCTCAAGAGATATGGCCACAAATCTAAACGCGGATGAGCACCTATGGACTTGGAGCACTGCGACAACCCCCGTGCCCCCAGCCCCTATGCTTACTCATCTTGAGGATCTAGCTACAAGCTACTTTATGATGTTATTTAGTCCATCGAGTGCTTTCCACTACCTCCCAAAACACTGGGGTGACCTGGTTAAAGAGGGAAGCCCTCTTGAGCTTTCGATGCAAGCTTTGTCTCTGGCCGCACTATCATTGGATTGTAAACAACCAGGTATGCGCATAGCAGCACGTAGTTGCTACACCCAGGCGCTGTTGCTTACAAACAATGCCCTAAGCAGCGTGAACAACACTACACTGGATTATACGCTGCTCTCTGTTCTTCTTCTTAGTGCTTTCGAAGGAGTCATGTTCGGTGAACAAAGGTCAGCGACCAATTGGACAGCACATATCCAGGGTACCACCACGCTTCTAACACTCAGGGGCAAAAAACAGCTGGACAGTCCCCTTGGAATACATCTTTTTTTACACGCCGCTACGAATATTCGAACTAGCTGTGCTCAGCGTTCGACACCTGTACCTCTCGCTTTGATTCGCTTGCAAGAATACGCTTCAACCGTGCTAAATAAGTCTACTCTCAGCCATCAATTAGGACCGATACTGGATAGATTTGTGGCTATCAAGGCGCGCCTTTATACTTTAACACGAGTAGAATGCATCGTCCAGTCTTTTGATCTTGACAATGAGTTGGCACACCTTATGGATCAGCTCTTCCTTACATCGCCTTACAGTATCGTTAAACAAGGTTCAGAACAAACCGACGACGCATGGGGTTCTTATAATAAGCCGAGGCACCAATATTGCTCCTCTCTGGATACACGGCGATGGAACGTGCTTCGTATGCTACGATTGTTCGTCAACGATTGGGTGTGTCATGCATATGCTTGCCTCGCAGATGGGGACGAACCTGAGCAGAGAGACTCTCGATGGGAAAGGTGGCGAGGATTACCTGATACCGCTGCTCTAAGTATTGTGAGGATAATCGATGACATAATATCATCGGTTCCATCTTCTCTTGAGGTTTCTGGGGCGCCTTTAGCTCATTCAGTGCGTTTTCTTATCTGGCCACTTTTGTCAATTGGCTCTTTAGAGTCTGCGCCAGCATCCGTGAGATTGGATGCAATTAGTATATTAGAAGTATTAAGTAACAGATACGATGAGCCTCTAGCAGCCGAGGCTGCAAGTATATTAGAGACGGAGGGGTCAATAGAAGAATGGTTTAGGATTCCAGCTGACTGTGTGTTGTTGGTTTCTATTTAATATAATGAACTTGAATTATACTTAACTTAGTAAATTTAACTATCAAGAATATAACGACCAAAACAGTTATAAAATATTACATTTATTAATTATAAAATATATTTTTTATTTACTTTAGTAATAGACCAGAAACGATCGTAAGAGAACACTGAGTACTGCTCTTGTTTAACTACAATCGAATATTCTGTTGAAGGAAATATGACAAACTTCCAATCTAAGACCATATATTGCAAAACCAAATGCCAATGGAATAGTACCCGAGTGCTATCTCAACTTAATGTTTCGCTCAATCATTGTGGCGAAAATAACCCGAAAATGGCGGCCGCCTGTCAAGCCACATCCGGATCATTGGCATCATCAACCAGAGCGATAATTGACCGAGAATGTACCATGACATAGTAAATACGTTTTTAAAACTGCTATATATATTGAGCTGGAGCTGGAGCGCTTCGGATTTTTTTTCACTCTGTACCAGAATTCGCCACAGGTTTTCTTCTCTTCGCATTTACCACCTGCGTTATTGGATCATGCCGAAATATCTTATCAAGGGTGGCAATGTCCTCCTCTTTAATGAGAAAAAGAGGACATCATTTCCAAAGCTCGATATCCTTGTTGAGGATAATATCATCTCCAAAATTGGGCCGGATCTAGACTTTAAGGATCTAACTCTCGAGATCATTGATGCGACGGACCATATTGTGTCTCCCGGCTTCATTGATGGCCACCGACATGTATTCCAGTCTCAACTCAGGACTACAGTCGGGGATCACATCTTTCTCGACTACTGTGCCCACCTTTTGCAAGGCCGTATGACGTTTCTCGATGCCGATGATATGTATCTTGCGCAACTATCTGGAGCGTCAGAGGCCATATGGTGTGGCGTCACTACAGTCATGGACCATTCACACGTGATCATGTCGAGGGATTATGCAACAAAGTGCATCGATGCGACAGTGGAATCTGGTATTCGAAGTATATATTGCGTTGCACCCTTCGCCAACCCTCAGTCGTTAAACCCAATGGTTCTGCCGGATATGGATATTAAGCATCCTGAGCAGATAGAGCTCTTCAAGTCTCTATCGCGACAAACTCCGCTAGGCGGGCCTAAGAATGATGGACGAGTGATGCTTGGTCTAGGTTTTGATACTATGAACCATAGACCTGTGGGAGAGTCTCGTGAAGTCCTTCAGTATGCAAAGGATAACGGCATTCATGTCACATGCCACGATGTTGACCGATTTAATCTTCCATCGCTCGAATTCCTGAGAAAGAACGCTTTGCCTTTACCGCCCATGACCTTGTCCCACACCTGCGAACCTGATCAAACCAGGATTGATTTCGTAAGACGCAATGATATTGGAATTATATCTACTCCGGAATCCGAGCTGGCAATGAGCCACGGCGTTCCGTCTGCTTTCGAATTCCTTCGATCAGGTTGTCGTATAGGCCTCGGCATAGATTCCCCAGCAATTTGCGGCGGGGATATGTTTTTCTGCATGAGAATAGCCCTACAGAGCCAAAGGGCACGGGAAAATGCGACATACCACGCCAGGAACAAGCTACCAAAAGAAGTTAAATCTCGAGTGGATGAAGTCTTATACATGGCCACTTTAGGTGGTGCACATGCAATCCACCGGGAAAAGGAGATTGGAAGCCTGGAAGTTGGTAAACTGGCAGATATCGTCTTGATCCGAACAGATTCTCCCTCCATGGTCTCGTCGGTCAATTACGGTCCCGCCATGGTTATGCATTGCCACCCAACGGATGTGAGTACTGTGATGATCAATGGGGAAATTGTAAAGCGAGACGGCAAATTGCTCAGGGTGGACTGGGATAAACTTGTTGGGAAATTGAAAGAGAATCGACAGGTATTGGAAGCACGATGGGCTGATGTGGACTGGGATGTAACTAAGAGTGAACTTACGAAGCTTTGGCATATGGGCGAGGTCTTGGAAGATTAGGTATTGCCATAACCTAATAGCTGATAAGAATGTCTATTAAGCTCTCTCGTCTTGCTAGCTAGCCCTCTACGTCGCAAATTGTGTGGTACTGATAACATCACATACCATACGAATATAGCTATAGTAGCAACTGCTAGATGAATATGGCCTCTGGGATTGTAGTAGTAGGCATTAGAGGAATATAGCTATAGTAGTATATACGAAGAGACTGGGTATCTATTACTTAGGCCAGTATTCTAAAATGTCACGATATGCAGCGAAACAAGCTCAAGACTTCAAGTATCGATGAATTACTAATTTGCCGCAGTCCTAGGCTTTAACTGTCTAGTTTGTGTAGGAACGAATTCTTCGTCAAGCCTCGGAAGTATTTACCACAAAACCAAAATAGAATACCGAAGCTGCAGAAGAATGTGATCAAGGTCATGAGTGTCATGAGTGGTGCGAGGTACCCAATCTGTTCTGTCCAAGGTGTGATGAACTTGCCGAAACCATAGCCCCACAGATTCTTGTTACTTTGTTCAAAGTTAGCTATGAGCGCATCGGTAAGAGTTGATTAGTGACTCACATGGTAATTGTAACGAAAATAGCGCCCGTGGCTGGTTTGTAGCTGTCAATAGCGTAAGTGGACGCGATACTGGGCAAACTTGTCACTTGCATTCCGAGGCAAGTGTAGCCGATAATAACAATGACTTTCCATGACCATAGCTGGCTATAACCAACACCGACCACAACAAGCCCAATGATCATGATCAAAGTGTAAGGCAGCATTGTGATCAATCGCATTTCCGGCTCTCTGATGCCCCTGTTGCGCTTGGTGAAGTAATTCGCAACCCAGTCTGATAATGGGCCTGATGTCAGTAGCCCAATCATGCTGCCCGTAAAAATGGCAAAGTTGGTAAAGCCCACTGATTGGGTCGAAAAGTTGTAAGGTGGTGCTCCAAAAAACTGCTGCTGGGTCAAGTTGGCCACCAAAAAGCCGGATGCCGAGAAGGAGACAGCAAAGGCGGCGAATTCAACAATTGGGAAGGCATGGAGATACCATGGAAGCCACAACTCTTGCAAAATACTTCCCTGGTAAGGTCCCCAGAGGTTGAATTGCTTCAGAGATGGATGTCCACGCGATAGCCATTTGTCTTGAGGTTCCTGACCAGAGGCATCCTCTGAGTGATCGACAACGGAACCGCCTTTAATTTCAGGTTCGTCAACAAGTGGAGCAGGCTCTGACACTGTCTTATTTTCTGTTTTCCGCGCAAAACGCGTCTCTGGAAGTAAGGTGATGTTGAGAAGTAGAGTAAAGATGAGCAACCTTTCAACTTTAGTGTCAGTGTCTTTACATATCTTGTAGCCATGGATTACAGTTAGAACTGCTCTTTACCCTGTATTTAGCCACCAGAAGCTCCGCCATCCAAATCGTTCTGCCATGCTGCCAGCAATGATGGGGCCGATCTGAGGAGCCACATTAGTAGATGGATGGTTGTGGACTGTCTTGGTAACCTACAGAGAGAGACCCAAAGTAGATAGCAAAGTATAATGTCTGGTATTTACCGCGATCGTGGAGGAAAATAATGTCGGCAATTATTTGTGGCATCAAACTCTCGCAAGGACCGGCACCGAAACCATTCAGACTTGGTAGAGTTGATTAGTTTTGAGTCTATCATGTCATCAAGTTGATATATGCATATGGAAAGGATTTTCTTACGCAGATGCTCCGAGAAAGGACTTGTAGCTTGTTGATCGAACTCTCCAGATCGAGGACACTGTGCAGATCAAAGTACTGAAAATGAGGGCTGGTCTTCGACCAAAACATGTTGAGATCGGAATCCATATCAAATTGCTGAAACCGAGAACAAGGATCGCTACAGCTAGACTAATAGTTAACACCACATATGCTAAAATAGTTCTTATCGATGCCTACCTGTTGTTTGAACGGCGTCTGCTAGGCTAACGTTCCATTCTTCCATGTATAGGCCTGTTTCAAATGACATTAGCTTTTGGGCACACTCAGATATCAGCTTCCTGGGAGTCAAACCAAATAAAGGTGCATTTGCGAGAGGACCAAGATTTTGACTAATGGAGACAAAGCTAGCGCAAATGATTGTGATAAGCTTCCAGGTGTAGGTCCAGTTCAATGGATCAAGGGGATCGTCAGAAGGCTGAGGAACAAGGACGCGCGCCTCTCCGCCACCATTTCCGGACTTGATAAAGTGATGTGACCCGACATCTACCATCACCTCTGTCCCAGGGAGGATCGTGATATCGAGCTCATTCTCGATATCTTGGAGAGTGCGCTGTTGCGAAACCTGGTTCATGATGGCGACCTCGAGGTATGATCAAGAGACAAGACCAACGATGAAAAGCACAGCCGAGCGTTGAATCAAAGAAAATTACGAGGGATTGGGTCCTTTCTTTATATAGCTATGACGAAGACCGAGAACAACGCACATCTTTTTCCAGAAAGCCGATGGCCCCATAGTGAACTAGCCAATGGAAGTAAGTACATTTGAAGCTAAGATTGTGCATAGCTAGAGTAGTAAATTGTGATTATCAACTTCGTAGATTTGCAAGCACTGTTACCCAATCAAACATCTCGGATACTGGTAGGGGGTTGCATCCACCCCTGGATAACGGCATAGCGGCATGGCTATCTCACACAGGAAGCCAATCTCCCACCTACTTCTCCGAAAGTCCTACCTCGTTAATCGGGAAAAGGCATCATCTCTAAGCTTCATACATAATGCTTCATCCTTGCTCCGTAGATAGTCCCATACACCATCGGTTACGCGTCACTTCAAGCTTGTTATTGATCCGCCCCCAGGTTTTCTCATTACTAGCGCCGGGCGTTTCTGCTCTCTCTGCTTGATTGAGCCCACATGTTTATGCTAGTTCGAGTGACAAATATTGTTGTAAACCAATATCCCCCATATCCCCGCATTGTAAGTGGGCATCTGCCGGAATTTCTGCCGCCACTAAATAAGGACAATCTCCTTGCCATCAAAGTCCGGGGCGTCACGTCTTTTACTATTACTTAAGTTGGAAAGCGAAGTGGCTGGTAAATGAATCGACCAATAAACGGCCCAATGTTGGTTAAGGAGTCGCTTTGTCAAATGTTGGTAACAGAATACCCAGTCAGTGATTCCATGTAATTTCTTGGCGCAGAGACTCGAGCTCTGCGACAGTTCAAGTCACCTCAGTTCGTTATACTCAAAACATCACGTATATAATCAATAGTCGATCTATATATTAACCGAAACACTAGTTTCAAATGAAGATTGTAGTTTATGGCCTCTGTCTCTTTGTAGCCTCACGATGACGGTTCTTCGGCCTCTCACCTATACAGTGACTCGGCAACGGGGCATTTACTAAGCGGGAAATGATTCCCTAGCCCTATTGACAAGCATTTAGTTTCACCCTTTCGTGTTCTTTGGATATATTAACAACTCTCTTGGATTGCCTATTCGATAAAGTTGAAGGCTCATTCACCGTCCAGACATCAAAACTCAGATGAATAAATTTTCGGCATCAGATTATCTCGCTCATAGGATGCGGGGTAGGAATGCGGGGGGGGAGGAGCCGGGCCAACGGAATAGCATCCGATGACTATAAGCCAGGATCCGAAGCAGTTAATACCAAAGGACGAACTATATCGGTTCATAGAGAGATTTGGGTATCCAAATTTCCAAATTGGAATATAGTTTGTGATAGTTTGTGACAGTATCAAAGGAAATGAAAGGCTAAGTACGTAACTGCGCACGGGAAGGATTGCGACGGCTCTTGGCTTTCGGGTCGGACGAATAAATGACGATGCTCTGGGAGGGTGACACAAGAGAAGGATTCTGAAGCCAATCAACCTTTATTAATAGCCTCGATTTACCCTTTTCATAATTGAGTTATCATCAACATAACAAAAGTTTTTCCACCTCAACGTAAACACCATGAGCGTTATTCCAGAAAGCAACGTGGATGTTCTCATTGTTGGAGCAGGGCCGGCGGGCCTCATGATGGCGACATGGATGGCCAAATGTGGCATCAACGCGCGCATAGTCGACAAACGAGGAACCAAGATCTTCAACGGACAAGCAGATGGTCTCCAGTGCCGTACTCTTGAGATCCTTGATTCGCTAGGGTTTGGGCATAGGGCATGGCGCGAAGCAAACCATATGCTCGAAATCTGTCTTTGGAACCCAGACGAGAATGGAATCATCAGACGAAGTGATCGCATTCCAGACACTATCCCTGGCATCAGCCGTTTCCAGCAAGTTGTCTTGCACCAGGGTCGGATCGAGAGATTTTTCCTTGATTCAATCGCAGAGGCGAGTGACATTCGGGTGGAGAGAGGCGTGATGCCGTCAAGTCTCAAGATTGACGAATCTGCGGTAGAGGATGATGCCGCGTATCCAATCACTGTGACTTTGAGGCATCTCACGGAGGAAGAGGCCACTCCAAAGCAATCTTCAACATCTGCCAACGGTCAGAGTGTACAAGACGGACTTTTTCGCAGCAACCTTGCCAAGGACGACACCCAAGACTTGCTCGATGCTTCAAAGATTAATGCAAAGGCAAATAGCGAAGAAGTGATTCATACAAAGTACATGATCGGTGCTGATGGAGCACACTCGTGGACGCGCAACCAGATTGGCCTAAAACTTGAAGGCGATTCGACCGACTATATCTGGGGAGTTTTGGATATTGTACCAATTACGGACTTTCCGGATATCCGAATGAGATGCGCGATTCACTCTGCCGATTGCGGGAGTATCATGGTTATCCCGAGGGAAAATAAGCTCGTCCGACTTTACATCCAGCTAACCACGACACAAAAGAATGGAGACAACTCGGGTAGGGTTGATCGATCTAAGATCAATCCTCAGATGATTCTGGAGTCTGCACAAAGGATTCTGGCGCCTTATAAGATTACCTACCGTAAACTTGACTGGTGGACTGCATACCAGATAGGCCAGCGGGTTGGAACTTCTTTCTCCGTACACGAGCGCGTCTTTTTGGCAGGTGATGCGGTACACACTCATAGGTAAGATTATGCTGTTACTATGGCGGGCAAAAGAAAACCAACCGAGCGGCTAACTCTCTCACAGCCCCAAGGCGGGACAGGGAATGAATGTCAGTATGCAAGACAGTACGTGATCCAGAAAGAGAAGATTAGAGTCACCGACACGGTACCGAAATTTTAACACTCATTAGGTTTCAATCTCGGTTGGAAGATTGCAAGCGTTGTCAAGGGTCACGCCCATCGATCAATTCTGAAGACGTACCAATCTGAAAGACGTCGCATTGCGCAAGATCTCATCGCCTTTGATCACAAGTTTTCTAGACTCTTTTCCGGTCGGCCCGCCAAAGATGTCATGGACGCAGAGGGTATCAGCATGGAAGAGTTCAAGGCAGCATTTGAGAAGGGCAACATGTTTGCCAGTGGTATTGGTAGGAAACCTCCATTGCCCTATTTCTATGATACGTGCTGACTTGTTATCTATTGTAGCTGTGAACTACGGTGCAAGCGCAATTGTGGCAAAAGAAGGTAGTAGTGCAGAGCAGGGTGACGGCACCGACGTGTCCGTCGCGAATGCAAAGCATCGGGTCATCTCTGACCAATCTCTTTGCAGCGGCATAACAGTCGGCATGCGTATTCCGAGCCATAAAGTTCTTAGTCAAGCAGATGCCCGGCCCTGGCATCTTCACGAAGTGCTTCCTAGCAACGGACGCTGGCGAGTAATAGTTTTTGCCGGAAACACTAATGATGATCGGCAGCGGGACAAGCTTTGGAAGGTCTCGGAAGCTTTCAGCGCCCCCAATTCTTTCTTAAACCTCTACACTCCCAAGAGAGCCAGATACGACGAAGTATTCGAGGTTCTTCTTATCCACAACGCTCCACGTCAGAGCGTCACCGTTCTCGACTTCCCAGAGGTATTCCGCCCTTATGACGAAGTTGACGGTTGGGACTACAACAAAATATTTGTGGATGATGTTTCTTACCATGAAGGGTTTGGAAATATTTATGAGGCCCTAGGTATTCCTCAGGATGGATCCATTGTTATTGTTCGACCAGACCAGTATGTTTCTTACGTTGGGTCTATGGAGAAGCCAGCTGCAGTCAACAGCTTCTTTGCAGGGTTTATGAAGGAACAGCACGCTCCGGATGAGGCACCGACGAATGGTACCAAAGTCTGAAAACATTTGATGACTTGGTGTTTTATGAATAGCAGTATATAGCACAATTCCACATGCATTCAATTATTACAATTAGTCTCTCGCTTGAATTAACAAAGTGCAAACGCAGCGAGAGGCATACGTATAGTCCAGCAATACAAAATAGCGTTTCAACAAGAATTATACGCCCTTTTTCTACATATGAACTCAAGTGATCTAATTTTGTATTGTATGTCTATGATTAATGGCAAAATGTACAGTAGATGTTAAAAGCTCAATAAATCCACTGCCATGAATCAGAGAACCGTCTCTCGTAGCCGTCGTAGCCGTCCTAGCCGTCCAACCGTCGTAGACCCTCTCAAGGGACCGCCTTGATGTCGGCCGGTCCGTGAGCTTTCTGTTTCTAACCAGATTCTCCATTGCTAGCTCAAACAGGCTTCTTCTTTAGTGTCAAATTGGATACCCGTGCTGGATTGCCGTGAGGCTTCCCCGCGTTATTCCCCCGCAGTGGCCGCCCCGCGTCTCCCGCGTTTCTTCAGGTTTATCCCATTGAGCTAGGGCTAACCGGATCGTGATATCGGCTAAGGGTTGGATGGCGTACGCCCGGCATCCGATCCTCGGACCATCCTTGAGTCTTGCCTGTATGTGCTTGTGGCCTTTTGGCGTACTCCTAAGTCGGTGGCAATGACATGGTAGTCAGCTTAGCGTAAGCCTTCGGTGGCTACAGCACGGAGTAGCTGGGCAAACTGGGCAATAATTGTTGCGTGGGATCCAATTCCCGCGCGGTATCCCAGCCGGAGGAACCGCCAGGTCGCATTTCTCATTTCTTGTGCTTCTAGAGAGTAGCCAGGCGTCGCCAAGCGAGGGATTTGACAATCGAATGAATCCTGACGCAAGGACGAGTTCTGTCTGTGTAATCTTCATCATCTAAAAGATAACAATCCTGCCAAAGCGAGGCGGCTACACAAGTAATCTTGAAATACGATCCGAACCGGGTTTCTTTCCGACCCCTTCTTACTGCAGTTCGATTCGGCGTCGGCAATTGGCCGTCGCTTATCACCCATTGTCGGCTTCATACCAGTCCATACCCGACAGGTCCCTCATATACGTGCGACAGTACGAGAATGCCTACGAAAAAGGTCAAAGATAGTGACCGGCGACGATGTGCCAGAGCATGCACAAACTGCAAGCGGCGCAAAGAGCGCTGCGACGGACGACAACCATGCCGACGGTGTGTAGAGAGAGGAGTCGTCTCCGAGTGCAGTTTATGTCTTCGTCGACAATCTCCTTTCATGGCCTCAGCGCTGCCAAGTCCACTGTCTGAACTGTCGGATCCACGGTGTACAACTATCGAAACTCGAAGCAGTGCGCTGCCAGACCATAACAATGAGCAATCGCACGGATTTCAGCATGAGATGGCACTACGGTTTCCTCATCTTTCGAGGTTGATCAAAGATGATAGAGGCACATTCATGTTCATCGGCGACTCTGCCAACCACAGCTTTCTCCAGAATATCCGTCGCATTGTTCGCGATCGTGTGGGAGATTGTATCTTCGTCGATGATCCAATGCGGCACTACATGGTTGAGGCATGTCCAAGCAAAGGTCATAATTCGATCCTCCATCATGGGACAGAGCCACCACCTAGACCGACTGAGGACGAAGCAAAATCATTTGTGTACTGGTACCGGCAAGCCACACACTCCATTCTCCAGCTTTTCGACGACGCCAAAATATGTGACGATATCCTTGAGTGGCTACGTTTACCTCAAGAGCCCGTTGATGCAATCAGTGCCACGTATTCGTTGATACTGGCCATTGGTGCCCAGGCGTGTCCCGACGACTACGACGAGAGAGCCGAGCGACATTTTAACTATGGAAGATATGTGACATTGGCAACTCTTATGGATGATCCAAGCATTGCCACCACTCAATGCCACGTTCTTATTGCCATGTACCTTCTAGCCCAATCACGCAGGAACGCCGCCTTTATGTACTTGGGTATAGCTGTACGTGGAGCTTATGCACTGGGACTTCACAGAGAAGATGTTTCTGCATTGTATGATGCAACCGAATACATGACAAGAGAGCGCCTATGGAAGGGCATCAGAACTCTTGATTTGTTCATGAGTGCATCACTTGGCAGACCGCCGGCCACACTGGAAACTCGCGATACTGCATCGAAGGAGCACTACTCAGCCATGAATGACTTGTCATACATTTTCGAGAACATATTAACTGAAGTCTATGCAAAGAGAATGATCACAACAGAATGTCTCAAGAAAATCAGCGAGCTTCATCGTGGCTGGGCGACTAGATTCGGTGGAGGTCTGAGAGTGGACAACATTCCTCCTCGCGACGAAGTACAAACAGAAGCTGGGACTGGGCCAAATCTCGGGCTCATTCATCTGAAAGAGGCATATTACTGGACTATCATGCTGTTATCTCGACCCTTTTTAATCGATTATATTTCGTCGTCATCGCCGCCTGAAGAGAGAGATTCGTCTTCCACCCCAAGTCAACCCACATCCTCTTTGTCCCCCTCACGCAACATTCTTGCTCAAGTATGTGTCGACTCAGCCGTTCGTACCATCGATCTCTTTCAGCCACTATTAACCAACAAGTTGACACCGAAGAGGCTGCCCTTCGTCGTGAATTCGGCATTTGCAGCATCACTCATCATTGGGGTTGCTCTTTTCAGTGATCTGGAAGGCTCCGTGCCATTACGAAGAAAGCGATTGGGAGATGCTTGTAAGGTGTTGGAAAAATTCAGTGTCCATGACCCAGTGACAAAGCGTTATCTGGGAATCATAGAGAAGTTGATTAGTGCTTGCGATACCTTCTTGGAACTACAGCAGCAAAAGAGGATGGAATACAATAACGACCTTATCGGAAGGTTATTTGGCCGCCTCGATGGAGAGATCACAATGAAAGACGCAAAGATTACCAACGGGAACTCTGGAGATGTGGCTCAGTGGCACAGAGTCTGGGAATCAGAACCTGTAGCTCTCAGCCAACCGACTCCGCCAGCAACCGACAGCAGCGCCATGGTTAATAGCCACACAGAAAATGAAGCTTTGGGAGAAATCAGATACGACTGCGATGATCCGTCACTGCAAAATCAGAGCATGGTCAGCGACATTGGAAATTTTTTATCTCCAAGAACACTTTGGTTTGATGCATATGACAATGGTACGCTATTTCCTACCGTTGGAGTAAGTATGTTGGACTTTGCAAGTCTAGAAGGAGACCATCATAATGGTTAGTGCGGGTAAAGAAAAAAGATAATGTATTATCACGTCAAGAACATTTTGTATTCTATGCTATTATAGCTATGTTGATTTGTAGCTAGCTTTTGAATCTATGGAATAAACTTCCGTATATTCTATTCGTCTAACGTCTCTGGTTGTGCGGGTGTTTATAACTTGCTGGCACGGAATGTAATCGCATTATCTGGCAGAGGGTCTGACCTCAAAACCTTTGACTCTTCTTCTGCGCTTGCAGTTTTTCCCCCAGAGCTTTTAACCACTTGCTCAAAGGCCTTTTCTACATCATGCTCAGAGAGCCACTGCAGATCTGGTCGGCTTCTCATTCTGGTTCGGAGCGCCTCGTCTGCTTCCTCGGGTGTCTCATACGTCGGTGCCTTGCGACTTATCAAGCCATGGACGATGCTTAACAGGCGAGCCGTGTGTGGTCTTCTTGTTTGATCATACAAGCTAAATGCTCGTCGAATGTTTTCTTGGGAAAATGGAAGATTTGGTTTGCCGGATGAAAAGATCTGCTTAAAGGCCAGTCCGAGTGCGAGGGAATCGTCGAGAGCCAATGAGCCACCTGCGGCGAAAGAGCCTCCATGAGTGTGAGCTGCATCACCTACTAGAGTGACGCGTGAATTAGGAATCCAAGAGGGTAGCGCATCGCCCGCGTAGTTGGGATAAAGACGGGCATGTGGTGTCAGCTCCGTAAGAGCTTTAATGACGGGGTGCCAATCCTGTTGATGCTGTTAGTTTCCATGATGCAAAGAACCCACTCCAATCAAGCTCGAACCTTGTATTTCTCTCTCAAGAATTGGACATTGCCGGCCTGGTCCCATGTAATTGACTTTTCTAATTCTTCGGCACTGCGTCCATCATCGTAAGCACCAACGACCGTGTATAAACCCTTGCCTTGTACAGAGTCAGCCGTGCATTCTCTTCATCGGAAAGGGTTGATCCAATATTATTACCGAGTCTTGAGGAAAAGAATGTGTCTTTAGTTCCCCACTGGTGAATAGTCAGCAGAGTTCATCGTCGATAGAGGGAAAATGTTATAGCCTACCCAGTGAGCAGCGTCAGCTGGCAAATCAGGCACTTTGCCCTCGACCAGCGATGCGTCAAACGTAGATCTCATGAATACTTTCCCGCTGAACCTCAGCTTGTAATTAGGATAGAATGCGGCTCTGACTTTCTATTGGAAATATTAGCATGCAGAATAACTAGACAGCGTCAAACCAGTAGCTTACTGATCGAATTCCATCTGCTCCTATCAAAATGTCTCCATGGGCACTGGTGCCGTCTTCGAAGAAGAGAACAACACCCTCATCATTGGCTTCAGCGTGAGATATCTTCTTATTCAGATGAATCCATTGCTTTGGTACGTGCTCCTGCAGGGCCGCATGAATGTGCCCTCTGTGGAATCGTGTCGTCTGATGGCGTCGATCAGGCACATTGGCAAAGGTATCGACTGATACCACTTCATTCGTTTTCCAATGCCTTATTCATCACATGATTAGGGGAATTCATTAAAATTATGCAATTAGATAGAGATACTATACCTATAGAAGTGCGGTATTCCACTCGGGCCGCGGAAACCAATTTCGTCAGTCAGAGCAGAATCTACTCCCAATTTTTCAAGTGTTCGTAGGCCCTGTGATCTGACGGTTAGCAGCTGGCAATGTAAAGTCTCATCAACTTTTTCGTATCTTGACTGTAGATCTTACATTGGGACTGAGGGCAATGCTAGCTCCGATTTCCCGGAGTTCCGGGGCCTGCTCATACAGCTGGATATCTAGATCAGGTATGCCAGAGATCCGTGTAAGTGAGATTGCAGTTGCCAAGCCAGCGATGCCAGCACCGGCGATTATGACTCGAAGTGGCTTTGAGTTGCTAGCCATCCTTGTAGAGTGTGCCTGTCTTTTTTTGAATGATGAAGTTTCCTGATTGGCGGCGTCACAGTCAGCGAAATGCAAACTGTAACATTCTTTTATATCCGCTTGAAAGTTCGCCGAATCTGAGCGCCCATCACGCTAATTGATGGGAATTTCTAATCTTGAGATGAAGAAGCGTTCAGATAGATTGAATTTGATACTGAACTATGGGTGTAATGGCAGAAAGATATGTAAGACTTTAACCGGATGCGGGCTGATATGCCCATACTGAGACATTTGATAGGCCTATAAAAAAGCACGTCAACTCCACGACCATGACGCAAGACTACTACGCCGGATATCACAACTCCGGGAATATTACCTACCATCGGATGCATTCCCGCGGCAATCTCTCTTATTTTGTCTCTTGCTTGATAACAAAACTTATAAATTTGCTCCCCGGCATATTGACTCCGCACATCGGCACTACTGCCTATCTATGCTCATTGGGGAAACGTAACAAGATGATAATTAGCGATGACGATCGATACTAGATCAATGGCGCCATATTAGATACGTGTAGAGCTTCATATTTGGATAAAAGAGCAGACGTGAAAAAAGTATCATGTAGGAGTTTGGGACAGGCCATCGTTACCTTTTGGTCAGTAAATCCCGTGTTACAACCATGTCGTCAAAAATTGCGTACGAGGAAACGACACACTCGCAGCAAGATTTCCAGGAGGAAAATGAGCCTGCGAGCACCACGCTCAAATTATCTGATCGTTCGGCCGACGAGAGCTACAAGCTCTTTTCCAAGGTCCAAGTATCTGATCCGACACCGGAAGAAGCTCGAATAATCCGCAACAAATGCCTCTGGAGAATTCTTCCTTTCCTATGCATCGGATATCATCTGATGTATGTGGATAAGCAGACAGTACGTTGGCCGCAGCTTCTTGAATGCCGATTTCATATTGCTGTTATTAACAAATAATCGTTGGTCTGAGTATAGCTAGGGAGCTCAGCAATCCTTGGCATCCTAGAGGATGCAAAATTGAATTCAAACCAATACAACTGGCTCTCATCTATATTTTACTTCGGTTACATGGTGGCCGAGTGGCCGCAAAACTGGGCTCTGCAACGGTTTCCTGTTGGGAAATGGCTGGCCGGCAATCTTATTGTTTGGTGCGTAGGTCCAGATTAACGTTTTTAAACACCCATCATCATTGGTATTGACCCGATTGGCTAATTATCTGCGGTATTCACAGGGGTGGCATAACGTTGCTGCATATCCCATGCAATAACTTTGCGTCTCTTTTTGTCGTCCGATTCCTCCTGGGGCTAAGCGAAGCCTGCATTGTACCCGCGTTTCTCCTCTCCATGTCCATGTTCTTCACCTATCAAGAGCAGGCTGTGATGATGTCAGTCATGTGGTCTATCGGCAACTCTAGCCCCATCACTTCAGGCTTTCTCTCTTACGGGGTTCTGTGGATTAAGACAGGGTCATTTCACCCATGGAAATGGTTGATGGGCATGTTTCCTCGCTCTCATTCGTTACAGATGCTCCAACAGCTAACCAATTCTCTACAGTCATCACTGGTGTAATTACCATCATATTCGGGGGCTTAGTATACTTGTTCTTTCCTGATAGCCCCCTGCACGCCGATTTTTTGACTTACGAGGAACGAGCTCAAGCAATCTTGAGGATAAAGGGCAACAATTCTGGTATCGAGCAGAAGCAATTCAAGAAACATCAGTATGAGACATGAAATATACAAATTAATTTTCCAGAATCTAATATTGGCATTTCAGATTTATTGAAGCCATCAAGGACCCAAAAACATGGTTGTTTGCTCTACATGCTTGGTCTCAGGAGATGGGCAATGGCATTAACAATCAGACTTCATTGATCATCAACTCATTTGGCTTCACAGTTTTCCAAACTACGTTGCTTAGCACTGTCAGCGGAGTTATAGCGTTTTTTACACTCTCTGCAGCTGCAATTACGCTACACTTTACCCGAGTGAGTTGTGTCGTGGGTTTTAGTTTCCTGCGCATACGTATTAATTAAATCACCAGAACTCCCGAGCATGGATATCACTCATCGCATACGTACCTGCTGTCATATCCAGCATACTATTGTTAGGTATTTCTCAAAGGTTTCTGTCAATGGTGTATATGTGTCTAATCTTCATGATAAATAGCTCTCCCATGGTCTAATCGCTGGGGCCTCATAGTGGGTGTCTGGCTACGATACACAACTGGTGTACCCTATGCTGTTGTAATGATATGGGCAGCAAACGCATCTGCTGGACACACCAAAAAGACTACAGTTATTGCTCTCTATCATATTGGATATGGATTGGGAAACATTATTTCGCCCCAGCTTTTTGAGCCCAGATGGAAGCCTCGATACAAGCCCACCTGGATCATTTTGCTCGTTGTATGTATTGGTGGCGACATCAGATTCGAATCAGCTAACAGATGATAGGTTGCTGCTATTCTCCCTTCCATCATCATCATTACTCTTCGCATATATCTCAGCCGCGAAAATAAGCGACGTGACAAACTCGAGGCAGGTAATGTTGTAGCCAACAACGGTCTCGTCGAAACGACAAATGCCGATGGAACTAAAGATGTTCGCGTGGTGGACACTAACCAGCTGGACTTGACGGACAGAGAGAATCTGAAATTGTAAGTGAATAAATATTGGGACCTGAATTACATTGGAAGCTAACTGAATCTAGTCGGTATGTTCTGTGAATACGCAGATATAGTCATTCGGCTTCTCTTAAAAATTTCTCTCAGAACTATTTGTTGCCAAGAATTCATGTATCAAAGTCTCTTTGAACGAAATTAATATTCCATATAATGTCAACCAAGTGATCTGTCAATTGTGTTGCTTGTGTTTCTCATACAAATTGCATATGCCACACTACTATAGCGCTCATTATCAGGAAAACCGTTATGGTTGATCAACACATACCCACCATCGTACAAGTTACATATTGTAACAAAATAACAGCCGGCTTCACTTGAATCAACTTACAAGAGCCCGTAACTCTTTGAATGATATAGGCGGCGTGTCAAACTATGAAAGCCATGATCATGATAGAAAGGGAGGGCGCGCGCTTTCCTTTTGGGGTAGAGCTCTACAGCGCAAAAGAAAAAGAAGAAAAAATCGAATTCCCAAAGGCCGCTATTTTCACGATAGCCTACTAACTTGATCAAGTTAGCCAGCTCCTTATCCTGTGAAAAGCCGGGTTTAATTCTGGAGATATCCACTGCCCAAAGTTTCGAGGCAACACGGTTTATAGCTAAATAGCCTGTACCAATCTCGCTCCAGTATAAGCTTCGGGCCCTTAGACGGAAAAACGTCACAGCAATTGACGGAAAAATACGGCAGCAATTAGATACAAAGACGGAAAAGCGTCCCAACCATTTATTCAAGTCCCAGTGATCTGATCTGACCCATTGTATTTCACGAATGTATTATTTTACTGTTGAATAGCAATTTGATTGGATATGACGAACAATTACGAAGGTCTATATACAATATTGTACAAGCTGATGCGGAAATAGACTTGTGTTTCCCGAGATACAGGTTTTCTCATTTAGTAAAAGTCTCAACGGCTCTCACGATAAAGTCAGCCGTCTCCTTTGGCTTGCTGAGCATTGGCGAATGACTCGTGTGGATTTGTTCAACAATAATATCACCCCCTTGTTGCTTGGCATTCTCGGCAATGCCCAATTGAACCTCCGTCGGGAAAGTTCTATCGTCAGTCGTGATCAAGTATCGAGTTGGAACATCTTTCCAGCCTGAGTATACATGCTCCCCATTATCTGTAAGGGACTTCAAAGAATGCGGCAGCAGTCGGCTGACCCAATATTTGCCTTCTTCTTCTGGGAGATCGTGGTAGAACAGCTCCCTCGTATCAACTATCAGCGTAGCAAATCCCGTATCGGTATCTGCTCTCCAAAATGGGGGCGGGTTGCCACCAATTCCTTCAAGAAAACCAACGCCTGTAACACAATAGCCAGTCGCCATCATGGCAATGCCAATGACACGTCCAGGCCGCTCACTTGTGGCTTCAGTCAAGCCCTTGATAGCGCTTGGGCCGACCATTCCGCCGTATGAGTGAACTACGACCACAACATCTCGGCCTTGAGTAACCTCAGCCAAAATAGCGTTTCTGACCTCTTGAATGTCGTCGAATATGCCCTTCGTTGGATCAGACCGGGTTGAGGGATGAGAGGTACAGATTGTCTTGTAGCCCTGAGGCTCCAACTCAGCAGTAAGTTTGTTCCATGTATCAGGGCTGTGCCATGCTCCAGATACAAAAATAAGGGTAGGCTTGGATGTCATTGTTGCTGTAGAAATAAAATTTAGACTGGAACACTAGGAACAAATATTATTGAGTGATCGAAGAGTTGTTTGACTTCTTCTACGAGCAACATGGTCCGCCCTTTATAAGGCCATGGTCTAGTGCCAAGTAATACTGGTCTAATTTTAGAGTCCGAATCTTTTTCGTACTGGTGAT
Source organism: Trichoderma harzianum CBS 226.95 (assembly GCF_003025095.1). Taxonomy (NCBI): domain Eukaryota; kingdom Fungi; phylum Ascomycota; class Sordariomycetes; order Hypocreales; family Hypocreaceae; genus Trichoderma; species Trichoderma harzianum. The sequence goes on from NW_020209260.1 coordinate 1,111,944, forward strand.
AATTTTCACCATACCACCTCCTAAACTGGATCCAATCTGATACACTGGCGACGGATTTACTTGATCCACATTTGGGATATTTCCGAGGGAATACGGCTGCACTACAACTCATCTGAATAGGCATATAATCCCGTTACCGCCGATTGACTGAAATACGATCAAATTCATATCAGAATTGCTCATGAATTGCAGAGCGTACAAGATATGGCTATTGAAACAGCCATTTACTTTGATTCGAACTTAACGAAAATTCTTAGATAATTGGCCCAGACGAGATCAGCGCCATAATTCAGGGTCATAATCATTTGCTGATTGGCACTGTTATAAGGCTTCAAAATGATAAACGAGTGGATGGGACGTTACGCTGTAAGCAATTCTTGAAATGGGGACCCTATTCCATGGACTATCGGGAACCTGATCGTTCCCGAGTGCGAATGAATTTGAACGTTTTTAGTATGTAGCTTGTCCCGTTTTGAGTCTTTTGAGTGCGCACTTCGGACCTCGTACTTGGCCGAGGCGTCGGCTGGGCTTTGAGTCAGGCGAGTCAGCCAGCCATTGGAATTTTTTCATCACATATCATGATACGCCCGAATAGGAAATCAATCGCGACTTTTGGCCTATTTATCCCGAGGTATCTCTCAATAGCGTTCTGATGACCATTGCCGTATTACGGCCCTGCTGACTGGGTGTTTAAACATAGACGTTGAAGATACGCCTTGGTCTCACCGGTGGATGAACCCTGATTATCATCAGGCCAATTGGTCCAAAGATGATATAGATGTGTAAAATTACACTGAAGCTCGTTTACATCATCAATTTTGATGAGTGCATTGACCTCATTTCGTCTACAAGTCTCTCTGTATCACCTGAGATACAAGTCTGTCTCTTTCTGCACTCTACACACGGCAGATAAAATCCCGCAAATAGAAGTTTTCTGGCGCTTTCTATCCATTTAATCAGAAGATGCCTGTTGCTTAAGATTGGCTAAGTATACTCAGTAGACCTCAACTTAATGAGAATCAATGTACCTAGTAGCATGAACGCTTGACGCGTGGTGAATGTCAAGCTCAAAGTTGACCCACGTCGAAGATGGCTTGGATCCCGCGGTAAATAGTCGCTGGTAGATCGCTTGCTGACAAGACTCGTGGCACACGTACAAGTATATGAGTGGCAGGACGACATTAACGTTGTTCCGTAGAGGATACCTTGGCTTTACTGGCGCCGTTTCTGGTTGAAACTACTCCCGCCCTTCTTCCCGCCCATCACTGTGTTGCGTTTTACAAATGTTTGTCCTACCTGTAGAATAAAGCCTTATAGTAAGTTACTCAAAGTGAAATCAACGGGCAAATGCCGAGTAAATTAAATGAAAATAGCGGTCAAAATACAGTAAGCGCTGCAATTGAACCCCCCAGCTCTTTGACCCGATTTTTAACCTTGTTTTTATGCTGTTTTGGTTGTGATTATCATCATTACAAAATTAGGCAACAACAGAAAGTCCCCTTGGAACTCATGATGTTGTACGTAAGTACTTGTTAGTATGAGGCACTTGACATACGGCGTATACTATGACTGATTAAGAGTAGTTAGACTTAACTGGAAACTAGTTTTTGAGTCTGGGTACACCAGTACATTCATTTCTTTTTTTATTTTCACTTAGTCATTATTATCGTTTGTCTTCTATTACTTGTCAAGATTTTATTTTACAATTGCCCTGACTGAACTGAGTAACTACAGGAAGGCCCTGGGAAAATCATATCATTCTATAAGCACTTTGCTTTGGTCAATTGTTATTAATCTGTGTAACTTGTATAGTAAGCTATGTCTAAATATACACATATAGTGTCTGAAATTCTATATAAATCTTGCAAAAATACCAAATTATCAGTTTTACAAAACATTACCTACACATTGAAGTATCTAATATCCAATCAGTAGACCATTATTTACTACATTGCAACCATGGCTGTAACGAAATTCCTGCTTATTGCCATTCAACTTATAGGAGTACTCTCTACTCCGATTGCTGAACCTAATATTACAGACATATCAGAGTAAGTGACTGTCTGTCATTTAAGATCTAATACTAATAGTCAATAGCAATAAATTTTTTGCACGCAGCTCCTCAACTGTCGAGGAATATCCATACTCGAGTAACTGTGATGCAAGCACAGGATCTACATTCACGTGGGATGTATCTCATGGTGGAGGTCCGTGCTATTCTTACAATGGAAACACTGATGTATACTCCCTCAGGGTGGCTTGTAAGTTATGCCTCTAACATCTGTACAGTGACTGTGAGAAAAAGAAAACTGAAAAGTGTTTCTATTAGGGAGTGACTATAATGTATGCAATGGTAATACGGCTGTTATTTATATGTTCCACAACGGTTTCTACTGCGGTGATTTTGCACAAGCGACAAGGGTATACGCGGGATCTAATGGAAACTTCTGTGTAAGCAATGGTGGGAAAAGCATTAAATCATGGAGCCTTGGCTGCGAGGCACTTTGAGAAGATGTCTTTTAATTTTTTATAAGTTTGGCTATGATATGGGTTTTTTTATACAGGATTTCCCCATATCTCTATGCAAATGCAGTAGCTATGTTCATTTAGTTAATGCTCGTTGTATAATTAAACAGTCTTGTTTATATATTTTTTTATATTGTCCGCGTTCCGGTTAATCATGGGGTCAATGCAGCATGAGTCTTCGAAGGACTATTAGATCCGTTCCAGTCCTACTCAAATCTCTTCTTCTCTGCTCACCAAGTGCACAATGCCATGTCTTATGGTGAGCACGACTGAAGTGTATTACGATACAAAAGACTAAATAATAACTCATGAAGTTCATGCCCCATGTGTCCAGCCGCAAAGATTATGTGGCCCGGCCTGTTGCCCCAAAGTAACGTCGGAACGACGTGGTTCGCACAGGCGATTATTGAACCAGTACTGTTTAGCGCCTGCATGGACGATGCGGAAGTTCATATGCAGAGCCGCAAATCGATTTCCTTAGACAAGACGCTGTCTATTTTAATTGTCTGGGTGTGAGCAACTGTTGGCATATTATAGGGTATATTCTCCGACGACTCAGTCACCATAAGCTTATTCGGCTGATAACAATGCAGGTATATAAAAAGCTCCGGAAGTGGTATACTACGCGTTGCTCATAAAAAAATATCTTTTTACAACAAGTAAACAAATTGGCTTGTATAAATTGCACAAGATTAAAGAGAGCGTCTTGTATGGCGGATGCGAAGTAGCCAAGTCTTATGAAATAGTTTTGTTGACAGACTCCGCCTCAAGCCGAGATACGCAACGAGAAATGCTCAGACACTTTTTTGTACTTGCAGAATCTATTACATGTCTCTTTGCAATAGTGGAAACGGCCATTCTAGTCTCTATTGGGAGGGATTTCTGAGACAGTCATGGAGAGACTATGCTTCAATTGAGATCTAGATACAGCGCGAGCTTTACTTCATTCAATTTGACGCGCCAAAAGTATGTCACTAGGTCTTACTCTCGATTTCTCACTATCGCAATTTACTGCACGAGCTATACGCGCCGCGGCGATTTCATAGACATGCCCTTTCAGTTTGTTTGTTTTTCTCCTGGTTTTCTAAACCAGTATATAGATGATGGGAGCCAAATTACTACCTACTTTGAAGCATTACGTTTCGAAGGATCCTGGTCTACCAGTGCAGTGCCGTTAATATAGGGATGCGGCCGAGCACGGGTACTTATTATTCACGCGTCGTGTTAGTGGATATAGGCACATATCAACTAACTCCTCCCTTCGTAAGAAGCCCATTAGGCTTTCACCCATCTGGCCATCTGAGAGAATCACATCGTACGTTTTGCGCCTATTTCTTTAGCACGTTCAGCCTATTGATGGTTTTGCGGGGTGAATTCAGTTCATTAGCTATTGGCGCCCCGAAGTATACGCCGAACAATCGTCCGCGGCTTCTCTCCACAAGTTGGACATTTCCCCAGATTCCGTACAAGGCGTATTCATGACTTTGCGGAGAAACTCCACATTGCATCCAACCCCGGAAACGATATGACACTCGTGACAAAATATGCTGCACTTGGATACTCTATACATCCATCGGGTTAGAAAAAATGACTATTGAAAGAGTAATTAACCCTCGGATAAAAACCAGTTCCTGGGGATAGCTGACTACAGAACAGCTCCAAGATCTAGGCCCCGGAAATTTCACCGCACGAGCGGCAAGTCTTGCCGAGGTGCCGAACATGAATATCGAGTTTCGCAAAAGCCGGCTCCGAGAACGTAAATGAAGACATATAAATAGGCCCTTGACACCATCACGATGGTAAAGAGACTTCTTTTGAACAGCAGGGAAGCAACAGCCCAAAGTGTCTAGTCATCATCTCAGCACAATGGCGCCGACTGTTGTATTTCTCATCTCCCTTGCAGGGACACTCCTGCTTCGCCCTGCGGCCGCGCAGACTCAATGTGGTGGCAATCTTTACACTCCTGGAACTCTCAACTTCACGACTGAGTGTTACAATGCGTTCATGGACTGTGCTGCCCGTTTTGAGGCCAATGCAAGCCTGGTCAACTGTGACGACGGCAAGGGAAATCTGTTCATGCAACAACAGTCTAACCTGGGAGCCAACCCTGGAAGTCAAAACAACGATGCCGTCATCGCCTTTCAAGATATTCGCGATCTCTGCCTCCTCAGCGGTTCCACAACTGCAACTTGGGGCTACAGCGACAACCAATGGTACTGGGCAGCTGCCGAGGATGCGTGCTACACCAATGACCCCTCCAGAACGGATGTTGTCAAGACTCACCCGGCACCATTCTGCATCCAGAATCGCGATTCCGGACTTCCTGAATGTTATCCTCAGCCAGATGCCACTCCCGGTGGCCCTCTGAAGGTTCTCAAGACTGCCAAGACTCGAAACGGATTCAAGTCCTCTGCCCGAGGCTGGAATACCTACGGCGTTCAGGCTCTGCAGAACGGTTCCCAGGTTGTGCCATCCTTCGCTGGACAATCCGGCCTCTACTACACCCAAAAGTTCGTTGAGACTCAGTGTGGCGTGCTTGCCCGACCCGAGTTCAAAGCCGCTGGCTACGATCTCTGCAGTCTTGATTCTGGCTGGCAAGCTTTCAATGAAGTTGATGAGCACGGCCGTATTATCTATAACACCACTCGTTTCAACCTCCCTCAGCTGGCTTCTTGGTTGCACAGCAGAGACCTGAAGTTGGGAGTCTACATCACGCCCGGTGTTCCTTGTGTCGCACACAATCAGACTATTGTTGGTACCAAGATCAAGGTTGGTGATATCTTGAACGGCAACAACGACCAGATCAACTGCGACTTCGATTTCAGCAAGAATGGTGTTCAACAATGGCATGACTCAGTTGTCGCGCAGTGGGCTTCTTGGGGCGTGGATATGCTCAAACTAGACTTTGTGACCCCCGGTAGCCCCTCAAACGGCGCCAATCTCGCTTGCGACAGCTCTGCCGCCGTGAAGGCTTACCAGAAGGCCATTGCGAAGTCGGGCAGGAAGATTCGACTTGATATTTCATGGAAACTTTGCCGCAATGAGACCTGGTTGCCTGTGTGGAGCGAGCTTGCTGAATCGATGAGAACTGACCAAGATTTGGACAACTACGGCACCAACACATTGATGGCGTGGCAGGTCGGCCAGCGTGCTATTGAGAACTACCGTCAGTACATCGGCCTACAGGCACAGCGTAATGTTCCCATTACGATTTACCCCGATATGGATGCTCTATTCACAGTCAACCCGGAGCACCTTGCGGGTGTCAACGATTCTATTAGAACCACTGTCCAGAACCACTGGCTCGGAGCTGCTGCCAACTTGGTGATTGGTGGTGACATGCAGCAAATCGATGCACTGGGTATTAAGCTGACTACCAGCAAGCAGTCTATTGCTGCTGCCGACTTCTTTGCGCAGTATCCCATGCAGCCCCGTAACCCTGGAACTGGAAGCAACGCTGCCAAGCAGCTGCAGGCGTGGATTGGTGGCCCTTCAAACACCCACGAGGCTTACGTTCTTCTCGTCAACTACGGACCGGACCTGGGCAACGGAGGCTTTGGAACGCAGCTGTACGGTTCGCAGAAGTTGACCGTGTCATTGAAGGACCTTGGTATTTCCGGTTCGACATGGATCTTTACTGACATCTGGACGGGCAAGTCAACCAGAGTGACTGGATCTTACTCTGTTTCCCTCACGGAGGGTGCTTCACAGCTTCTCCGCCTGACACGGAGTTTCTAGAGAATAAATGGGTGGATGTAGAACCTCTTATAGATTTCTAGAGAATACATGTGTTCGAATAAAGATTGTTTAAAAAGTGACTCTGGATATCCTCTTGCTAACCTTGAATGAATTGCATTGCAGTGGTACATGAGGTTGGACAAGATTACAGAATGCCGCAACACATTCTTTCGGTTTCTACATGGGCAACTCAACATATCATAAGGGTACAAAGAGGGCGGATAAATAACAATCCTTTATAGACAATTTGTACTAGGTGTAGTCTAGATGTACAACACCCTCTATAGCACATATCTAAACATAGGCCCGTAATTCTCTACCGCCACAGCCTGAGTGGCAACTTGACCTCGTTCCTGTGCCTCAGCAAGTCGCGCTTTCTGTTCTTCAATAGTCCCATATTTCTGATCTAGCTTCTTATTCTCCCAGGCGAGCAGAATTCGCAAACCAATGACCAATAGCGTGGTAAAGAACATAAACGCCGCACAAACTGACTGACCCTTTACGTAGAAGGGGCCCTCATTGGAAGGATACAGTCGAGTGCCCAGCAGGGGACCGCATTGCCCGATGACGTTGAGAAGGACGATTCCGGCTCCTCGGCGAGTGTCGCTACCTTGGTTATCTGGAAAGATAAGCGGGTTAGAGGTGCATTTAGCATGATGTTCTTATTTCGCACTTACTCAATACCCAAGGAAGAATATTAGCAATGGAAGGAAAAATGCCTCCGGCCGCCATGAATACTCCAAAATAGCGGGCTCCAACAGATTTGGCAGATGCCAAGATAACATAGCCCACGCCGCCGATAATGGTTAGAATGATGAGCATGAACGCACGCTGCTGAGTTCTATCTGCAATGTAAGGCGTGATGAGGGTAATGAGAAAAGACAGGAAGAATGGAGGAGCGGTTAAGCCTTGAGCAGTTACGTCGGAAAATCCCATCTCTGAGAGAATCGTAGGTAGAAAAACCGGAAGAGAAGCAAAGCTGACATTGCAGCTGAAATACATGAGCTGTGATAATTGTCAGCGCTGACCATTATGGAATAAAATTGTATCAACTTACACCGGTGAACCAGGCTTTGATGTCAGTCAGCCCTCTCAAAAAGTCCACCCAGTCGACTCCGCCTATTCTGGCAGAAGAGCCTGCTTGGCGAACACTTCTTGCAATGGCTACTCTTCTCTCATCTTCATCAAAGAACTTGGCCTTTTCGGGAGAATCTGGGAGATAGAAGTAGGCCACAGCTGCCATGACAATTGTAGGCAGCCCTTCCACGAGGAATAATACCCTCCATTTCGCAATGGAAGGGTGACCTGATGTGATACCATATGCAAGAGCACCTGCAAAAGTATTGGCAAGAGGAGCAGCAGAGAGAAAGACTCCACAGCGGAAGCCTACTTCATGTCGGAGATAGAAGAAGGAAAGTAGAAACGGGATTCCTGGTCCGTAACCCGCTTCAGCGGCCCCCATGAGGAATCTAAGTGCCATTTCCGCCCCCCATGAATGGGTGACTGCTTGAAGAGTTGATACTAGTCCCCTATAGTTACTACTGTTAGCTCCCCAAGCAACTCAAGTGTGTTTGGTCAGGCCCATACCATATGAAAACGACGATGGTTGCCCAGATGTGTGGTGGCACGACCTTCCACATTATCCCAAGGAACTCAAATATGATGTAAGGGATATAGAATATTGTGAGCAGCCAGTCGTAACGATCTCCAATCAGGTTAAGATCAGTACTCATTCCGGCAATGCGCGCATTCCTGCATGTGACTACTTTCAGCAACCAACGTCGCAATTCTGTGATAGGATGCATACATACCCAATATTTGACCGATCAAGGAAAGCAAGAAGATCTACAGAGACATTAGCTGCAGGCGGTAGAATAGGCACGATGCAACGTACATAGAGCCATGACCAATGGCACAAGGTTTACATCTGTTTTCCGGACGACTCGCCGCTCCAGTTCAGGGTCGATGGAGGGCTGCTGCACGGCAGCATTCTCGTTCTGAACAGACACAGGCTCCTTTTCAACATTGCCTGTTTGCATGGCCAAATCCATGTCTGGCTGCGTCTCTGCCGTTTTCTTTGACTGGAAAAGCTGCATTGTCTGATCTATGATCTCCCAGCAGTGTTGATGCAAAACAGTGCGTCGCGAACGCTTCGCGAGAACCCCAGATTTTATGGGAAATGATCTTTTGCGGGGTTATGTCTAAGACAAAACCAGGGGACCACATTGACTTTCTTGTCTTGAACTGGTGACTCCATTCTATCTCCGGGATGTGGCAGCCGATCCCTGCGACCTGCTGTTGATGATTCCCTTTGTAGACGCCTCAACAGTCAAGACCGGCACTTGGCTTCCGAAGAGGAGCAGTTCCGCACGCGGCTGTCCTATGACGAAAGAGTTCTGTTTCCGTTGTCCTGCACCCCGCCACTCAAATGTCCGTTAAATCCACAAGTACCCCAGACTAAAGAAAGAGAGGGCGCCCATTGTCCAACCTGTTGCGGGTACTGCAGTCTGGTAATTACATGTAGTTGTGCTACACTAGGTGATATAGCATCGGCAAAATCGCTAGATGTACTCCGAATTCCTCGGAGATCACTGGAGCGGCTAATGTAAAGATAGGCGAGCGCTCACCTGCGGGTTTTCTCTCTACCGAGTAGGCCATCTAAAATGACATTGGTCTTTTGGAACCATACTGTGTAGGCAAATGGCAAAAACTTATCAACCTTTGCTGAACCTGCATATGTGCTGCTTGGCAAAATTGCGTAGCTGTGAATTTGATATATAGATGAATCTTGAAGAATAAATATGGTTGTCTTAATACGCTCTTTAATAAGCGTTTCTTCTTTTCACACGAAAGTACGAAAGGGACTGCGCCCTATGCACATACATAGCCCAGCCTTGCCCATGTCATCAAGTGGGTGTTGGCCAGCGGCCCTGAAGCGGGGATGATATAATAGCCTACGGAGTACCAGTTTGTGAAAAAGAGTTAGGCTTATGGCGATAGGGATGAATTTCTGTTGATTAGGGAAAATAATTGCTAAATAATTAAGGCATAATGATTTCTTGGAATGTTTTATCCAGAGCATGGATGCTTCATTGACTCATGGATGTCGAAATTGGGAGCTATGTCAATGCCTTTGGTTTCAGACGTATCTCTTTGGCTTTAGGGTACGTGCTTCCGACAAACTTCACTAAGGTAATGCCACCAGAACTCTGAAAGGACTCAAAGCAAAAAATAGACCTTTGATTGAGACTACTATACACATCTATCAAATGAAGGTTTAATATGGAAACTGGACGCGCCACAAAGGTGAAGACTAAAGCTCAAAGGCACCGCGACAGCCGATTTCAAGTTGAAGAAACCAAGCTCCAGCATTCACTGCACGGTTCTACGTTGTTCGTATTCTGCGATCGACTGATTCAGGTTGCCAAGACAGCTAAAGTGGCAACTCAAATTATAAGCTTAAAAATGTCTAGATCGAAAGAAACTCACACATATAAGAAGAAGTAAAGAAGGAAAATTTGTGGTGCTACTCGGCTTCTGTTTCCTTGTCCGGGAGCTGATTTCTATTCTGCGTTAGCTTCGCGGTTTTGCAAGAATTATTAGCCACCATAACACCAGTCCGGGTACTACAACCGAGCCATGTTTATTTGGTACGCTAATTCTTCACTCATTTCTTTATTTTTAGTTGGCTGTCATCGGAATCACCGGAAACTTTATCATGGTATTTTCACATGTCGTGTCTTCTTCTTCTTCTCTTCAATGTTATTTACACAACTGGCCTCTATCGTGACTATGTTGACAAGTGTTTACAACAATTGTCTTACGCACGGCGCATGTAGGCCACGTAATAATCGTGTTCGCGGTTTCAACCCTCGTATTTGACTAGTTCAGTGAGTCAACTTATGGCTACGCCTCTCCAAAAGTGGAAATTGCCAACTGAAATGGCACTTCTGAACAGGTAACAGCCGGAAAACCCCCCACCCTTAAGCCCTGTAAAGTCGCGGATTTAAACAAGTAAGAACGCACGAGACTGTCTCATCCCGTGTCAATCTCAAAATCTTACACTTTCTTTCCGCCTTTTCCCACATTGTTTCTTCAATGATTCACTGACCGGCGCGCCTTTACAATGTCTGCCTCAGCACATACACAGCCGATGCAATGGGCTATTTATCATGACGATAACGTCCATTTTGCTTATGAAGCACCCTGGTGGTCGCGCGTTGTTTTGCTGGTTGACCTAGCAGTTCTCCTGCCTCTCTTTATTATCGTGCGTGCTTGTAGCCCCCTGAGTCACTGCGGCATTGTCATCTCTTGCCTCGCGGTGATGGTAACTTTCTAATCGCAACTAATGAGATCGCTGGTAAAATAGTTCAACTACACTTTGCCCCGTGTTTATCCGGTGTTTGCTATTGTGCAAGACAAGAAACGAGGAGAAAACGACCCCATCAGACTCGGCAATGTTGCGGACGAGCGGGCCTCGGAGTTCAACTCTGTCGACAATCCCAGTCGGATAAACTCGTCCTCTCCAGCAGCCATCTATCGCCTTTTGGTAGAGACCGACGGCTTTATGGCCAACTTCCGTGGCTTTTCTTGCGCTCTACTCCAGAGTGCCGTGACGGCATTCCCAGTTGTAATCGCTGCTCGTTATATCCCCTTCCCATTTGGCCGTCTGTCGAGACTTCTTCCTGCACTCGCCATGGTTCAATTCAGCACCCTTTGGCTGCATCTCATCATCTCTAAGCCAAGCCCCCGATCATTCTGGAGACGTGTGCCTTCGTTTGGACGCACCTTCAGCGCAACATGGAAAGCGGTCGTTATTCACTGGGCCGCGGTTGAGATCACGAGGTGGCTGCCCTACTGGGTAGCCTCGTCCATGGGATTCGAGTGGCCTTGTTTCAATCTTCTCATGCCTGACAATACATACAAATTTAGAATGGACATGGCAACTGGAGATATGGCCCTGTACTCCAAATGCGCCCTTGTCATCCTCCTCACCATTATTGGGTCCATCTGTTTCATCGTTCCCAGCCAGGTTGTTCTGATGCGAATCCAAGCGTCTCTTCTTCCGATTGAAGATGATGCCATCATTCCATTTGATAGGTCTTTTGATGGCAAGGTAGTACCTTCGATCCTAGGCGGCCGAGGCTACGCCACGATCTCCGACGCGTTTCACACCTTTACATGGGCGAGTTGGAAAAACCTGGCTATTCTTTCCATCAAGATTATCCTCCTGTCCATGTCTCTGATTGGGTTTGTTGGTTTCTTCTTGATTGCTCAGTGGTCTATAATCGTTAAGAGGACCGTGGAGCCTAACCAGTACAACTACTGAGCTTCTAAACTGATGGGTTTCCCACGTTTTTACCTGTATTTTTCCTGAGTATCTTATCACTAGATGGTACATTGTGTAGCGAATATTGAATTGAATTAATGAGGAAATCTCAAATCACCACTCGTTGCTAAGCTATGACATTATTCTACCACCGACCAGACATACAGCCTAAAGTATGTATACCGGTGTGCGACTCTCATACGCATCGCCCTTGCTTACCTGAATGTCCTTTTTATGAAAGTCGTGCAGTTGCAGCCAGTGAAGCATTCGGAATATGAGGGCACACCAAATCTTGTTAATCTCACGTTTTGTTGTGGCTTCTGAGTCCGCCATGTCTTCCGAAGTCGCCACAAGCGTGTTTGTTTTCTGGTTGTACTGTGACCGCTGCTTGTAAACAGTTTCTATGACGTTAAGCCGTACCGATGTGCAGTATAATCGTGCGAGGATGTGATGCTTTTCGTCAACCGTAGCGGAATCAAAGTCGCTTATGCTAATGGAATCATGGCTCTCATCCTCAGGTTCGTCGCCCGGTTTCTGATTCAACATCCCCAATACTTCTTGGATGTGTACGCGAACGACTTGGTAAATCATTACCATATCTGAACCTTTCAAGTATTGATCACAGAGCTCTATGCCTCCCCGCACGTGTGAAATCCTATCGGCCGTTGCTGTACCGCTGATGTTGGTATGGATCGATCCATTGGGCGGCTTTTCAACCTTTTCCGCAACGTCATCACACCAATCCAATATGTCAGAAATCTGATCACTCTCTTCGGAACGGGCCGTCTGTGTTTGAACTACTCTTAATAGAGAGACAATGTTATTGGTGAGTGTGGGCAGGGAAAATGTGTTGGGTTCCCAGTAATATACTGTGGGATTAGGAAGCATCCGAAAAGCAGTATCTTTTATGTGAAGTATTTGACCGACCATGCCTAATATTTCGAATGGAACTGTGGTACAATTAGTCTATAAACAGATATTTCACCATCGTAACCATTCTAGGGGTCGTGTATTGTTATGAAGAGAGTAGCAGATATCGGAGCACGACATACCAGGAAATAGATGGCTATGACGAGCAGTTTCGGCGTTCTTTCTAAAGTAGCCAATCGTGTTGTTATCACAGCCAAACTCCGCCAGAGTATCAGCAATCTCTGCCAAGGTGCCGAGTTGTAAGGTTGCATGATCTTCGCCCCCATCGACGTTGACGAGCATTTCACGATGGAGAATTGTCGGCGCCATACCAAAGCACAACTGTTTGATGTCGTGGTTTGGAATTAGGCGATTTTGTCCAAATACAGTTCGGCCTTGTTTCTGAAAAGTAAAGGATATGCCCAAATTATCGACGTAAGAGCCATACAAGACAAAACCGTTGCCTTGAGCTCGATAACGATCATTATCCAAATCGAAGTTCTTCCAGTGAATGCCAAGCATAGCAGCGATCTCGATTAGATGCGAGATAGTGGTTGTGGCATAGGGTTTACTGAGACCCTGGGGAATGCTATCCCAGACTCGCTGCTTTCTCTGCATGCAGACAACCAACGAGTGAGGAGGCGATGGATCTAAGGGAGGCTGGTAGCCTAGCGATTCCTGCTGCCAAGAACGCGACTCATTCTCCATTTGATAGATGGTCATCAGCAAGTGACACCATGTTGCGTTTTCGTTGTCTGCTGTACGGATAGCTTCTTGCTTATTCTTCTTTTGCTGCGCGTTGAACTCTTCAGTGCTTGATGTGTACTTGAGATTTGCGTGGCTGCCGTCAAGGCGTATAATCTTCCTATCCTCTGTACGGAAATCCTCATCATTTCCGAGAGGCCCTCTCGTATTCTCGGGCCTTGCGACAAATAAGACGGGTGTTTCGAAATGTACTTCGATGCGGAACTCAGACCAAAGCATACTACGCCTGGAGAATCGCGACCATTTCCCTATTACAGCTTCGCTGCAAGAAGAATAACCTGTAGCCGATGCAAAATATTGTTGGAGGGCCTGTAGAATGGCGATAACAAAGGCTAGAATAGAAATGATAAGTGCCACAATGGCAAGAATCAGCTCAGTATTATCGGTAGAAGACATGGTGTAATATGAGCATCTGTTGATGGCCTCTTCTTTTCGCTTGGCTCTGGCCCTTTACTTCTCGCCCCGGCATGAGGCCAGAGGATGGTTTGGATGAGAACTGGTCATGGAGGACGAAGCCTACTCGTACGTGAATCAAGTCATACTCGTCCACCGCTTGGCAGGGGCAATGAGCTCTAGCCGCCGAACTGTTAGCCTCACCAGCCTAGCCCCCAAATTTTGAAGGCCTGTCACAACCAATCGCCGGCAATAGTCCTGCAGCTATACCCACCAGACACGTCAACTTTGGTGTTGTTACCACCCCGCTTCCTCTGGCGATCCCCGCCAAGAATTCTTCTTCTACGGTGAAATGCCGACGATTAGGGTTGCGACGATCCGGATGGGAGTACGTAGATTGTTTTACAATGCTGCGATTTTGTTTGCCGTAGAGGTGTTCGTATTCATGAAGTAACAACTTGGAGTAAGTGGGTAAAGGACAATATGGCGTTGGTCCAAGTCGAGAGAAAGAATCTGCGCCCGCTAAATTATACCAATCAAAAATGCTCTCGGTATGGCACAAACATTCGATCTACTTTATCCCTCTTTGGTCACTTCGGTAATGAAAAAAAAAAAAAAAAAAAGAAAACAAGGCTCAGCGCCTTTCGACTGAGCTACAGCCAATTGAAGCTACGAAAGGTTGGAATTGAGTCTGTCATTAAGAGCGCTAGAGATGTACGGAGAAGGTCGCTGCTGCAATGCGACTGAATAGCCTTCGTTTTTGGTTAGTCCGGCTAAATGAACGCAGCTGAGTGAAGCCTGTGGCTAGACAAACGAGAGACAAGATCTATTGGGCGATGAAGTCGTTAATTCTGAGACCAAGGTAGCTTACTAGGTTAAGTGATTGGTTGGTAATTTGTGACAGAGCGCAAATTTGTGACCACCGCAAGAGTGGGAGTGGAGGCATGACATGCAACTCTATAATGATTGAGGCTCAAGAGTACCAACATCATGGAACGGAGATGACCCAGTGGATAAAATAAATGGAGCTCTTTCATCGCCCCCAAAGCCAATGTATAATGAGAGCCTGGTCTGGCAATATAGGTACATACTCTGTATATAAGCTGCTCTACGTGTGGTGCTTTACTCTCGTATCTACGGAGCAGCGGCTCATTGTCTGTCTGCCTCCAGTGCAACATTCTTGGAGTTCCTCGCTCCAATTAGAGCATCAAGATATTTCGATGTAACATCTTCCATCGTCGATCCACCAATGGTCTTTCCAATGATTTGACCGATAAGCTCGGCTTGCGTGATGATTCCCAACCGAACTGCGTCGTGCATGAGGTCGAAGAGGTCATGTTGACTGACCCCTCTCCGAACTCTCGCTAATAATTCGCTCGTTAGATGTTGCCATGACACGGTAGATTTAAGCAAAGCTTACGTTTCATTATAGAATCTCTGCCTTTGCGAATTTTGATGACGTATTTTCTCAAAGTTGAGGCATCGTATTCCGTCTTGACCCCCACCTCATGACCGAGACTTGTGATTGTGTAGTCAAGACCTCCTTTCACTGATTGGAAGTCGAAATACTTTTTCAACACTAGAATTCAGAATTCAGGAAATGAGTCTTTGCGGAAGCTGAAAGGTTTAGCACTGAAATAATCCCACGTACCTTCCTTTCTTCCACCCTCTGCTGCCTTGACTTCCTTTTCGTTCATGAGCTGCAAGCCGAGACCTTCTGGTGTCACGCCCGCACTTTCCATCAACTTTTGGATAATCTCATCATCCTCTAAATAGATTGTGAGCAGAGTTGCGTTTTGGAATCATCATAGATTGGGAAAGACTCACTGTATATAATGATGCCCTTCTCGAAGCGGGACTCTCCTGAGTAACAGATGAGAAAAAACACATCGACGTAGCCTATGAGTCTTATCTTTCCATTCCATCGTGACCCATCTATCAGCACATCCCATGGGTGAATGTCACTGCCAAAAAAGGGGCCTGTTAGAATGCATATAAATGAAAATATGGAAGAGATACTCACTAATTGCACTCTACACTTTTTTGTGTCACTGACCTATCAAAGGTCATTAGAACTCTATGGTACGACGCCATGTTAAGGATGTGTAGAAGGTTGTAGATGATGATAGTGAAGAATCCTCAGGAAGGATAGATTGCAGATTCCCCCTGGGCTGTGAGTAGAATACTGGGAATTTTGTAAGAAGCCGGGGACTCTGGAGGGACCCCGGTAGAAGAAGAGTGATGGCGATGCTCCTATCCTGCCTGAATCACACGCTAGAAACGAGAGCGTTGGGCTAGCTCGGGGCACCATTCAGCAGGTTGATCCATCCTACTGACCCACCAGTTGGCCGTCATTGCTGCATGTATGTACGAGCATTTCCGGGCTCTCCCAGAGCTATTTCCGAATAAAGACAGCCTACCGATGCAGGCTAATTGCGCCTCTGCAACGGCGCCAATGGCATAGCAGCTGGAAGGCATCCGTATCCCAGAAGACCCAGCAAATGATGACCAGCTGAAAAAAATGCAACACACAGGACCAACGTGGCAGAGAGTTATAGGCTATGAGCCTGTTGCTCTCCAGATAAAGCTCTGATTTATCATCTATGGCCATTGCGGCTAATCGAGTTGACGTCTTAGCGCATCTGCAAGCTCTGTCTCCGCGCCCCAATTCGCGGGATAACCTCATCACATATTCAGCCGCATGTACCCAATTGCTTTGAGGGGTATTATAATTGCCCAAAGCCCACGTTGGAGTCTCTTCAAAGAAACAAAACAAAGGTGGTCATCCTTTCATTTCCTGGGTATTTGCACACCAAGAGGCTGGTACTAGCCATCCATTTTGATCACCATGGCCTCGATGACCAGTATATCCGATAAGATTGCAAGGGTCACTGACCTGAGCAACTACACGGATATCACGCCTGAAAAAATTAAAAAGATCTTTGATGATATCGGAAGCAGCCCAGAGAAGCTCCGAGCAGCCTTGAACCTATGGTTTGTCCCGGATTTTAAGCCAACTTTCACACGGACAAAGGATAGTGCTCTCTCTACCCTGCAAGACATCGAGTTTCTCGAAGCTCCAGATACGGAGCGGCCCCAACGGCCGTTACGTATGATTGACCTTGATACTGGCAACATAGTCGATGCGTGGAACATTTCCCATCTTGACTCATATTGCATACTGTCTCATCGTTGGAAAGGAGATGAGATCACCCTGGCTCATTTTATGCGTGCCAGGGAGAAGTATATGGAGCGCATAAGGACCAGAACTGGGGCTGCCTCCAATATCGAGACTCTAGCTGCTCAGAGCGATGATATTTCTCTGGTTCTTGAGCAGTGTACACTCGATATAATCGACCAACAACAAATAATCGAGATGATCTTACAACAAGAATCGGAGGGCTTGAGCGTGGAAGAACTTATCAAGAGAAAAGTTGAAGCCAACGAAATGAAATGGAAAATGAACTCGGCCCGGCAAACTCGAGATTCTAAGAAATCACTAGTTGATCTGAGTAAGATCGAGAAGAAGATGTTTGACACCATAATCCACCGCGCCGGAAAGGTGGTTGACAGCAATACGCAAGATTCACAAAATGCGGAAACTCCTACCGCAACTGCGGAAGGTATTGTCAGTGGTGGCCCTGATATGCCACAGCCAGAGAACTCGGATCATGCCACCACATCTACGGTCGTTAGCAAGGCAGAGGAAGCATACGCCAAAGCAGAGAAGGACTTTGAGGACTTGCTTATAAAGCAGAAGGCTGTTGCAGAACGTACTCAAATCTTTCAGAAGAGCAACCGCCTCGGTGATGAAGTGGATGAGTTGATCCGTCGGCTACAGAGATGGAAGTCAGCTATCAAGTTACACAATTCGATAAAAGAAGCGCAAAGAATATTCCGGACCAGTCATTTCCAGAGACGTGGGGCTCGCTACATCTGGTCTGACACATGCTGCATCGACAAGAAGAACTATGGAGAATTATCCCAGTCTTTGTCGTTGATGGGAGATTGGTATTCAAATGCCGAGTTTTGTCTTGTGCATTTGGATACAAATTGGCGAGAAGCTGATGCGATTGACGATTGGCTCAAATTTGGGAGAGAGGTGAAGAACAGCGGAGACAAAGTGCCAGCTGTGACTCCTAACATCCCAAGCTTCCGAGAGATAAAGTCTACAATTGAATGGGCAAGCCGAGCATGGACGTTGCAGGAATTGGTTATGAGCAAAATGACATATTTCGTCAACTCCGAGTGGACACCTCTCAGTCGTCCCATTGAGAATCTTGGGGATATATATCCTCTGGTTCCATTTATTGAACTTCATACCCAGGGAATTGAATCAAACATCTACGCAGGCCCACCAGAAGTCATTAACCACACAAAGCTTTCTCAGTGGAAAATTGGGGATTTCAACGCGCTCATTCCGTATTTACGAGAAACCGACATTGAACTTGTCAATGAGAGCAACAACGGTGGCCGCTGGGAAACAACGTACCAGATCGAAGCAGAGCAAGTTAGAGAGTCGATACAGCTTATCTCTGTACTTAATGCTCTAGGGTTCCGCTTTCCTGCCAATATGACAGTAGAGACTGCTACGTCCGAGATTTCACGAGCTGTCTGTCTGGCGGCCTCTGATTTGGATAGAAGCAAGGGTCACGGATCAGACGAGAGTGGAATACGTCTCCTAGCAGAGCTCAAGAAAAACCACCTGCCTAATCCATCTGGCGATGCAAGTCCAAGTGATGCGAATGATACCGAGGAAGTCATCAAATTTCTCCTACTTTGTCTTGTCGCGAAAGTAGGTGATCTCATCGTCTCTGACAGGCGGTTTATTGCCGAATTTGGAGGTGTGAGACCTCTCACAACGTGGAAGAGCGGAATCGCTCGCAGTGGATTCCCCGCGCAGCTTGTTCTACAACTATCTTGCAGTCGAGTTGCCACTGTTCCAGTCGACCACGTCTATGCTCTCATGGGTATTCTTGGTGTTCGATTCCCATCGTTCCATGCGGAAGGTTATGCGAAAGCTCTTGCTCGCCTTCTGGACGAAGTTATCGTCACCCATAATGATGTGTCCGTGTTTAATTGGGCCGGAGCAGAGATGGGAAGCCCTGTTCGTGGTCGGTCCATGTATCCCGCGTCTCATAAGGCATACGGGACTGACGAAGATCGTGGCCGGCGATACAATATGATGATCTCAGCAAAAGTGAGACAAGACCGAAAACAAACGATGGTCACTTATCATGGGATTATCCAAATGCTCCGCGATGCGATAGACTGCGTGAAAGACAAGAGACGAGAGAGTATACCTTTGCATTGGGTGCGAGAAATAACATCGTTCATAAGCAACTCTACCTTTGACAACCTTCAGCCCCAGCTCATTAACATTGGCAAAATTCTTCTCTACGTCAAACTACACTGCGCACAGCTTAAGAAATCAGCCTCTGACCAGAGTGTTCAGAACGATGGCTCGAAGGATGCAGCAAGCAGTGACGAGAAGTCTTCATGGTCGCTCAATTTGACCCCGTCTCTTCCGAGCCTGAAGTCTTCCTCTGAGAAAGTGACCTCGAGTCTTCCAGGGTTTGGACTAAGCAAAAACATCAAATCAGGATTCGGCAAGTTTTCCTCCAAGACATCGGAGAAAGCTGTGCCGCAGGAAGCAACACCCGCTCCGCCCGCAGCGCCGCCAGCGCCGCCTCCGCCAGCAGAGCCTGAATGGAAACAACTTGACTCAGGTGTGACCGAGTATTTGAGGGTTATGCGCGATGCCGACAAATCACAAGGCGAAAAAGAAGATCCTCTACCAAAGAAGATAAAAGACATCGCTTTCAACGTCATTGAGCCCGAGGGACTGGAGAGGCAAATGAGTGACGACGGCGAGAAGATTACGGCCGAAAACCTGGCGTGTCCAAACCCGATCATAGTCAATAGCTCGGGAATTGAAGGCATCTTTGACATACAACGAATTGTTGTGACAATGATTGACCGGGAGAAGCTGGTGCGACAAGTGGCAAAGGCAACCAGTCCGAAGCAAAAGATTTCTGGGTGGTGCACTATCAGCACCGGGTTTGCGAATGTTGCCGTGCATTTTGCATGCGAGCAGCGCATCTTGAAAACGCAGTTGGACGTGGAAAAGGCGACTGAAGACAAAATCATTAAAGAAACCACCAGAGCCAAAAAGCTTCAGGGAAGCATCGAGCTTCAAAGTGTGGACCAAGTAGTAGAAGGAGGAATGAACTTGGTCGCAAATACCACGATTGGTAAAGGCAACCAAGATAAGCAAGCAGAAGAAAAGG
This sequence comes from Trichoderma harzianum CBS 226.95, assembly GCF_003025095.1. Lineage (NCBI taxonomy): Eukaryota > Fungi > Ascomycota > Sordariomycetes > Hypocreales > Hypocreaceae > Trichoderma > Trichoderma harzianum. Next base: position 1,131,894 of record NW_020209260.1, read on the forward strand.
ATACGACGGATTACATACGCGCCACAAAGGAAGAAAAAACAGTCGTCAGAATGCTCGACTATATCCAAGAGCCGCAGCTTCAGCTTGTTGCTGGAGAATGGGTACTGGCGCGGTTCTCTGGAGTTCCAGGCGCGAAGTGGTTTCTCTGTTTCCTCGAGTTGGGCTCAACGCATCAATTCTATGGCCAGCGCATAGCCGCTACTGAAATCGACTTTACCAACTCTGCGGTAGAACCGGGACTCATGAGTGCGTGGCAGATATACATGGACCGCAAGAAGAGAAAGATGTGCAAGATCCTGGAAACGTACATCAAAAGCTCTGAAAATGCGAAGCAAGGTGAAGAGAAGCTGTCAAAGGCTACAACTCTGGCAAATGATAGCTATGACAAGCTTACCGATGCGGGACTCCAGAGATTCGAGACAGCCAAGAGTTTCTCTCCGATGTCGCCTCTCTCGAAGAGGTTCCCATTCTCGACAAGCAGTGAAGCTGTCAATGATACAAAAGCCAATGTCGCCAATGTTGATGATGAAGACGACGACAACTTTTTTGACGACCTCCTCGAGCATGCAAAAGAGGCGGCGATATCACTTGGTCATTACACTGTTTTGGCAGCTTATGAAAAGTTTTTTGAGATGCAAGCTAAGCATATGGACAAGTATCTTGCGGTTTCGGTCCTCAAAAAGACGCCAAAGATTCTCCAGAGCGCTGTAGAGAATCTTGATGAGAACAAAGGATTCCTTCCCGCCATGTTCCATTCTGGAAAGAGAGTACATATGTTTTAGAAGCCTTAGAGCAAGAATGCAAAACAGTTCTGGTGGGCCTATTTGCTACATTAGAAGCTATTTCTGTGAAGTGAATTGTGAACGTGAGTTCATTGGTTACAGTGATAGTTCATCCTAAGCAAAGGCTCTCAAATTGCAGTCATCGATCTGTTCATCATTTCGTCGAGTCTACTATGAAGAAACCGATGACTCATCTTCTAATCTCTCTCTTTCCAACGCTTTGAAGATTCTCGGGGTAGTATCATCATCTAAGAGGCCTAAATAACGGCCTAAATATTAGTGAGCATGTGATAGAACAGTCAGGTAACTACATTTCCTTACTTGCAGCAAGCCACCGGGTTTGTATGAGATTTAAGAAGTCTCGCAATGACTTGAGAATTTGGATGTTCGTACTGAAGCTGGTTTCATCTCTCATAGAATTGGTTAAAATCTTTGCAGCTTTGTACATCAAAAAGTGGACAAATGGCGGGAGACTGTTCAGGGAGTCGTCGTCGATATCATTCAGCGGTTGAATCAGGTTGGATACGTCTCTTATTATGTTTTGCAACGGGAGAGTGGCTGCGATCCAGTGTTCTTTCATGTTATAATTTAGTGTCCGTTCTCTGTCACATTTATCGTATACGAGAAGAAGACCGCTACCAAATTGTAAACTTTGATCACTCCAAGAATTGGGATAATACTTACATATTACAGATGAGAAGACCACTGGCGTATATTCTTGAGTCTTCAGGCGCCTCTCCAAGTATCACGGTTCTCAATGATACCAATGTGTTTACCAGAAGAGCTCCTTCTTCAAGATTGAATGCGATTCGCGGTGTCGGCTCATAGATAGTTAAATGAACTCGGTCCAGAAGGTTTGTTGCTTCGTATAACCGTAGAAATTGTCGCTGAGGAGAAAAGGGAGTAGACCTGAAAACTGGGCAAACAGCGAACGGAAGCTCTGAATAAGGTAAATCAGGTTCGTTGGAATGAATGCGCCTCGAGACTGGAGGATATTTGCCGTTTTCAATGGCAATATATCTGAATAATGCTGTTAGAAATGACCTTATTTGCTGCTGCTATAGAGATCGCCAAGGTACATAGTGTATCATCTCGTTTAACTCACCTATCCATAACCTTAATTGCTGCCCACGTCATGCAAAGTTCTACCCGTTCCTCCTCTGAAGAGGGTTCACTCGAGCGAGTTTCTAAGTCTCTACCTCTCTTAAGAATCTCTGCTGCTCTAACCACCCCACTTATTGATATGTAAGCTGCAGGATATAAGCCGTGTGTGACTTCAAATGTTGTAAGGAATAGTCTGGACTGAACAACTTCCGTTGAGTTGACTCCGATGCCCTCGAGTAATGCGATCCAGCTTTTGGTAGAAAGATACAGATCCTTCAGTAGAGAATCATTGCTATTCATCCAGGTGCTAGATTCTGGAGCAGTGCAAACTAGCATGATGGTTGAACACAGTAAAGTGAAATCGAGTGTTGCATTATCCCAATTGGCCGGAAGTTGGTCGCCTAGCCTTGACTCTGCAATGATAGGGGACCAAGGCTGCATAGTCCGATAATACGCAAGTGCCACATCCTTGGGCTCAGTTTCTCGGAATTTTCCGACAATGGCGGCCTTGATCCGTTGCGGACAGAGAGTCTCATCCGGAGAGATTGTCGGATTCGTGGTAAGAGATGTCACAGATCCTGAAGATGACAAGGTTATGGTCTCATACTGACAGTCTTCTTGTCGACTAGGAAGGCCACGTAATTATTAGTATACAAGATGGATAGAAGCATTTGTGGATATTATAAATCGGGTTTGTAATACTCACCGCGTACAAAGAAGACATTTTGGTAGCGCTCTGTCACATTTCCTCTTAGACCGGCGACATCGTAAACACGCCTTCCTAGCATTGGCGGGTTTCTGTGCCCTATCCGTTGACCTCATAGTGAGTTCCTTAGGAAAACCCGAGATAAATTACCTGAAATTCCTATCCTGCGGATCGATGTTCAGCGCACATTGACAGTCCCGAACGCAATCAGCGGAAACATGCGGACGCGAAATAATATATAGGGCCGCATTAGTCATACGGGCTTGCGGTCTATTGCCGACTTGTGGGGATGCTTGCGGACAATTGCCGCAGGAGGCGTCGGGCTGTAAGTCAAATCATATTAGCGGATGAGCGGGAATGGCTTCATCAAGACTCGTCGTGTGTAATTGATTGAGATTACCAAGTTACAGAGGGAATTTTTACATGTTGAATCGGATCGAATATATAAAATGATCATGATTCCCAGATGTTCAAGACACTTTTCACACAGCTCATCGTCTCATTACACCATAGCACTCATTTTTAAACAAGTCTCGACCGATTAACCACCCACCATGGCTGTAATTCGAAATGTCGCCGTTGCTGGTGTGAGTAAAAAGAAATGAACTTTTATTTCGAAGACATAATCTGAGAGCTAATTTGCATAGGCTTCGGGCAACATTGGATCATATGTTTTGAAGGCGCTGCTTCAGGCTAACTTTAATGTTACGGTTCTTACTCGTTCTCAAAAGCCTGGAGCTTACGATTCCAAAATCACGGTAGTAGAGGTGGATTTTACTTCTGTGGGCTCTTTGACATCAGCTCTTCAAAATCAGGATGCTATTGTATCGACTGTTGGGAAAGCTGGCTTAGAAGCCCAAAGACTCCTAATTGATGCAGCCATTGCCGCTGGTGTTCAACGATTCATTCCTTCAGACTATGGGGTGTGCACGACTAGCCCCAAGGTTTCAGGCTTTCCCTTCTATTCCACATTGGCAACCGTTCGGCAGTACCTCGAAGACAAGGCAGCTACGGGTGCTTTGACTTACACCATTGTGGCGATTGGAAGCTTTTTGGAGTACGTGTTGATGACTCCCACCGTTGTCAACTTTAAAGAGCATTCGGTTACTCTAATGGACGAAGGCAAGAATAGGATCAGTACTTCCCCCCTGGCGAGTATTGGGACGGCTGTTGCGGGTGTATTCAAGAATCCGGACGAGACTAAAAACCGTGTCGTCTACGTCTCGGCGACAATCTTGACGCAAAAGCAAATCTTTGACATTGCAAAAGAAATCAAGCCCGAGATAACATGGACCGTTAGCAACATCAAAGCATCAGACATTCTCAAGGAAGGCCTCGATGCAGTCGCCTCTGGAGACGGCGGCTTCCAAGCTATTGGGAACATATTGATTGGCACTGCCTTTGGAGGCGAGGAATATGGCTGCGCATACGACAACAATGATAACTCGCTCCTTGGTATTGAACCAATTACTGATGAGACGCTCAAAAGTTTGATCGCTGCGCAACTCAACTAAGACTGCTGCATGCGACAGTACTTGAAGATGGACAATGCAATGAGTGGACATATGCAATAAATATGCTATCGTGGTTTACTAGAGAAATAGATACTGTATAACTGTGTATTATTCCACATGCCAATCATACTCGAGGCTTCTAAGCACTGAATAGAAGACAGTCCGCTAACATTGGTCCCCGATATTCACCTAGTGTGAGCTCCATCCAGCCATAGTCAGCTCTAGCGTGCTATTTCCCATACCTTGCGCTGTTCTAACTCTGTCCATGGGCTTGCAAGTGTGAAGCTCGATGATGTGGAGAGAGTTCGGCGAAAAAACGCCGGGGCCCCACTAGACCTGGCTGTCAGTGACATCTATCTCTCCTAGGCGTTGCTCGAGTCTTCAATCCTTTCATCGGATTCCATTACCGGCTGATCCTCCTTCGCATTTTCACTTGTCAGACGTACCGGATATGTGAAACTCATTCCCAGCCGCTCTCTCCACTTGCAACAACCCTTCTATCTCCACACACATGGCGACCGCTAAAGCGTGTGTTCGCTGCCACGGTAAAAAGATCCGGGTAGGGAAAAGAAACCCGAAAGCCTGGAGTAGGCGGTAGAATAATCATGACATGAAAACTTACATGGGAATAGTGCTCTGGTTACCCGAGATGTCGAACTTGCGATAAAGCCGGGGTGAACTGCGAACCCTACACGAGGCACAGGAAGGGAGATAGCCTGGTGTATGTGCAATACTTGTCCAACTTCCAGCTTACCAGCGCAAAATCAGAAGGTTAATTGATCGTAGTGAACTCAAATACTATCGACAGAGGACTATATGGCTCGAAGAAGAAGTTTGCAGAAATTTCCACATCCAGTGTAAAGACATACCAACCGGGACGCTTCTGCAACCAGCCCATGATGGCTTGACTGGCGCTGAGCAAGATCTTACCCGACAACCAAGCGGACCTCTTACTCCTTCGGACACACGCGACGACATACAAGATGCTCCAGCTGAAGCCGGTCATGCTGCAGATATTGGTATGCTAGCTCTAAATGCAACTGGAGAGATGCGATACCTTGGTCCTTCCAGTGGCGCTTTTTTTGCTGCGTATACAAGTGCCCTCGCGCGGTCGTGCATCACAACACAAAGCTCGCTGAGCACTGCATCCAACACGCAGCATGCAAACTCTGTTCGCGACACGGATACAAGCTTCGCCAGCCCTACGTTACGACTCTCCTCTAGCGATGTGAATCTGTTTTCAGAGTCGTACAAGATGTGGATACTGCCAGTATATCCCATTCTAACCTCCGATGATCTGGATATAATGGTATCAAGATATAACGAAGGGCCTGACCTTGATAACTCAGAATATCGTCGACAACCTGAAATTGCCACAGAAATAATGCTTTTTTATTTGGTGATGGCCCTTGGAGCCATCAATGCCGAAAACACCCTGAAACAAATGCGTGGGCAACCCGAGCAAGAGAAAATGGCTACCATGTCAACTCCTCGGCCATCACCAGCGTCACTTTGTATGCGGGTTTTGCAATTGATGGATGAAAACTTTCAAAGATTGCACCCAAGTGTCAGATTTATACAAATAATTGTCTTGATTTCAATCTACAGCTCTTATGGATCTATTGGCTCAAGCCAGTGGCAGCTGGCTGGCCTTGCGATGAGGGTATGTACGATCCCTTCTCTGAATGGGCTTTCTCCCATATCTCAATCCAATGTTACACTTGCGGTAAATCCACTCACAAAGTGTAATTAACTTCTACTGTAAGCTCTGTGTTACTAATGTGTGCACAAAGATGGCCGTTGAAACGGGGTTGCATTGTACACCCAAAACGGGTAACCAGTCATGTTCGGCCAAAGACGAAAGCAATCGCTTGTTCTGGACAATTTATATCGTGGAAATTAGCCTGGCCTATAACCTTGGGCGGCCACCATCCATCGGTGAAGAACATATTGCTACTGAGCTACCAAGGCCCACGAACGAGAATCTTCTCAGCCTACATCACATCAAACATCGTCAGATCCAAAGCAGGGTCGTTGCTCAAGTATATAGTGTGAATAATCGCAACAGAAACATGTCGACTGAGCAGACTCAAATATTGATCTCAAATTTGCAACAAGAGCTCGATGAGTGGCGCATCAACATACCACTTATGTCTCATGCAGAAGGGCAACATCCCTATCCCTATAGGTACGAATAAATGTGCTTGCAATAAAAACTTCATCTGCTAATATCATCTTTTGAAAGCTACTGGGAGCGCCTATATCATGGCACAACATTCGTTCTACATAGACCAAGTCCACTCTGCCCGAGTCCTCCTGCCCAGTCCCTGGAGCGATGCATTAGATCCGCGGGAAGCTATATCGACGATGTACTAAAAGTACTGAGAGTTACCAACGTACCGCTTTCCTGGATGCTAGTCCAAGGAGTTTTGTTCGCGGGATTGACAATGCTAGTAACAGCCAGAACAGGGCTGCGACGACTTCTGTCACATGTTGGGGCGCCATTTCTGCTTATTGACCTCCACTCATGGACTAGAAATTGTTCCATCTGTCTCGCTATAATGAACGAAAGACTACGGGAAGATTTGGTATCCAAGCTGGATTCTCAATTCGAGCTACTCGCAAATGATACGCTTAGAATAATCTCTGCCAGTATAACATCCCATACGACAAAGGCCTCCTCTCGCAGCCCAGCGTTTTCGGCAAATCATGATATAGCAGAGAATGCCCTGGGATCTGATCAAATTTTCACAGCTGATACATCAGATTTCAACTTGAACTTGGCGGAAGATTTGAACTATTTCGATATATTTAAAGAGTTCATGGGTCAGGATCCTACGCAGACATTTTGGGATATGTTTCCATATGAACTTGGTCTGGATGCTCCACCAGGCCAGCCAGGAACGGAGGAGGGATTACCATCCATAAACTCAACAGAATTGCTCACAAATGAGTTATTCAAGTAGAAGGGAATTTTATAAAAATATCTTAATAGGAAAGTTTCCAATCATTCAGTGGTCGAATCAGAAATGTAAGCTATTTAGCCACTGACTTATGCCACTGCCCGGAGCTTTCCTACAGCCTTCCGTATTGCCAATATGGATTCATCGAGCAACTGTAGCGCCAAAGGGGTCCTTGTGTCGGAGGCTAAAGCAAGGGTTTCATATCCACGCTCATATCTTTCAGCATGGCTTTGAAAGTAGAGATAGCTTGTGGCCATTCGCAAGCGATATCGGCCGCCGATGAACCCATTATCGTCTTCTCCGAAAACGGATCCTGGGAGAGCCGCAACACCGCACTCTTCAATAAGCCAGTGCGATAACTGTTGACTGGTGACAATACCAAGGGCCTCAAGCTGCTGTGTATAAGGGTGGAAAGACGGATACACATAAAAAGCACCCTTTGGCTCTGCAACCGCAAGACCGCACTCACGTAAGGCGTTGTACAAGGCCAACGTGCATCGCTTGTGTAGTGCAACAACTTGACTGCGATACAAGTCCATCTCTGGGCTGGTAGCAAATGCAACAGCTGCGGCTTCTTGTGCTGGAGCGGAGGCGGCAGACCAGCATTCGGAAGCATATGCTAATATTGCCGATTGCACCTTTTCTCCAAACCCGTTGTTGGGGAAGATCGCATACCCTACTCTCCACCCTCCGGCAGAATAAGTCTGGAATTTTGTTAGTCAAAAGACCTCCATTTCAATTGCTTCATGCGAAGGAATGTGTGTGTACCTTGGAAAGTCCGCCGGTTAAGATCTTCTGGCCGTCGTCGAATTGAGAACCCGAGCAAGGAGTAGCGCCATGATTTTCAGAAAAGCTTATATCTGCGTAAATCTCATCACTAATGAGAGTGATATTGTGGCGCCGACAAAAGGCTGTGATAATGTCGATGTCCTGTTGGCTAAAAGCCTGACCAGTTGGATTGGATGGACTGTTAATGAGCATAATTCGAGGGTTTCCACCTTCACTGACACCTCTTTCAAAAGCCATTTCAACAGAAGATTCTTTGCAACTCGTTAGTTAGATGAACTTCACATAACCCAACTGTGAGAAGTAGCTTCGAACCTGTGATGGTATGGCGATCGACTTCATCCGTTTCAACCCAAAAGACTCGTTTACTCGCATGCAGAATTTGTGGTTCGTAACTAACCCACGACGGTCGCGGCAAAAGCACATCTCCTTGAAGAATATCGAAGAGCGCAAACAACAATGGCTTCGATCCTGGAGCTATTACCACCTGGCGTGGATGAATTTTATGATTGAGACGACGAGATTGAAACTCAGCAACAGCCTATGTTATGAATTAGCGCGAGAGAACTAGCTTCTCCATTACCAATATACATACCTCTCTCAATTTCATCAGCCCCGCCACAGGGAGGTAGCTGGTGATATCGCTGGCTTGCCTGTGAGCCGCAATAACGCTCTGCTGGATGGGAAAGGTGGCTTCTCCAAATCCCAGATGGACAACTTTGTGCCCTTTAGCTGCTTGCCGATGAACAAGCTCATTGATTTCCAGTGTGGCAGAAAGGCGTAGTTGACTTGCCAAGGCAGTCAATATGCCAGAATCAGCATTATAGGAGCCCATTGTAGCTTTCGACTTGCTCGCAAAGATGAGAAACGATGTATCTCGAATGTCAAAATTATATACCGACGTAACAAACATGTTTGAAAATTGCTTCATTTTATATGCAAGTCTACGCTCTTATTGTTTACATCAGTTCGGCTGTAAAACGCCGAGAGCCAGCTGTGATTGTGGAGATGCCGGTGTGGCGGCGCCGGGCGACTTTCTTTCTGCCATGTATGTAGATCGGCTCCGCGCTGCATCTCAATTTATGTCCAGCCAATCGATAGTAACTATATAACGTAGAATGCCTTAATTAGGACTCGAGATTAAGGCTGTGCATTTTAGCCGCTATTGTCCAAGCTTCTTGTCTTATTGGTGCCTCATCGCCTTTGGAACAAGACCATGTTGTTGATCACAAACATAGAATGGCAGAACTATCGCAGCCCTTGATAAAACCCTTTCCAAGCATACGACTTAGAAAAGGAGCGATTTTATACCTGCGCAGCAAATGCTAATGGAGAGAGGGCGGTCTGATCAGCGATTGAGATGAAGAGCATGTGGGTTGCGTACCCGACGGTTTTAACCACAGCCAGGACAGGATACATGTAGGTAAAAATGCGATAACTACAGATACAACGACACACTCGTCACAATTATCCTTTTCAATTTTATCACTCAAAACTGCCGTGTCAAAATTTCTAGCAGCATCTGAAGTATTGATCGCAGCTATTCTTCAAGCATTGCAGACGATCAGAGATAAGCGTGGATATTTGTACTGAGATGGGTCGGTTGCTACATCGGGTATTTGATACGAATCATGTAGCTACTGAAATGGAGCAAAGAGCAAGGATTACAATAGACAAGATATCCGGAGTACTGCGGATGTATTTTTCTAAAGCACCCATACCTAATGGGGCTTTAACCAATATGCATGCGGGTATCCATGGGGGCCAGAATATCTTGGCTTTTGACCTAAATCTCACTAATCGTTCTTGGCTAAAGCACAGATACGAGTGTAATCAAGCCACCAATCTGATGCGTTGAAGCCAACTCTTGGCCCTGGACTAGAGGCGACAAATGTGTCCTATATCAAATATGATAAAAAGCTTTTCGTAGTGGCCGACGGTTTAATGGTTAATCCGATCCTTTGCACAATTTACAATGATGAGGTATGGAGAGGTGATCGAAAAAGAGTCCAGGCGGCCGCTCCAGAGAGTCACATACGGGGAAGTGGATGGGTGAACAAATGAGAAATGCATTCCCACCCTAGAGGAATCAAGATGCAAGATAGATGAATCGTTAGCATACGGTGAATCGTATTGGTTACCTATATGAAGCTTGTACCATACTTCGTAATGCACCAGTGATATTCATCTTCCACCAGCAATTCATTCTTAGCTCTGTGAAGTTCAGCTGATGTGTTTTTCGATTGCCAGCGACGATGACCGCCCACGAATGTCTGATATTCAAATAACCATACTCGGTATGATGAGTACCAACTACTTCAGAAATTTCCCAAGGCGCGTGATTTACAAGACTTCTGCTGCTATCGAAATACTATACTCGTACAGCTAACAGAGACAGGAGTACCACCACCCAACGCTCTTCCCCGAAAATTGCATGGTACCGACTGATCATTGCAATTTTCCGGTGGCAAAGGGGCAAACGTGGTAGCACAGTCGTTTGGAATAGCTGAAAGGTGTAACAGCTACCCCTCTTGCCCTCGTGTCGTGAGTTGGGAGGGCATGCTGTGAATCATTCCGCCTCACTCGCTTCGAGGCAAAGGACTTGGGACAGTACCAGGGGTGGCACGCCAAGGAATGGCATGATAAGCCAAGAAATTGTGAGCGGCGAATCTTACCACGGCTATTCAATCTCTTCCATAGATGTTGTCTGGGCGAAAATTGGTGGAGAAAGCAGATTCCACTGCAAAATGTCCATAAACTGATTGTATTGCTAGAGCAAACGTTTACAGATTTTTGGCATAAGCTTCTTAGTTCAGATATAATCGCTCAATAACCGTTGGATATGGGCTTTGGATGCCAGTGTCCAATCACGATGCATTGTTGGGTGGAGTTGTCAGTGTAGAGGGTCAGTGTAGAGGGCATCTTTGCTGTTCACCATGGTTAGCTTGCATTCCTCACCCTTTGACCGGCCTATCACGTAAGTTATAAATAGGTAACCGCTTGATGGAAATTTTCATAAGTACTCCGTACATACATAGCGTAATCTTCCGAGCCTGAGCTTAATTGATGGGTAACACCATTCTTAGCGATGCCTCGGATGTTGGTGCAACCTCACAGGATTTCGACCAGGTTTCCTGCTTTGCGCCATAATCCAGAACAACTGATAGGCTGCGTCTCGACCCAACACGCATCGTGCCTAAGCCAATTTGAATGCAAATCTGCCGAATCCTACAGGCATGCGGCAATAATTGGGACCAATGTTCTCATCCTGGGAATCTAGCACATGGCTGACCTTGCCCTGGTCGTACGCTGAAGGATGGGACCTTTTGATGGCCTCGGATGCTTGAATACCAAAAGTCCTCCGCGGCCCGATAAGACCAATAGACAAACAGAGATCAGTGTTAGTACCAGTGGATGCGACTACTCCCGTCAGATACAGTAGAAACAAGAAACTTGCCCAACGTGCTAGTCACTGGCATCGCAACATCCGTATTCTCCTGACCGTGGCAAGGTGGCAAGGGTGACCCCCAAACCAGTGTGGCAATTGCGGAGAGATGTAACCCAAGTTAGATGTGCTGCATTGTTAGCTTGGACCAGTCAGCCTGCTCATGTACAAAGACGAGATCTGGAGTGTCACTGGAAAGCTCGACAAGAGAAACAAAGATCGGGATGCCCGGTCTAGCGCATATGCTTTACCAGCTGGGAGCGGTCAGAGAATTATCATCCAACCAGAGGCCATGAAATGTCACTGTTGACGTTCAAATAATCAACTTCCGATGTCAAGGCATATCTGTACCCATCTAAACGAGTCAGCCTGACATGTGAGATAAATTGTGAGACTCTCAAAGGGCCCTTACATGAAGGCAATATTCGTTCCGCAAACGCCGCTTTAGCGGCTCACCTGATGGTGCAACGAAAAGGTCCCGGGATACACTACTGGATTGGTTCTGCTCCCCTCTCCCCTCTCTGCCCAACGGCACACTGGCCATCAGATGATGCGCGAATATGTCCGTTGGATGTCTTGAATTCCCCGGGCGCGCAATTTACACGGAGACTCGATCACTCTGAGGTCTGCCGTCACATTGCGTTATCTAAGTGTCCTAGACCGGGGTCCAACAGACTTACATAACCTTATCTACCAAACTAGCCCCCGGGACCTTTCAAGCGTCTAACACGATTGCTAGCCAGAAGCGGAAAGTCCGTGCCATTTTGGTGTTTGTCTTCAAAAGTACCTGCCCAAACATGGGTAGTGTTGCTTGGGTAGCATTCTAGAGCACTTAGCCTGTTGATGGCACAAATTCTCACCCGCATTACACCACCGGCCTGGACCCCATAGCAATCCGAAAACATGGAACCATTGCTCCATGATACCTTGATATCACATATCGTGGTTGGCATGGCGAGAATGGAAAGTGATATAGAGGCGGGTGTTGCCAACGGCCTCGAGCCTGGTTTGGCGCGGCGTTTTGTCTTGAGTTCCTCAGGTGATTGCTATTCCAAGCTCTTTGCCCATCATGACGGCCTCGATAGCAGACGACTCCGTTGTTGTGGAGGGCAGGACCCCTACCCACGAAATCAGTGATGAGAAGATCGCTGCTGGCGAGGTGTACTCTGAGAAGAAGGCCTTGGACCCTGAGATCACCATTGCTCCTCCTTTGGACAGCGACGACTACGATGAGAAGGACAATGCCAGTGATGATGTTATCATTGTTACTGGTGCCGACGCATCAGCTCATCTGATTCCGCTGCGAGATGATGGCGAGCCCGCCTTGACGTTTCGAAGCATGTTCCTGGCTACATGTCTGTCGGCCTTTCAAGCTGTCATGAGTCAAATCTACCAGGTTCGTTCTGTCCAATTTCAAATTCTAATGGAAAGTCAAATGGAAAGTCAAACACCAGCTGACCTTGGAAAAAAATCAAGTTCAAACCAACCGCGGCAACAATCTCGGGAACCTTCATCGTCCTCATCGCCTACTTCGTTGGTAATGCTTGGGCTGCATTCCTCCCTCGTGGTGACAAACTGAGGGCTCGATGGACAGCCAAGGGTGGTCAGGGAAAGCCTCCTTTGTGGATCACCATCGCTACCTTCATCAACCCTGGGCCGTGGAATCTTAAGGAGCACGCTGTGTGTTCCATTACAGCCACCTCTGCTTCCAACGCTGCTGCCAGTATCACCGTCTTCACTGCCCAGGATCTCTTCTACAACCTGCCTTTGAGCGCCTCCACCGTCGTCTTGAGCACCATCTCCATTGGACTCTTTGGCTATGGTATCTGCGGTGTGTTGCGTCCGATTGCCGTATGGCACGTCGAAGCAGTCTACTGGAGTACTCTTCCTACGGTCAAAACCCTCCAAGGACTTCACTGGCAAAGCCTGAAGGGCTCCAAGCCTCTCCGATTCTTCTGGTACAGCTTTGTGGGCATGTTCATTTACGAGTTCTTCCCTGCGTACATTTTCCCGTTCCTGAATTCCATCTCTATCCCCTGCTTGGCCGCCATGCACGCTACAGGATCAAAGGCTGCCATCCTCACCAACCTGTTCGGTGGTGCTACCAACAACGAAGGATTGGGACTCTTTAGCTTCTCGTTCGATTGGCAATACGTAAGGCAACCATATTTCCGAGAGCAACTATAAACCTGAGCTGACATTGGCTAGATTACTTCTTTCAACACCTCTCTGCCGCTTACACTGCAGGCCCATGCTGCTGCTGGATTCATTGTTTGCTACGCGGTGGTGCTCGCCATCTATTATACTAATTCATGGAGCGCCAAATCCCAGCCATTTATGTCGACGCAGCTTCGATCCGAAAACGGTACCAAGTACCCTGTTTCAGAGGTGTTTGTTGGCGGTGTGCTCGATGAGAGTGCTTTGCAGAAGTATGGTATTCCTAAGCTGACTGGCAGCTTCGCTTATGCCATGTTCATGGCCAACGCTGCTGTACGTATCCCTCTTCTATGATACTTCATTGTATCATCATCCTGCATCTCTTCTACGACTTGGACTAACCCTTGTATAGATTGGTGCCTTGGTTGCCCATTGCTTCCTGTTTTGGGGCGGAGATGTTAAGAAGGCATACAAAAGTTCGAGGGAAGGTCGATATGATGACCGACATCACGCACACATGGCTGAGCACTACAAAGAGGCACCGTGGTGGTGGTACATTGCTGTCCTCGTTTTCAGCTTTGTTCTCGGTCTCGTCGTCGTTATCAAGGAGAACATCACTCTTCCTGCTTGGGCCTACGTTGTCGCCCTCATTGTCGGCATCTTTATCGCACCCTTGGTAAATATCTCCATCCTGGCGCTTTTAAATTATGTGGTGTCTAACCTTGATAACAGAGTACCATTCTATACTCTCGCTATGGTAACGGTATTGCCACCAACAACTTGTCCAAGATGTTGGCTGGTTTGATGCTTCCTGGTCGCCCCGTCGGCAACATGTACTTTGCTGCTTGGTCTCACAACGTTATCTCCAACTGTGTCAACTTGTGCAATGACCTGAAAATGGGCGAATACCGTATGTCACATGTCTCTAGGCAAATTTAAGCTACAAATCACTGACTTCTTCTCTTAGTTAAAATCCCACCTCGTGTCATGTTCCTCACTCAAATCTACGGTACCATTCTTGGTGGTTTCGTCAACTATGGTGTCATGATTTCCATTGTCAACAGTAACCGCGAACTTCTTATTGATAGCAACGGTAACGCTTCATGGAGTGGCGCAACTATCCAGTCATACAACACCAACGCTACTTCCTGGGCCCTGGCAAAGTATCTCTACAAGACTGGCGCAGAGTACGAGATGGTGCCCATCGGATTGGCTATTGGTGCTGGAGTCGTTGCTCTCCACCGCATCTTCGTTTACGTGAGTACACACTTTTCATGTTATTCCCCATCTTGGTCTTACAAGACGCTAATCACAATCTCGATAGTTCGTTCCCAAGATCCGAGGCTTCGATATCAAAAACGATATCAATCTCCCCCAGTTCATCCAATACGCTGGCTACATCCCATACAACCAGTCTCAAACCTGCGTTATCTGGAGCCAGCTTATTGCTGGATTCTTCACGCAGTTTTATCTCCGAAACTACCGCCCTCGCATTTTCAGGGATTATTCGTACTTGGTCACTGGTGCCTTTGATGGTGCCAGTCTCACAGTGCTTTTCATCCTTTCTTTTGCAGTCTTTGGGGCTGGTGGCCCTGCGGTTCCCTTCCCTTCATGGTGGGGTAACCATGTCGACGGCTACTATGATTTCTGCCCTGTGGCCGAGTAGAGTACAACAATCGTGGACACTATTAACCTCATCCATAATGGATTTGCTATCGATGCTCCAAAGGTTGAAAACTTTGATCTTTTTGACTTGAGCTATCTCTCCACCACTTTTCTGGAAGGACGTGGCTCAAGGATAAAACACCTACACTAGCTAGATACGCATTTCGGGCGATGGTCTGTGATATCCGCCCAGGATTTAGAGCTCGGGTAGCGGTAACAATTTACGAATAATTAATGAAAGAAAATTATACCCCTAATTGAAATCTGCTCTTCTGTCATGTGTATTACAAGATTATCCTGGAGCATTAGTGCTATAGCATTCATTGGTTAAAGACGTAGGGACCTGTGAGTATAAGGTAGTGAGCTCTAACGCTGCTCTACTTGCAAACAGAAACTGCACTAGTCTCAATGGATTTCCAATGCTATTGCATCTCCATGGAATTACATACTGAATCCATCTTAACGCGATGGATTCCTCGGCCCTCGTTCCGCTGTCACTGAAACGATACCCGGCCCGGGTGGCGGTTGGGCGTTCAACTTATACGAACTCCACCAGACGACAAAGATCCCTCCATGGCGCGCATCACGCCATAGCGGCTACCATTCAATAGTTGGCCTGAAGTACTCCGTACCTCAGAGTGGGAAAGAGAATGCGAGCGCGATTATTATTTTTTTCAAGTAAAAAATTGGCATCTTTGGTGTTCCGTGTACATGCCAAATGAGTGTCGCCATTTTACCAAGACGTTCTGGAGCGCCAACGTCGTAACCGAAGAATTCGGGGAAAAGGAAATGTCACTGATGGCTAAAAGCTCACCAGCTTTCACATTCTGTTTGTAATCACTAATAATACAGAGCACAGCCAGAATGATCCATCAAAGGCCATTTCACTACTCTCAATGCTCGCAGAAGTTCCAATTCGCTATATGGAGCTGCTCTTCCGTACTGTCCTGTTTCATTGATCTCTCGTCCATTAGATCAAGGCGAATGCTCTTCGCTTCCTCCAAGTCAAAAGGCAAGCCAGTTGCATCATCAAGAATGAGTTGCGTCAGCTCGTTGGGCAGTCGAGCGGCTAGAGCCTCCTCAACGCGGGTTTCCTTAGCCCACCAGTGACGCTGTTGAGGTGGCACATTGGCTGTGGAAAGAACCGGAATGGCTGGATCAACCAAGAAAAGAGCAAGTATTTTGCGATGGCCTGGCCGCGTTGGGTCCCCAAGACGGAACGGCGATACACGGTGTTGAAGGAGATTTGGAAAGAAAACGGCACGAGTATCGGCGTCTCCGGTGGAGGGACTGTTTGTAGTCAAAACACCGCCAACATACTGCAACGTATCACGGTTAGTGTTTGGGATGGCGAATGTTCTTTCGATCGGAAAATGTTGGCTTTGATCGTAATTGAGGTTGACAACCAATTCTTCGCGATCAGCCGGTGTGCGGAAATCCAAATGGCAATCAGTAATGTTTTCCGAGTCGTAGTAAAAAAGCGCAGTTGCGCATATACGCTCATTCAACATGCCCTCAGTATGCCACGACCCGCCTTCGAATTCGGTAGGATCATTGTCCACGTATATGCTACGATAGTCAGGAAGGTCCAGAGACAAAGGTCGACCATTGCTGGATGAAGCATCAGAGTCAGATGGAGAATCCTCCGAAGAACTCGGCTTATAGGAAGATCCATCCAAGTCCGGATCATTCCCGCTAGCATTGGCAGTAGAGGTATACCAGTCGGCAAGCTCTTGAGATGCCTCAAATTTGAAATCTGGATCCTCAGGTGTAAGGTGGACATTGGCAAGCTTGACGATCACTTGGACACGAGATGCGCCATTGAAGAAGCCGCTCGATTTGACATCCGATGGTTTCAGTCGAAAGTAATCATCCCTTGTAGAATCTGGTTCCGGTAAATCCAACTTGTGAGTCTCGACTAGCCACGCCATGTCACGCTTGAATCGTTCAGAAGAACGATACTCTTCTGTGTAGGGTTCGTTTTCATCGCGTTGCGGCTCGCCCTCGTCAAGCGGCCGGTTCCACGGCTCGCACGCATACCTTTGATTGCAAATTTCGCTAGTTGTACATTTCGATCGGGCTTCTCTTGTTTTGAGGCGTTGAATCTCAAATTCTGTCGGCCATCGGTAGATGACATCCCAAGCGGGCAGGGCTTTCTCGATGAAGCGTTCGATAATGGGGTACAAATTCGCGTGTTCTACTGGGTGCAAGTTGTTTATGTAGCTGTCAATCTTCGCAGTCTGACCATCTAGCACAACATCACAGGGAAGCCACTGATACTTATATGAAAGAGAAGGGACCGGGTTCTCTAAGGGGCTTGACCAGTCGCTCCCTGGGCCAGCAATCTCAATTGGCTTTGGTGCTGGAAGAACCGTGCCAACACCACAGTGGTTCAATGCATTCTCAAGATTGATTCGCTTATCGAGCAATACGGGAGTGCGGCCGTATATGAATGGCCATAGAGATGGGTGGACAAGATCGAGAACTTTATGGGTACTGCCCGGATGCCAGTCTTTTTCTTCATCTGGGACGTTCTCAAGTACCGCAGCTGCTGTGCGGAGGGCATCCCGCAAGCTTTCAGGGACAAGGGTGTCCGATTTTATGACACAGGACGAGTAGTCGAAAATGGGAATGAGCCCTGTCTTCTTGAACAAGTCCGCTTTGTTCCGTAGCTCATCAATGCACTAGCATTTACCAATCAATTGGACGACCTTCCATCGGAATCAGATACAGACTTACCGCATCTGCCATAGCAGGTGTGAAGTCCGCGTACGTGCGGTATTCTTCCCAGTTCATTTGTAGAGCCTCTTGCTTCCACTTATTGGCGATATCGGGATTGAATACTTTTTCCCACCACTGAGGTTTGTTTGTCACCTCTTCTATAAATTTGAGCATACATACTTCGCGAATGAGAAGTGTTGCGGCTTTCCAATCGTAGTCGTGAACTCCAATTAGAACGGGGAAACGCTCTTTTTCGGGCGGCATGTGCCCCAATGGGAGTCCAAACCCAGGAACTTTGAGATATAATAATGCCTACCATCATTGACATGGCCTGATGGTTAGCTACGGATCTTGGCTATTGTGCATAGAAAATATTTGCATAACGATGGAGAAATGGATGAAACACCTTATTACGTTCTTCAACAGCCTTATTGGCATCTTCAATAGCTTCGTCAACAAGCGGGCGAAGAATCTCGTTGAGGGAGTCTTCGGACACATTCTCAATCTGTTGAGAGGTCCGAAACCATCTTTGAGCGTCCCAAGCACGGGGTTTGCAGTCTTTCGACTGAATCCAGTCCTTGAAAGCCCTGATCTGTTGATCCGTTGGTACAAAGTCAGGAGGATCCATGCTTGCAACTGATCGGGATATGTTCCTGGGGAGTTGTTCGGCACTGCGTGTCTCTCTGGAAAATATCTCAAGTAGCGGAGTTTAAGGGCGTGAATAGACACTAGGCTAAGCCGCTTCTGCCTAATTAATTCCCATGAATACGTGCAATTATACCGACTCCTAGTCATTCTTTTGTCGTATTTAAGTACACAAGACAAATTTATTCTCCGGTAATCTCCCTCCGCCGTATGGCGTATTGTGTTTCATGGGTTGGTTGACCTTCATTTGCTCTTTATGCTAAACGGAGCGGCTGTTACATTCACAGGTAGAAGTTACCCCGCAATTTACGGAGTATTTGTAGGTGGGTTTTAATAGATCTCTGCACATGGTGGGGGTTTGGCATCTTGGAAAGCTCAAGGTCCTCGCCCTCTGCATTAGAAACCTCAATGTTCTCAATGCTAAGAAAGTTTCAATTCGCGAACCCTAAAGCTAGTCCATACAGGATACAGTTACAAAAGGCGCAAGAGGTTTTCCTGTTGGACAACACAGCGGACAATTTATCTGATAGGACTAATACATTTGAGCTAGCTAGATGCAAGCGTTTAAAGAGGCCCTTGCTCCCGATAAAACGTTGTACTACTGAACGGATGGTTTGGCATCAAGGAATGAGTTGCAATTCAGAATTCGCCCATAGGAAGATGGCTTAAGCCAACCCCAAGATTACAGAGGCTGGTCAATCTGCTCACCGCTGTTACAGAATCGTTATCTCCTTGTTGTTGCCGGCAGGGATGGTACCGGGATTCTTGATTCACGGGCAAGCATCGGATGCTCGGCTCAGCTATCAATTGGATAATGGCGAGATAATTCTCGCTGCGTAATTCACCGAGCATTTGTTGATCGACAAGGGAACGTTGATTTAGGATTCGAGAAATGCAACCACACTCCTCCTTCGCTGCTTTAGCAGCTTTGAGCCATTCCCTTCGCGTCTGCATCTTATACTTGCCAAGGCGTGAAGCTAGGAGCACGAAAAATTACAGCTATTTCACCCAGCACGGGTCCCTATGCAAGATCCATTGATCGGCTAACTCAAGTCTGTTGAGTTGATTGGGCGTGGCATGAACTGGTAGATCAAAGCTTGAATAGAGTCATGCATTTATTCAACGTCATTACGGCCGTAGGTCTACTGTCCCCATTGGTAGGAGCAATCAATGCTTCAAAGCCCACTGCCTCAACTACAGGCCAAACTGCTGGTATACAAGCCCTTGTGAAGCGACGAATACCGCAACATGAAAATTCTTTCATCTTTTCTTTGACCAACGACACCGCGTCGGCAGTAGATAACTACACTGTTGTGAGCACCGTCGATGGTAAGATCCATGTGCAGGGAACATCGCTCAGTTCTATTGTATACGGGTAAGGCTAGATTCATCTACCATGAGTGGTTGTGATTGATGCTTAGAGATTGAAAGACGTCTAATATATGACAATAGCCTTAATTCTTACCTCTCAGACGTTGTTCACGTCGATATCTGGTGGCATGCCGGTAGCCAACTCCAAGATGCACCCGCGAGTCTGCCGAAATTGTCATCACCATTGAATGGACAAAGTATTGTTCCTTATCGCTATGAGCTGAACACAGGTGCGTATGAGAATGGAAACAGACTTCAATCTTCCAAATTTCAGCAGAAAAAGGTAACATTTTAATTTAGTCACCACTTCATACACCGCCCCATTTTAGACTTAGGAAGATTAGGAATTGCAATTGGACTGGATGGCTCTTCGTGGCATCAACATAGCTCCAGCATGGATTGGAATTGAGAAATTCTTCATTGAAGTCTTCCGAGAAGTCGGCTTCACGGATGATGATATTTTAGATTTCTTCACCGGTCCTGCATTTCTCGCCTGGAACCACTTTGGCAACTTACAAGGATCGTGGTCTTCCAATCTACCCTTTGAATGGGTCG
This sequence comes from Trichoderma harzianum CBS 226.95, assembly GCF_003025095.1. NCBI lineage: Eukaryota > Fungi > Ascomycota > Sordariomycetes > Hypocreales > Hypocreaceae > Trichoderma > Trichoderma harzianum. The sequence goes on from NW_020209260.1 coordinate 1,152,308, forward strand.
ACAACCAGTTTGCTCTTCAGAAAAAGATAGTAAAACGCATGGTAGAGCTGGCAATAACGCCCATTTTGCCTGCATTTCCCGGCTTCGTCCCTCGGGCGGTGTCTAGTGTACTACCTGATGCTCAGGTCCTCCATAGCATCCAGTGGGTGAACTTTCCTGAGGAGTACACTGAAGACATACTACTTGATCCCGTTGATCCTCTATTTGCGCAAATGCAACTGAGCTTCATCACGAAGCAGCAGCAGGCATACGGAAACATCACGAACTTTTATACTCTTGACCAGTTCAACGAAATGACACCTCCTTCGGAAGACCTAGATTACCTGAGAAATGCGAGTTCAAACACTTGGAAGGCACTCAAAGCGGCGGACCCCAACGCCATCTGGGTGTTTCAGGCGTGGCTATTCGCGCAAAACACCACTTTCTGGACGAACGACCGCATTGAAGGATACCTTGGCGGCGTCACTACCGACAGCGACATGCTGATTTTGGACATTTGGTCAGAATCGATACCCCAATGGCAGCGTGCTCAATCGTACTACGGCAAGCCTTGGATCTGGTGCGAACTGCAAATTTACGGTGCCACCATAAATATGTATGGCCAGATTCAGAATGTCACCAAAAGCCCTATCCTGGCACTACAAGAGTCGAAATCGCTCGTTGGGTTTGGCCTGTCGATGGAGGGCCAGCAGGGTAATGAAATCGTCTATGACCTTCTGCTTTCCCAAGCCTGGAGTAGCGATTCTATTGACACGAAGGCCTATTTCAAGAGCTGGGCTGCTGCACGATATTCGAGCAGCAAACGACCTGCAAGTATTTACGCTGCATGGGAGACGGTCCGCACTACTGTTTATGATAACACCAATCTCACTTTGATGCCATCTGTACCGAAGTCAATCATTGAGCTCATTCCCAGGACGACTGACATGGCTAATATTATCGGAATCCTGGGTACCAAACTGACATATGAACCGGCTACTATGGTAAACGCGTGGAAGTAGCTCTACCAGGCTGGCTTACAGGATACATCACTCTTCAACAATTCGGCATACCAATACGACATTGTCGATTGGACACGTCAGGTTTTGGCCAACGCATTCATACCCATATATGAGAAGATTCTGCAGATCTATAACATGCCTAATCAGACTGCTGAAAGCCGAGCCACACAATTAAGGACACAGGGAGAGCAGCTTACCCGTCTACTCCTTTCCCTCGATCTTGTTCTCTCGTCGAATAAAAATTTCCGTCTTTCGACTTGGCTCTCAGAAGCTCGTGCATCCGCCCCAAGTCCAGCATATGCTGACTTTTTCGAGTATAAAGCTCGCAATCAAATCACTGTCTGGGGCCCTTCAGGTCAACTCATCGATTATGCGTCGAAGGGATGGTCTGGGCTTATGAAGACATATCACTTAAAGAGGTGGCAAATGTTCATCGATTATTTAGTTGCCACAGAACCAGCGAATTACAACCAGACTGAATTCCAGGACGTCTTATTACCTTGGGAGCTATCATGGGCTAACAGCACCGGAAGCCAACCGGACGCGTCAGACGAAGACCTGGATGTAGAGGACATTATCCGGAAAATGGCAAAACAGTGGAGCGAGATATTTGCGTAAATAAATGTATATACACTTCGCTTTACAATTAGAGACTTTTATAAAGAATTGGTGTAGCAACATGCTTAGTACCAATTATTCATAATATGGTTCATTCCTGACAGTGCGTACATATCTCTTTAGTCACTAAAGTTTAGTTACAGCCTTCTCAGCTTTCTTCTTTGCTAACCATGCATTCCGACATGATACTGTCAGTGCCTGTGGATTGATGTGAGTCGGGTACTTCTCGGACATCCTTTGGAATAGCTCAATTGCATCTTTGGTCTGCAAAAGCATCTTCTCAAATGTCTCGATATACTCGATTGTGGCCTGCACGTTATTGCTCCCATCAACAGCTCCATCTCTCTTATGCCCTGCAATCACTGTATGTGGATTCAATTTTGCAATCTTTTCGAGACACGCAAGCCAACTGCGGCGTCTTTCAGGTGTAGCTGCTTCTCCCAAGAATGGATGCACATCATTGTAGACAATGTCGCCGGCGACAATTAAATTGAGATCAGGAATGTGTAAGAAAGTGGTGTCAGTTGTATCCGAGTCGCCAGCTTCATGAACCTGCAGAACATGGCCTTCGAGCGATAAAGTATTACTATCTCCAAGCTCCTCCGGTAACACGCTGTCGTGGTCAATCTGATTAGGAAAGAGATTTCCCCACGCACGTTGGAAATATTTTGGTTCAAGCTCTTTCTTCATTCGAGCGATTACACGCGGAGTGGCCAACGTTTGAAAGCCAGGAAAGCGTTTGCGGAGAATTTTAAGGCCAAGAAAGTGGTCACCGTGTCCGTGAGTAATGTAGACGGTTGTGAGTCGCTTCCCAGGAATTGTCCTTTCAATCCAGTCGGCCAAATCATTTGCCTGCTGAACTGTCCACAGGGTATCGACAAGAATCGCCTCACGCTCTCCCGAGATTAACGTGGCAGTTGTAGGAGACCAATGCGATTGTTGACCCGGTTTCCCGCCTGGAATAACGAAAGGGATAGACGGGGTTGTGAAAACGTCTGCTCGTAATGGAGACATTGCTATTCTTGTGGTTATTGTTTGCAGGAAGGAAAAGAAGAATGCGAACTACAGCGAGATTGCAAGAATAGAGGATGCATCAAAAGACAAATTTGATGCAGAGAAAACTGTACAAAAGCGATGCAACTCACGTCATGCCATGCACTCACTTATATGGGAATATCACTCGGCATCTGAGAGGTAAGCGGGCCCATACCTCACAGCTTTCTGTTTTCCCTCGGGTATCCTGCGATGTGTTTACTAATCTCCAAATGAGGCCATCGAGGTTAAAGCTGGAAAGCCCAGTGAACCCTCGGTTTCTTGTGATTAGATAATCGCTGCTCATCACTTCAGAGTGCCTGCAGCACAAGAGAGATTTCCCATAACGTTAATCGAACTGCCCTCAAATTGAACAAATGAGCGACCTCTAAAGGTTCGTTTTCCATGGAGAGATTGGGGGGGGGTGAAATGGTGCCGTCGTTCGTTGAGTTTAAGATCGAAAGAGTGCTCTCGCCTAAAGACCGTATCCGAAACACTGCATCTGAACTCAACCTAGCCTCAGCGAGAAGACAGACTTAATGTTCTTTTTCCGCGTCACGAAAGATGCATTTTTTCCTGAGAGCAGACAGCATTACGACAATCCACCCTTGTTGGATTTGGACGGTAACGAGATCCTAAGTAAGCTTAAATATGAAACTGGTATCCTGTTAACGGTCTGTGTTCATTTGTTACGAACAAAGCCCTTTTAGCGTGGATACTCTCTGGCACTGGAAACCTTGGCGCTCTTTTTGCTGGAAGCTCTCTTCTCTTCTGCTAATGGCTCACTATAATTGACCCCCAAAGGGTGCTATGGGGGGAAAGCCTACTTGTTCTGTCCCAGTTTTATGTAACGTTGCCTTTTCCTAATAACTACGATTGGTAGTGACGTGGGCTACTTTGAACGCTATACGTAATTAGATAAACTATTCACTATAGCAGACATTGGCAGACAGAATGAGAGAGAACCTTAAGTTGTGAGGCTCTTTGTATGCGAGATCGGAAGCTTCTAGTGGACCCATCTCAAGTCTCGTTTTGGCGCACTCCACATTCTATATTCAGAGCATTAGAGCATACAAAACACCGACAATATGGCTCACCTGAATCTTTACTACTCGAATCATATCCCAACATCACCTTTATATCATCAATAGCATCGCAAAAGAGACACTCGATATGGCCGAAGGCATTCAGAATGGCGTTTTCCGGCGTAACAACACAGTGCCTCCCGCGGATAATGGAGTCATGACACTCTTTTCTCTAGCAGGCAAGACAGCGATAATTTCGGGTGCGGGGGGAGGAATTGGCCTGGCTGCGGCCAAAGCCTTCGCTGAAGCGGGTGCCAATGTGGCCATTTGGTACAACACAAATAGCGAGACTATCGAGAAGGCTGCTAGCATTGAGAAAGCCTTCAATGTCAAATGTAACGATACCAATTTTTATGCACACACGCTTCCTCGACACCAATCCCCGTCTTCCTTGACTGACTCAGAGCTGAATAGGCAGAGCATATAAAGTAGACGTCACATCATGTGATGAAGTGGAAGCGGCGGTAGACACAGTTGTCAAAGAATTTGGTGGACGTCTCGATGTATTTGTCGCTAATTCAGGTACCTCCTGGGGAGATGAGGCATTCATTGATGCGGACATTAGCAGATACCATAATCTCATGAAGATCAATGCTGATGGTGTCGTTTATTGCGCACGCGCTGCTGGCAAGCACTTTCGCCGCCAGAAAGTAGAGGGCACAACAACAGATGGATCAAAATTAACCAATTACTCAAGCGGCAGCTTCATTGCAACCGCGAGCATGTCAGGGCGCATTGTTAACATTCCTCGGCGTCAGGCGGCATACAATGCCTCCAAAGCGCACGTTATTCATTTATGTAAGTTTTGCCCACCCGTCATTTCGGTCTTGAAATCCTTTTCTTTATTTTTTTTTTGGTATGCTGAAACTTATTCCCCACAGGCAAATCCCTTGCGATTGAATGGCTTGGGTTCGCTCGCGTCAACAGCGTATCTCCTGGATATGTACGCACTGGCCTATCAGGGACAGTAGCCGAGGAGACTATGAACTCTATCAAAGATAAAATCCCAATGGGGTAAGTAAAGATGATGAATTATCCGAGAACCGAGGATGCATGCCTAACAATTTTAGGCGTTTTGGCGAGACGGTTGAGATGCAGGGCATCTATCTTTATTTAGCCTCTGATGCTTCCTCTTACGCAACTGGAGCCGATTTTATCGTTGACGGTGGTTATTCTGCTCCATAATTATTATATATAATGCATGGGGAGTGGTGTGGTGGGATTGTTATTAATATTCTACTGCTTTGGCCGTTATCTATGAGACAGCAGCCAATTTAGAGTAAAGTCATCACAAAATATTCCATCTACAACCGTTTTATAAGCCATCCTTCTACATGTTCACGACTCCAGCGTTTTGTTAGACTACAAAATGAATCATTTTTGAATACCTAGATTCTTATTTACCCAATATACAAACGTTAGTTGATCAGTGAGTCATTGGAGTGACTCCCTTTCAAATGTGCAAATACACGCGCCTACCCGGTACGTTCATCGCTCAAATTTGGCACAGTATCTACCTACAACATTAACTTGCCTTTGGTGCAGCTATCATATAACTTAATTGATGGATGACAGACGCTCGTCATCAGCGCACACGATTAAATCAACCGCGTCCCGACGCCGCTTATGTTGTTGTTGTTGTCGCCGCACTAGGATATCTGCTGGTCGCCGAATAGGCTATAGACTTTTCGGAATCTCGACTCTCTTAGTTATATGCTCTCAATGTGCACTAAGTAGGTGGCAGAAGACATTGGGATTATACTCGCCGCGATATACTTATTCTGGATGTATTGTGCAAGACAACAGCCCTGATGCCCGGCAATAATTGGCTTTGTTTACACAATGGTTCCGATATTGGTTCCTATTCATTTAGCGAAACAATTAAACGGAAGCGCCCCGGCAGCCAGTGTCTGTGAGTCATCGGCTGAGACTGGCTCCTTGGACTGATGCTCGGATGCCGGTCGTGGTCTGCGGAGATTCTTGTTTCATTGATGGTTGAATAAAATGAACCGCTATGAGAGGAATAACACACTGAAATAGGATAGACGGAATTGGAAAATCGGTTATGCATGATACTTTGCACAAACAGCGAAATCGGTTGTGGTTGGGCCACCTGGGTAATTCGGATGTCCGAAATTCTCAAAGGGCGCGGATGATTTCCGCGTCCGGAAATGGGCGCTTCATCCGAATCTCCTTCATCTATTTCTTTCACATCACCGCTTCGTTTGCATATACTTTGGTTTCAATGCTTAGGAGGTCAACTAACGCAATGGACTCCAAGGGGCTTGCCTCTGAATCTTCTATGGAGGTTCGTCAAGAGCCGCCTAACCCTGAAGAAAAGCCCAACGACGCTCAGCCATCTCCTGATGGAGGCTTGCAAGCATGGCTTGTTGTTTTGGGAGCGTTTTTTGGTCTGTTTATCAGCTTTGGATGGACGAACTGTATGTCTCATGCCATCATTGCTACTAATCGTACGGCTGATCGTTCTCAGGTGTCGGCGTCTTCCAGGAATACTATGAAACCCACCAGCTAGCATCATTGTCGCCGAGTACAGTGTCTTGGATCCCAGCATTGTCTATGTTCACAATCTTCATTGCAGTATGTTGATATACAGCCTGATTTCCACTATTCTTTTCGACTTGCTCTGATGCTCATATGTGCCTAGGGACCTTTTGTGGGACAGCTGTTTGACCATTTCGGTCCTAGAATTCTCCTGCTCCTTGGCAGTACCATCCATGTTTTTGGGTTAATGATGGCATCCATTTCATCTCGATATTATCAGTTCATTCTATCTCAATCCATCTGCAGTCCCATTGGCGCGGCCATGGTTCTATACCCTTCTTTCAGCTGTATCACAACATGGTTTCTGAAGAAACGCGCCTTAGCAATGGGCATCGCCGCCAGTGGATCTAGTATGGGCGGAGTCGTGATGCCTATTATGGTAAATCGACTTATACCCATTATTGGCTTTGGTTGGACAATGCGAACATGCGCGTTTATGATGCTGGGTCTCCTGATCATAACCAATTTGACAGTTCGATCACGCTTACGTCCTCAGCCGAAAAACTTCGGAATTGCATCTTTTTTCGCATCATTTAAAGATCCTCCTTTTCTCTTGTTAGCTATGGCCGGATTCTTCTACTCTATGGGTATGTTCATACCTATAACCTTCTTGGTCACATATGGTAGAAGTGTAGGGATGTCGCCAGAGCTGGCTGGGTATCTAGTTTCCATGTTCAACGGGGCAAGGTAAGTGACTACATCTCTATCAATGTGCACAACCTAGTCAATATTGCAGTAAACTAACGCTTTATTGGTGCTATAGCGGTATTGGACGTATTCTACCTGGATACATAGCCGATAAAGTAGGAAACTTTAACGTATCACTTTTCGCCGCATGTCTTTCAACAATTTTAGTGTTTGGAGTCTGGCTTCCTGGACACTCCCATGCAACTACGATAGTCTTTGCGTCTCTATTTGGACTTAGCACCGGAACCTATACAGCTATGAGTCCTGCCCTGGTGGCCCAAATATCCGACATACGCGAGATCGGACTAAGATCAGGAGCAATGTACGCATTCATGTCTATAGCAGCTCTTACGGGAAGCCCCATTGGAGGGGCCCTCATTACTGCAGCAGGAGGAAGTTATTGGAAATTGCAAGTTTTCACTGGAGTTATGCTTGCCGTAGGAAGTGCCTTTTATGGAGCTTCAAAGCTCTACCTGGCAAAAGGCAAAGTGTGGACAAAGGTATAGCGATAGAATATTTTTTTCTGAGAATGCCCAAGCAGCTGTTTGTTTGTCGGGGATGCAATTATGCAAAGCTTTGTTTAAATGATGCCCTCAACTCTGTTGGGATATGCCTATCATCATAATAGTGGATGCAGTGGCCGATACTAGGCGACTGCCTCTAGAGGCCTGTTGAGGATTAGGAAGATTTGAAAAGATGTTTTAATGATGAGACAGATGAAAGATGAGGAACATACATCCTCTGATCAATATTTAGGCATCCAACTTATACGTGCCTATATGCAAAATAATTAGAAATCAGTGTTGCACTGTGTTGGTGAGCTAACTGTTACTGGGAAATTCCAATTCCAGTAGTTGCTGTGTTGGGAAAAACTTCAAACCCCGTTTTAAATACTGGTTCGCTTTCATTCCGTCACCACCGTAACCATACAAAGGCATTTCTTGCTTTTGCACCGGTGAGTAATTCAGCGGCTGAATAATTGAGTGTTTCAACTGTATGCGTGATTTTGCAGTTCATCCGTTCGAAGGTGAGGAAGACGAATGGTCTGATGTGAAATTAGAGTGGCAACTCCTATGTAGATCGCCAATTGCGAAGGCTGCTCTGTGAACGACGAACATAAAAACTGAACATGCCGCAACATGTATGGAATTATTTGAACATGAAGGATCTCTTTCACACGCACCATTTTACAATTACAATCTATTCTATCACTACCTACGAGATTTTACCTCAGCCAATTCAATCCTAAAAGCCTGTCATGGAGCAACACATTGATGCTATGGTGGTTGGGGCAGGTTTCAGCGGTATATACCAGTTATACAAGCTCCGTGAGCTTGGTCTCTCGGTAAAAGCTGTCGAGGCTGCTCCCGAAGTTGGAGGTACATGGTACTGGAACAGATATCCAGGTGCAACGAGCGATACGCATAGCGAAGTGTTTCGCTATAGTTGGGATAAGGAAGATTTACTCACATATCCTTGGACAACTCGATATCTACCCCAGGCCGAAATTAAAGGATACTTGAAGCACGTGGTTCAACGCCATGATCTGGAGCAGTATATCCAACTGAATACTCGCATGGAATCGGCGCATTATCTCGACAACAGCTGGCAAATACGACTATCCACTGGCGAAACATTCCGAGCAAGATATCTCATCACGGCTCTAGGCGCTTTATCGAAGACTTATTTCCCTCAGATTCCTGGTCTTGACACCTTTACCGGCGAAATGTACCATACGGGGTAAGCAGGTTCACCCTTCATCTTTTGTGGCACTTTATTCGGCATTGTGACTGCTACTAATCTTGATGTGTCATTGCAGAAACTGGCCGGATACCCATGACTTTTCGAACAAACGCGTTGGAGTCATCGGAAACGGTTCTACCGGTGTCCAGCTCATCATAACGCTTGCTAATCAAGCCAAGCAACTGGTTTCATTCCAACGGCACCCACAACACGTGGTTCCAAACGGTGATGGCCAAGTTACGGCAGAAGATCGGAAACGCATAAATGAGAACTATGATAAAATATGGAAAAATTTCAAGACAAACATCTCCGGACATGCTATTACAGAGTCATCAATCCCGGCCATGAGCGTCACCGCCGAGGAGCGCGAGCGCGTATTTGAGCAAGTCTGGCAGACTGGCAACGGAATCAAGTTCCTCTTCGGTACTTTTGGAGATGTCGCCATAAGTGAAGAAGCGAACAAAGAAGCGGCAGACTTCATTCGCAGAAAGATTAAGCACATTGTCAAAGACCCCGTCAAGGCCCGCACTTTAACTCCGCCCGGTGGATTCAACCGCCGCCCAGTCACAGCCAACGGCTACTACGAGACTTTTAACAAAGAAAATGTCGACGTTGTGGATGTGCTAAATACGCCTATGGAAATCATTCCAAATGGTATTAAGCTCTCGGATGGTACAGTGTACAATCTGGATGTTATTGTATTTGCTACGGGCTTTGACGCTGTTGATGGCATGTACCATGAGATTTCGATAGTCGGACAGAACGGCCGGACGCTAGAAGATCACTGGGCCGATGGAGCGAAAGCATATCTAGCCACTACGATGAATGAGTTTCCAAATATGTTTGTGGTTAACGGGCCTCAAGGCCCATTGACTAACGTACCACCTCTCATCGAAACCCAGGTGGACTTCATTACAGGTATCATTGCTACTGCAGAAGCAAGCAGGGGAAAAATGGCAACTGAATCTCGAAACGGACATAAGCAGCTAGGGCTAATAATCGAAGTTACACAAGAAGCTGAGGATGGATGGCTAGCAAAAACTAATGAGATCGGCGCAATGACTGTGTTTGCCAAAGGAGGGTCATGGCTCACTGGAGCTAACGTCGATGGCAAGAAGCAGGCATTTCTATACTACATGGGAGGGGTAGGCAATTATAACAAGGTTGTTCAGGCTGAAATAGACGCAGGTTATCCTAGCTTCAACAGATTCTACTGATATTACGAGCAGGAAGAATGGGGCAATATGCTTAGAAGACAAGGCTAGGAGCTACAGCTGTTGTACCGGAATGGATCTTCATTTTCTTTAAATTGTCCAATATGTTCATTTCTATATTATGTACAATTGCTGAAATCAACTTCGATAAAATCGGTAATACAATTATATATACCACCTGTTGACTGGGCTATAAGCTGAGAGACGTTGTTTTGTTGGTAATTCCATTGCATAGAGGGTTGAGAGTCTGTTGTGGAATCTATATGTGACCAAAAGCGACTAAACTCGTGTGTATCCTCGTAATATATTATTTCGTTATTTAGAGAAGCGCTATCGTCAGCTGAAGGAGTCGTACAACCAGTCGAAGCCGATGGAACTTCTGCCAAAAACATCGTGGTATCGTTAGGCGTGTAGTGTGGACTGTTCGGAGGAAACACGTCGTACGATGGCATTGGTGACAGGTCGTGTATCCGATTTATAATACCTAGGTTGGCGGTCAAAGGAATGAACGAAGGCGCGTTGCTACGGCTGCCGAGCCGGAAGAGAGACTTATATCTACCCGATATCATTAGATAAGCCTTGCTGTGGGAGGCTACACCAGAGCCACCGATGAAAACATACCGATTGCGAATGTCTTGCAGAGATCGATCCATGAGCTCATGCATTTGTATCATCTTCCAATTGCTTCCATGTACACTATAAGCTTGTAGGAGACGCAGGTCTTCATCATGTGACCACTTCTGTCGTTTGATGTTGGGGTCCAAGTAGTTCTGCCACCTCGCGGCACATTCTAAGAAATTGTCTGGTTATTAACTGCCTGCAAACCTTGGTGTCTCAACGTAAAGAATACATACGATCCGCAGAACGCGTCTTAAGATATCTTGACACTTGAACCCATCTGCGTTTTGCGTGATTAGAATGTTCCACATTCCACGGGTGGCCTCGAGTTGGCGGCAGCCCCTTACCGAGAGCCAAATTGCTCGAAAGCATCGCGCAACTGTGTATCTTCACTAGAGCTCCATTCGCCCTTCTTTATGCAGCCGTTGAGTCTCACCCAGCGTTTTCGACAGTCTTTGTTCGATCTACCGCTAATAATGGCCGCGATAGAACTCCAGTCTCTGGGCTGTCCTAACACTTCTGGAGAAATCGTAGTGTTAATACGACGAGAACTTAACGAATTCTCACTCAGACTCACTTACCCTGCGCCCTTACTTTGCGTATTAGGATCTCATCTTCGGCATTTGTCCAGCGTCCACTTTGGCGTCGAGATCCTGTCCGACTCATGGCTATGCGAAGCTTTATGGAATTGGTTAAGTAATTCGCTTGATACATTCTCGTCATATTATAACTATATTCTGTCTCAGGTGACTTTCCAGACCTTCCTTGTTTAAAATGCTACATTGCCCCATTCGCAACCTGCTCCTGTTTCTCGGGCTCCGAATCTGCGACATTGCTGGGTCAGCAAACCGTTGGGAGTGACTATTCGGGAAGTGAGGACGCAACAACCATGTGTTGGGCTAGCAAAGAGTAAATGAGGAAGTTTAGAAGATACCAGACCCACAGAGTGCGCACACGCCGGCGATAAATTCAAGTCTCCGACAACTCCAGGTCATACCTACGGGGCAACCTATTTGCCCGGGGATCTCAGGTGGTTATGATCCCGATATGGGGCTGCAATAGACTCAGGATATCTAAAGCCGGATGAACTATATATGCGCATTGATGGCATTGGGCAGCTGGCGAGACTTGTCAGCTATAACCCTGTTGTTGCAACGTGAGATCATAGGGGTTCGTTACTAAAAATACATACCTGGCATGTATGCAGGTTACTTGGTATCACCACATCACATCATTTTATCACTTATGCCTGATCTAGATTGCAAGCGGCGGCATTCAACTAGGTGTACACATTCAAACTAGACGATACAGGCATCCCAATGCAACAACTACAGCCGTGATAGACGTGCATGATGCGTCTGGCTTTTAGTCTATAATATTGCTGATATAGAGCACTACTAGATTACTCTTGCCATCTTTTGTGCATTTGTTCCGGTTAAAACTTCATATACAACCTGGATCGGATATGGTACCGATGCAATCTAGAGCTAGGGACTGCGAATCTGAGGTCAGCCAGTGCCTGGGCTAGCGCTGACGTTGCAGTACAAGCCTACCTCACCCAGAGCTGGATATTATATTGTTGTTTAGCTTTACAGTCGGGGTAACAGTGAATCCGTCGTAATGTATTGTTATTTCAGCTATATATTCTGTACACCTCTGCCACCAATAAAGGTCCGATTGCCTTGCATAAGTCGAACCATCGCCGCACCCAGTGCAGTCCGCGGAGTGCGCGATCGGACTTTCTTTTCTGCTATCATTACTAGTTTCAGCAACTATAGCGACGATTCACTTCCGATTTGCCTCATATACCAGATATAATATAACAAAAGAGCTCTTCAACGTCGGAGGCTAGTACATCGGAGCGTGGCTGTTGTGGTGTGATACCGGACCCCAATCCCGGCCGCCATCAGATTTTATATGCTGTCAGAAGCGGAATGCGTTAATGACTTTGTTGACTTACGGGCTCGTGCCGACGGAAACTGATAAATCTTGGATGAGGATATTGAGACTGCGTCTAGCATACTTGTACACCTGCCTGGCTTTGGAACAGACGTTCTCAGGCGTTGACGGCTTACTAAGAAAACCACGTCTGGCACTGTTGTAAGCTATGTTTAACAATTCTTCAGCAAGCTTCTTCCGTTGTTGCCGTCGTGAAAGTAGATGTGCGCCACCGGCTGCAGACGTTCGAGTCGTGATAAAGTCTAAGATGCGATCAACTGTGGTGGCCGCCGTCTCCATAGCTTGATCACAAATGTCTAAACGTGATCTTTTGTCCCTCGAATCAGACAGCCCCAAACGATTCCATGCAGTGAGTGCTACATAGTCGCTGGATGGAATACTTCTCTCAAGCGCGTCAAGCGTCACACGTTCGACCAGAGGCCTAACTGCCATGAAAAACTCGTGGTGCAAGGCTCCTAAGTCTAGTTCCGGCATAAAACATACAAATCAGTCGCCGATATCATGCTCAGCATTTCCACCACATGTCCAGCATAACTTGCGTCAATAATGGCGAGCAAGTTGATAGTTTGGTAGGATACCAGTGAGTGCGAAAACTTCATAAGCAGACATGAGACGGTATTTTCTAGCATAACCTCTGTTGGCAAAGATGCCCGGCTTTCCTCTTAACGCACCGGCGATATAAGCCAAGGATGTAAGGTCTCCAGAGGCGGAGATACTACCCCGAAGACGGATGACGGGAGTGAGATCTCGTTCGGCGAGCTCAGCCTTGGCTTGAACTACTTCAAGTCTCACTGCCCCGCAAGAGGGAGTTGCGTCGAATAACGATAGAAACGCGAACCAACTGCTTTGGTAGCGAGTGTTTTCGAAGGGGGGTTTTTTTAGCGTTGCAGTACAGTCTTCTCCGCAGCCAGAGAGTCGGAGAATTTCGGCATTATGACGCTGAATAACACCTTTTTGGAGGTTAGTAACATCGTCAGGTCGCGCATTTGCGTTGCTACCTTTCCAGTGCCAACACCGTAGATATAACGGCCCTCGTAGAGGTAGCGTTTCAAGATCTCAAGGCTGCGAATCATTCTCTCAGCAAGAGCATCATAATTAGATATGGTGGGCTTCTTATTTATTTATAATTTACAATGTTAATATTTATATATACAAATTTTGTGGAATTTGAAGTAACATACTTCGCGACGGCAACAGCATCACCAAAGTACAGCGAGTTACTGTCTAAAAGTACGTCGGCACCACTATGATGTAGATTCTCTAACATTTTTCATGCTGATGCTGTCGTTTTGAGATGTGTCTTCGACTTCCCATGAGCACCATCAGCCGGCGCTCAAAAAGGACTGCTGATGTAAAGTCCTATAACTTGGTATATGATACAGAATACCCGTTATATAAGAGCTCTGATGCCATAACATCTATATTTGTCCCATCAGTACTCTATTTTGGCTACCTGCTATCTCCTTCTGTTGAATCATTAGGCACAAACTGTTTCTTTTCCCTCTTCTCTGCCTGTCGCTGGCGATCTACGTAATTCTGTGGGAGAAGATCTAATTTCTCCATGAACGGGGAAGTCAAGTCCCAACAATGTATTTCTAGATCTCTTTTTGACTACTGTCGCAGCTGTGGACGTCTTGCCTTCTATGGTCACCGCTTGCGACCGCTCATGGAAAGACATGGTGCCGTGAATGTGGAGATTGCAGGCTATTGGTCGATCTTTGTTACCAAACCTGCATACTTTGCAGAAACATTTCTTAAAGAAACGATCATTGCGAAAGCTACCCTTCGCAAGAAAGTGCCTTGGGGGTAATTGCATGTTATTTTGGTGAGAGTGCTATTACTTCCCATGGTGAAACGTGGGAAGTGATGCACAAAATTGTCCAACCGTCGATTAGTCGCCTGCTTGATGCAAACGCCATACGCCATACGCCATAGAGCACAGCAAATGATTTCAATTATCTCCGATGGAGAAAATAAACTATCTAAAGACAAAAAGTCACTGATTGCCTATGAGTTGGTGCAACAGTGGACCATCTCGGTTTGGGGCGACTAATTTCTCGATGTGGACTTCGGCAAGATGAGCAACAACTCTTCTACATTGGCACACTTATCTGCTAAACAAAGCCGAATGATATGAAAAGCTTTCCATCGCTGGTATTGTCTGAGTTTTCCATTCTAGCGAAATTCTATTGGGTATTTTAGAGTCACCAGTGGGTTTTTAACAATATTGATGAATTTGAAGAGCTACTGTTTAAGATGACGGAGCATCTCAATTCCGACGATGCCAAGGAATGTAACTGAACTAAGCTCATCTACCCACTAAAAGATGCGTACAATTTGAGGTAAATCTCTGATTTGAACGCTTGCAGTGAACCAAGACAGTGAAACTCTTCTGAGAAATGACATCAATGCCGAGTTGCCTGTTGGCTACGACGTCGCTAATCTCAAAGCTCTGCTAATAGTCTTGGCAGCTTATGTATCTGAAAGCTTGCGTATTCACTCCGTACTCGTATCCTCCAATCTTTCAGCTTACAAATGGACTCACCCTTGCACCCACTCCGATTGGAGACATTCCAATTCCCGCAAGAGTTTACATGGGTTGGAACGCCTTTGAAGTCCACAGGAATCCACAAGTCTGGGGATCTGACGCGAAGGCATTTTGTCCTAAGCGATGGGGCCACGATAGGAAGTAGATTCACAGGTTATGACGCACAGCACAGGTTAAAGGTAATTTTACCACTTTAATGTATATAAGCGTAAGGGCTTGGGGGTGGATTTCGCTGTGTCGCAAATCATGATTGAGATAATGGAAATGGTTAGACATTCTACGTGGGCCAAGGATCCAGGGCACCAGTTCCGAACTACAACTGCAAGTTTCTACAAGTCGATGGCAGCCAGCCCTATCGATGGCTTTCCTAGTATCCTAGGGACGGGGGGCGTTTCAGCTCCCCATAGCCATAGTTAACTTTTCAATCGGTCAATAAAATTCTGAGTGAGCAATGTTTTACCACCGATTCGGGGGGTATGGCAGTTACCAATTGAGGGTTTATATACGGAGTTAGAGCCAATTATATAGCCAAGACACGAGAAGAAAAACAATGTTTAATACGCATGTACCTAGTCCCCACCCTAATTCTTATACTGGAAGCGGCGGATAACAAAGAGACAATATTTGTCAGTAGGTACATACTTTTCAGGTACTTGATGTATTTTGGCTCTTAGTTTTGGACGAAGGATGCCTACGTACACAAGGGTACAATCCTGTTGGTTTAGCTCGAACTACGGCTTCTGGATGTAAGTCAATATTTGCTCCGCCACAGTTACAGGTACTTTGCTGTTTTCGACCAGCCATGTGTTTCTTACCTGTGACTGTGACATTGGACAATTTCAAGTGTAGGCAGCCAGCAAGCCAAAAAGGGAATCCGATTGGTCACGATTACTCAAGGATTTTCACATCTATACGCGTATGGACGACACTGATCCTGGATGACAATTTCTGCCCCAATATTTAGCTGCAGATTTTCCGGTAGCAGTCCTCATTTCTGCTGCAGAATGTACGCTATCTCGGCCAAGACGGGATGGCTGGGCCTATATACGAACATTTGCGAATCCGAATACGACTTTAAGCGGCGGTCTATCAAAGGATTTCGTAATTACGCGTATAAGTGCGGTGGCCTTATATCCTTGAACCTCGGCAGGTCTACGAAGTTATAATTATATAGATAAAGCCCGTACTCACATTCAGTGATCTTTACAATACACAGCTTAATGCTTTTTGTTGGTCGATTTGGCTGTCATCATCATGGGTGCGAAACAGAAAAACGTCCCTCCTACTACAGTGTCCCTGCTGAAGAAGAGGGAGAAGACGGCGGCATCAACTATACCAACCAAACTTACAGATGGCGCATCAGATGAATTCGAATTCGGCGGCTCTATTGGTGTTGCCTCATTGATGATAGGCTTTCCCTTGATAATGTGGTATATGTGGATAGGTGCAACCTATTATGACGGAAATCTACCTTACCCCGAAAGCAATCAGTCGTGGCTTGAATTTGGGCAGCACCTGTGCCAGCTAGTCTATTTGGGGGCATACCCAACTGCAAAAGCTTGGGCAACATTTTGGATATTCTTTATCATGGAAGCTGTCATGTATTGCTATATGCCCGGCGTGTCTAGCTATGGTCGACCTCTGAGACACGAAGCTGGCAAAAAGCTTCCTTATTACTGCTCTGCATATACCAGCTTTTATGCGACGTTGGCTATTGCTGCCGCGTTACATATTACTGGTCTATTCCCGTTGTACCCTCTAATTGACGAGTTTGGATCCATCATGACCGTCGCTATCCTGTCTGGATTTATCAACAGCTTCATCGTCTACTTCCAAGCCATTGTACGCGGACGAACACACAGGCTCACAGGATACCCCATATACGACTTTTTCATGGGCGCTGAATTGAATCCGCGCATTGGTATCCTAGACTTCAAAATGTTCTATGAAGTAAGGATTCCTTGGTTTATACTGTTCCTCATTACCTGTTCTGTGGGTGCTCGTCAGTATGAAACGTATGGTTACGTTTCTTCTGAGGTAATATTTCTGGCTGCCGCTCACTTTCTATATGCCAACGCTTGCGCCAAAGCTGAGCAAATGATTATTACAAGTTGGTAAGTTGACTGTGAACACTACAGAGATAGGGTGGTATCGTCTGACGCTATTCCAGGGACATGTACTTTGAGAAACTCGGCTTCCTCCTCACCTTTTGGAACTTGGCTGGTGTACCATTTACCTATTGTCACTGTGCCCTTTACCTAGCTAACCACCATCCATCTGAATACCGCTGGAATCCATTTGCTCTGACGCTTCTTAGTGCGGTATACCTTTTCATGTACTGGATGTGGGATAGTGCCAATGGCCAAAAGAATGCATTTCGCCATGAAGCAAAGGGACAACTCATGAAGCGCAATACCTTCCCACAGGTTCCATGGCAGTCCATCGATAATCCCAAGACTATTAAGACCGACACGGGCGATCAAATCTTGGTTGATGGATGGTTTGCCATTATCCGAAAGCCAAATTACGTTCCTGATATGTTCTTTTCTATGGCCTGGGGGCTAATTACCGGCTTCAAGTAAGCTGTCCTTGGGGTCAAACGGTCAGAAGGATTTAATTGACGACTGACATTCTCTTAATAGAAGCCCATTTCCCTGGTTTTATTTCGTCTTCTTCATGGTCATGATTATTCATCGAACAAGGCGGGATATCATGAGGTGCAGGAGGAAGTACGGCGAGGCCTGGACACGATACGAGAAACAGGTTCCGTATATTTTTATACCAGTAAGATTTGCAGAGGCAGTCTAGTAATTTTGGCGCGTTACTAACGGTATATGAAGTATGTGATATGATCGGAGACGATACATTCTTGTAGGAACTTAGCTACTACATCCTTTAGAGTGTAGCCTGACGACTGCTTTCACTGTCTTAGTGTATTGGGGATCTCGCCACGGACAAGCTATTATTCCTACCTCGAGATTACAAAACGCACGGTCACACGAGTTCTTCTGGCTCTCCAAATAGTGGCTAGTCATGCAACGACAGAGAGTCTATTGGTCTACAATAGTGCTGATATCGTTAAAATAAATATTTAATCCTCCTGTGGTAAAAAGAAAAGAAGAGAAAACCTTCTCGGTTTCCTTGGATGTAGCCCTTTTAAGGATCTTTGAAAAACACAATTTGCACCGTGATATCATCCCTCATATATCGGCTTGTGGGAGTGGGCACAGTCATGGCTCCGCAAAATAGCCCTCTCCTGCTCCCACCAAGCGCGTTCTTGACCAAACACACAGCCGCATTATCCAGATCTTCTATAGCAAAGTACTCAGGCGTTGCTTTATAACTGGCATATCCATCCTCATCAAGCGTGTACGAAGTGAATTTGGCGTCCTGCACATTCTCCGGTTTCCCTTTCCGACGAGCTGCCAGCCATCGAGATACACAGGCCACCGCGTCATCATTGGACATTACATCCCACAAACCATCGGAGGCAAGAATGACAAAGTCTGACGATTCAACCTTCCTGGTGGTGACCTCTGGGGAGGCTGTCATATATGGAGGTGTCTTCGATTTAGGGCGGGGAGCACTGCCGTAAAAATTGGATTGCAGATGCTTGATGAACTCATTTGTCCATTTCCAGCGATGGTCGCCAAATCCTCTGGTCACCGCAATGCCCATGAGTCTTCCAGTTTCAGCACTGAGAATGTCGCTACCTTCGCCAGGGTGCTCAGCATTCAGCCGCTTAACTTCTTCTTCATTGAATCCGGTCTGATCTTTGCTTAGCGCATGAGCAGTGAATGCGTTGGTACCAGCCGACCAAGATCCCAAAACAGCCCGCGAATCTCCAGTCACAGCTGTACGCAGGGTGGATGACTTGGGCTCATAAATGGTAAGCAAGGCGCAGGACCCTGCAAAAGCGGGAGCCAGGGCGGAAATGGCTTCAGCAGAGCCTGGCTCGCAGCCTCCATCGACAGCCTTTTGGGCATTTGACATGATGCGATCATCAAGATTTGTAAATGCCTTTTTGATTGCAGCGTCGACGACATCTCCAGAGCTGGCATGCCCTATCTTCCCCAGAGATGAAGAGACGTATGGAATCAGTGCCTCTTTTAGGACTTTGGATGTAGCCCAGCCACTTTAGATAAATGTTAGCATACTTCTTTTGTCGCATTGGCGATATTACTCACGCATGACCATCGAAAACTCCAGCGTACAACGTCTTCTCGCCATGGATCCCGCCACCAAACCTAATGGACCATTCATCCTCTACTGGATCGTTGCTGGCGACGCGGACAGTATCAACACGACCCTTTTCCCCATTTGTGCTGTCAAAAACGAACGATTGAGCTTGTTCTCGCAGTTTTTCGTTTGCAGATCTAAGATCCAACGCCTTCACTGGAGATGTTATCGGAATTTCCGCATCCGAAGTGACAGGCTTGAGAATGGGGACGTCGGGGATCTTGTTGTTAGTTGGTTTCTTGGTCAGCCAATAGACTGCCCCTCCGGTGGTAACTACTGCGGCAGCTCCCCAGATAGCAAAGGACCCTGAAGAGGACTTTGACGGATTTGGGACTTCAGCAGTAGACTGCCATCGTGGAGAAGGGTTTTGACATTTTGTCATCCATTGCCTCTGAAGGTGAGTGTTTACCGCTATGCGACGACCAGAAGAGCGAATCATGATGTCCAAGTTGTGCTGGGTTAAAGTAAATAAATAAAGTACCCGTTGAATGGAATGGGAACAACAAAGGTTCTTTTTTCTTTAAAATAAGGAAGGAGGTGATGCCCAGACTTGGGAATGGCTAACAAGAAAAGAAATTTGGCCAGAGTAGCAGCTACCCAAGGGATGAATACTTCGCAGCTAGCAAAACGATTCTATCGATCTTCGCCAGCGGTTGATTCACTGCCTTTCTCATATATATACGTGAAAAGGGCACCTGGGGATATCTGGCTACTGAGTAATTGTAGGCGACCGTTATTAAGCGATTGTAAACAACTGGGTGAAGCTGCCCGCCCTCTGACGTGTAAGTTCAAAGAAATTTTAACATTGCACCACCTAACGAGGCATTAATTTCCGTGTTAGCCTTAACACAGTGAAAGGAATCAGCAGCTCTTGAGATATCAGTTCAATGCCTGTGAAAGTACAGAGTACCGGGGGCTGGTTCGCGGCTGGCCTTCCAGTTGTTGGGAGAACACCCACAGAGCAATTGAGGGGAAGCTGCGGAGTAGTAAGCATGCTAGCTATGAGGGGTTAGCAGAGTTGCATTGTGCCCACAACGGCTCAGATATTATTGCTGTTCAAGGGAATGAGACTCGGACTCACCGATGCTGTTCAACCTCTGTGCCAGTCAATGGCATGTGTAAAAAGTTCCATACGGCAAACATCAGAAGGGTTGAATAAAAGCGTCTCTTTTGGAATAACTAATCAAAGTCGTTAACAAAGACGACGGGACAAGGATGCTTATCTGCAAACCGCCAATGAGGAAATGAATACGCTGCTCCTCAATAATTCGTTGTTTCTGAACAAAGGTCAATTACAGCAGATGTTGGCTCTTGTAGTTTGTTAAATCTGTAACTTGGTAGACTTCCAACTCCCCCAAATGCTCATTTTGTTCTTCTTCTTTGCAAGTATTGCCGTGCCAAATCCCATGTTTTTTTATAGATACCCGGCCATTAAGCTCTTAATTGAGAGACATTTGCTGTCTAGTGATGTGGCATAAACTAATTTCCCAATCACAGGTTACCAAGCCCTTTGGTGTTATCGACTTCACGGTTTAGCTCTTCCAGATATCAGCAGCCCTTGCGAGACTTATTCTCCACATTGTCTTTGACTCATCGACGATGCTCTGTAAGACTTTGGTCTCACTACTCCACATGGTAGTGGAAATAATGAGGAGAACATCCATGTCGCATGTGGCTGTGCCATAACATCGAAGCAGATGAATCAAAATGAGTTGGTCGCGTGATGCAGATGTAACAAGCAGAAAAGATTCCTTTACATTGACTAAAACAGAATCCCATACATAGCTGATTATCGACGATGGATACGTAAGTAATCCTGCAATTGGCACGGACAGCATTGACTATACAAGGCAAATGCGCGTTGCGTGGGTGTAGCTAATGTATGTCAACGAGAGTCGAATCGTTTGCAATGGCTTCAAACTCTCTATGCAGCCTAAGTAGGCAAACTTTGCAGCATATCAGCACCCAAATCTCATGGAGTGCATAGATAAGCTACAGCGAAAGGCGACTTGACTTGAGCCTGGCATTATAAGTTGCAGAATGGGCCAAACTCAGCGATCAGCCTTTCCATCAAGAATGACAAGCTGTAATCAATGAGTTGATGATACCGAGCACGGGCTTGGAATGTAGTTTTGCTTGGTATTGGTGATGAAGTCGAAATTACAGTAAAGTCCTTTGAGAACTCGCTGTAGCCCATCTCATCTTCAATCATTTACATCTGGAGAGAGTAACCTGACTCTCCTCCCTTGGCTAGGAGTGCGTTGCATCTTTTCCATTCGCTTTCGCTTCTTGTTATCTTCAATCGACTGTGCATGTACCAGCACAGATTCCCATGTTGTATCTGCAAGCAATTCCGTCGTGCTCGGTCGATCGTGGGGTTCCCAGGCTAGCATCTGCCGTAAAAGGGCTGCAAATGACTCTTTCATAAAGCCCTTTTCAATCTGCGTATCCAGAGTTTTTTGCAGGGTTTGGTAGGATGCTTTGGTGATCTTGATACCGCTTGGTGGTCGCACGAAAGCGAAGAGCCAAGAAGCAGCGAGTGCCCAGACATCAACTTTCGGTCCATCCACGGTTTTCTGATTTCGCCAAACCTCTGGAGCGACACAGACGCTCGGATTGGGCTTGTCTAGTCGCTGCATAGAAAGGGAGATAACCGCCTTTCTGGGCAGAGAGCGATCCGTCATTGGCGTGGGCTTAGTACCAGGCAATAGAAGCAACGACTCGGGCAGGATATTTCCATGCGTAACATCTTGTCGATGCAGTTCGGCTAGCCCTACTAAAGTCTGGTGGAAATAAAGAAGACGAGTGTTTGTGTCTATCTTCTTCCAAGGCATGTTGAGAAAATGGTGTTCAGCGAGAGGCATGGAATAGAATAAACGCCTACAGCGATGAGAGGCTTCGGCCTCGCTGAAGAGACATGGCGGCGATGTCTTGTGTTCGCACCAGGCGTCAATTATGCCGAGAACGCCCTTGTCCGGTCTGCTTTTATACTGGCATGCGAGCTGCAACCGGTGCAGAGTGTGCTGCCGTGATCTAGCCGTTATTTGCAACTTTTTAACAGCAACTGGCTGTCCAGTATGGATATTTACCCCAGATGTTATAGAAGTGTTTGGAATCTTTTGATGCAGCCATACATTCCAAGACGTCTCAGGATGCTGCATGGGAATAAAATTGAGCAGCTGAGAGGGTCGGGAACCATTGAAGCGGCAACCAAGATTCTCGTCGAGCTGCGCTTTGACTCTGCTCAAGTCGTCGTCTTTGACGAGGAATTCAAGAGCAAAGCGGTATTGGCCAAAGCGAAGGAAGTTCCGTTGTCGCCGCAGAACGCATGTATTGACCTTGCCCAACATGTCCAGTATCAAATCATCATTGTCCACATCGCCTTGCTCGTATATAAGAGGTCGACTAGAGTGTGTCTTGAGCAGCAAAACTCCAGACTCCGGATGGAAATGAATGGTGGCGTGTATGTCTTTGATGAATCGTCGAACTGCCGCAGAGCTGGGCGTCCTTCCTGGTGGACACAAGAGAATGTCCGGTTCACAACAGCACAGTCCTTTCTCAACCAATGCCGGAGATGCACCAGCGCCAATGCGCCATCTGAACCGTCTAGCGTCTGGACTGTCGCATGACAAAGGTATTGACAGTTGGTAGCCGATTGAGTTCTCGTCACTCTTGAGCGTCGGGGGCGATGATTTGCACTGGATGATTTCTAAGAGGTGGATTGCAGCCTCATTATCGGCAGAAAAGACTGCAATCTCGATATTGCTGGTCACGTCGATCGGTATAGCATCGGAAACAGTCGTTGGTTGTGTCATGAGAGTGGCTGGAGATGGACAAGAGAATGGCTGAGGCAGGAAGCCGAGAGGCAGCAGGAGCTGGAGGTTGACTCAAGGCGATAGCAAAGAGGCATGAAGAAGTGGAAAGAAGATGGTTAACAAAGAGATTATAATAATGCGCATCTCGCAGTGAATTTAGAATGCGCTGTGCATCTCAGTTGATTGCGACACTTACAGATCCTTGGATGGGCGCGTTGCGGATGGTGATACTGAGCTCGCGACGTCACGTGATCGTGCAATCCCGAGATGGCATCGTCAGCCTCTCAAGTCAACACTCAATCTCCTGAACATACAACAGCAAATGCTCAATTTTACCGCACTGGACAGCTCACCACAGTCGCCGTCACCATTTTGCAATATATGTGGGCGCATATTAGCCGATTTACAGCATGTCCAAACGAAAATTCAGCAGCGATGCGCCTCTACCGCGCAAGAAGGCCAAATTGGCCCTGGTCCACGATTTCGAAGAATACGACACTCTCGCAGCCCCATCACCGCCATCATCACAAACGATGCCCTCACGGCGCGAGAAACGCAAGAGGACGGACCTTTCACATATTGATTCCGACCACGAACCGAGTGCAAAGCGGACCAGAATAGACCAGAGCTCAAACGACGCCGCAAGCAGTTCACGCAGTTCATCTCCAGAGCCATGGCCGAGCATCGGATATACGCCAGAAGAAGAAAAGGAGCCGAACCCCTTGGTGGAAGAATTCTACAAATCATGCACAGAGACAGAGGTGGCATGCAGCTGCCAAACACAAACGATATATCGGAATCCACTGCCCAGCCCGGAACCTTCAGAAAGAGATACCAGCGACATTGAAGCGATCGAGCAAACAAGCATTCATACCACTCATCAAATGCAATGTCCTGTATCGAAGCTACAACCAGCGTCTCCACCCAACATCAGTTCGCCTAGGAAGAAAACCCGAAGTTCGCGTCGGCGAATCGAAAAACGCAGCCCGGCATCATCCCATCAAAAACAATCTCGACAGCAACGACGCAAGAAGAAGAATGAGGATCAGGGTCCGCAACGAGATGGAAAACCTACACCTACACCTACAGTCGAAGAATTTCTGCAGTCAAAGCGATCCTCCCGGCGAGACTCCAAGTGTGAATTTTGGTATCTTAGCGACAACGGCACGGCAAGCACAGTTAGAAGCATCAGGCGGTGAATAATGCATGGGGATCCAATATCCGAGCACCAGTTGTCTGAAGGGCATACCCGTTAACCCGGCAGGGCTGGGGGCAGCGGGCAGTCCATCAGTATGCCCAACTGCTAGCCACCGTGATAATCATTCGCAGCATCATCTTTTTGGCATGGTTGTTAATCTGACAGGGTCGGAGGCAGCGGCGAAGTCAAAAAGAAATGCAGCTCATGCTCATCGCGATGTGGTTGGTTCCATAGGCATGGTCGTTATCCTGGCAGGGCTGGGTGCAGCGGCGAAGTCTTTGGATGGCGTGTGAAGTTGGATCCTCAGATGGACAATATGGATTTGGAGCATAGCATAGGCGTTTGTTTTTTCTGTTTTACGATACCCCAGGGCAGTTTGGATTATTTGATACATTCAATTGAGAGATTGGTAAAGCCACAACCAAGCATCAGCAAGTTAATGACATTCTATTATGCTACAAGACGTTTTTTACTCTTCTATCCTATCCATCGTCAGTTTTTCTGCAACGCCAAATACTCCTCGCTAAACGGATAGTCAATGAGTCCGTCAGGAGCGCCCACTTTGTAGAATGAACTGCGGTCATACGGGTTGAGCTCAAGACCTCTCTGGATACGGAATGGCAGGTCAGGGTTCGAGACGTATCGCCTTCCGAAGGCGACGACAATATCCCTGTCCGGGTGCTTCTCAACCAGTTCCAGCGCCGTCTCAGGCAGATAGCCTCCTGTTGCAATAATGGCCTTGTCCCAGACTGCCCATGCCCAGTCCAGCTTCTCTGTGCCATCCGTGTAATCGATTCCCGAGACCCGAGACTCAATGAGGTTCAGATAGCCAATTCCAATGTTATTGATCTTTTTAATAAGATCGGTGAACTGTGGAATGGGATTTTCCATTCGCATGCCCTGGAAGTCAGACCATGGGCTCAGCTTGATTCCCACACGTTCTGCCCCAACAGTATCGGCGACTGCTTGGACGACATCTACAATTAAGCGATTTCTGTTCTCGATGCTGCCGCCATACTCATCAGTTCGCTGGTTGCTCACGTCTTGAATGAACTGATCGAGGAGGTAGCCATTGGCAGCGTAGAGCTCAACGCCGTCGAACCCAGCGCGCATGGCATTCTTGGCTGCTTGGACGTAATCTTGAACTGTGCTCTTAATATCTTCGATGGTCATCTCTTCTGGCGTCTCACTTCCCTCAAAAGGAATGGCACTAGGAGCTTTAATCTTAAATCCATCCTCTTCAGCAGCTGAACGTTGAGCAGCCCTTCCAAAGGCCATAAGCTGAAGATACATAAAGCCGCCTTTGTCGTGAACCGCATCGACGATAGGTTTCCAGCCTTGGACGTGTTCCTCGCCCCATATAGCTGAAGTGTATGACATACCGCCCTGGTGCTTAGCGATTGAGGCGGACTCAGCGATGATAAGACCGCCTGGTATGGAAGTACGCTGAAGATAATACTCCTTCATGAGGTCTGTGGCGACATGATTCTTATCCGCACGGAGTCGTGTAAGAGCCGATAATACAACTCGGTGGCCAAGCTCTACCTTGCCAAACTTTAGAGGCGTAAATAGAAGAGAGTCTTTAGAGGCCATTATAGTCGAGTTTTTAAATAAAAAAGAAGAAGAAGAAAAGTAAGTTGATGGTTGATATTGTTCGAGATGGAGAGGAAGCTGCTACCCTTGAACTTAATGGGCTATCAGTTGGCTGGTGATTATTCTTGTAATGGTAATAGTGTTGGTTGTTTCTTTATGATAAGAGAGATGTATATAGAAGGTGATGTAATTGTTCTTAAAGCTGTTGGAATTTGAAGAGTAAAAGTGAGGGAGTTGTCAAGATTTATATATTTCTTAATTACGAAACTTGTAGCAACATGACTTAGTTTTGCTGCTAGAAAGGGCTAATTAGGTCGGAACAAGAAGATTACCTAGAGCAGAGAATTATTAACGAAATAGAACATCAAACGAATAATATCACCTTGGTAATAAAGCTACTTGAGCATAAGATTCCATTCGCGAGGGTACTATTTGGAAGCTTTCTTTCTTTAGCGCCTGAAAGAAGCATTTCGATAAGTGTCGGCTACATCAGTCGGGAGGTCTTTCCCAAAGAGGAAAAAAAGTTGGAGTGCCCAAGCTCCATATCAGGCTAGCCTCCAGGTTTACAAAGCAGCTGGGCACTTGCTACCGAGTACATTTGGCGTTTTTAAATTCTTCTGCAATTTCGACTATGACGTTTCGCGAGTTCGAGACATGACCGTTTGTGAGACAACACAAGAATTGACGTCCCCCAGAGATTTGATAAGCATCAGTAATCTCTAAATACCAAGCTAAATTCCCGCAGCTGTAACCGGAGCGAATACTTCTTCCAAATTTGTCTTGACACTCTCATGTGGTAATGATATGGATGGCCTGAGCTCTTAATACTCATAATTGAGACAATATGCTTACTCCGCATCATACCTTATTAAATATGTGTTAATTGCGGTTATTCTCCCTTCAGCCCAAATCGTCTGTGTTGCCTTGTTCCTTACCGTCATTCTGGTAATCATGGCTGCTGCTGTTTGATCCTCTTCACACCTCTCTCTATTTTCTTCTCAGCATCATCGTACATAGAATCAGGGCCATTTCATCTCCCGTTATATATTTTTGAGATCCAGGTATCTTCACCACGGTACGGAGATAGACAAGCCTGTTGCCCCAGTCCCCCGGGCTATTACCTCCAGGCGAAGCTCATTCAACATGCACGCGGTGATTTTTGACCGCTACTACCACATTAATAACCTTCTGTCCATCTATTAAAACTTCACTGAGCTTTGATAGTAAGCGAAGGGGTACCCAATTATCACATGAAGTGATCCGAGACACGCAACCGTTGGGAATGTATCAACAACGATCGGATTACAACTCTTCGACTCATGCAACTTCAGAAAATCTCTATAGTACGAACAACACAATGTGCATATATCTACCGGTATTCGTACTTTTAGTAAAGTCGTGCTACGAAACGAATGACGGACGCCAGAATCTAGGTATTTTAGCCAGATTTCCCTAAACGAAAGCCTATCCGGATTTAAGGTTGGTTATCGTAGACCACTCAACGCTACGCACTGCTTCGTTTGGGTAGAGATATATATACTAAACTGGTCGCCAAGCAAGATAAATCTCGAAGACATCGTTCTTAAACGATTTAATTCTTTCTCCTACTTCAATAATCATGGGTATATCTGAATTACCATGAAGTATAGCTCAATGCAGATTGCTGAAGTCGGAGATATCGGATCTCAGCCTTTTGGTGTTTGGAGCAGATCCTATTCGCCATCAATATGTTCATCAATCCTTCTTGGACCGGTTTTAAGTGATAAATCCGGCAACCTTTTTCCTATATATATCAGTGTCATATAAGACCATTGCCAAACTAATTGCAACATATCTATTCGTCTTGTGCTCGACGCGGCATGTTTTTCTCGCTACTCGTCTGTCCTCGATCTTTTGTATTGGAAAATCACTATTGGTCTATTCAACACCACTTGATAAGCGATGACTGTCTTCTTGATTACCGGCGCTAGCTCGGGATTGGGCCTTGCTCTGAGTCTCGGGGCCCTGCGCCGTGGTCACAGAGTCATAGGGGCAACTCGTGATTCGACTAACGCCCGTACCGCCAACCCAGAGTTTGAAAGGTTGGGTGGTGTCTGGCTTGCAATGGATGTTTCTAGCCCTTCTTGTGAAGATTGTGTTCGAAATATCGCTGAGAAAGAGAATGTTGATGTATTGATCAATTCAGCTGGATATGCGCTCCTCGGCCCGGTAGAGCAGATAAGGTTTGCTGTCCTCATCTATCTGTTCACGATTGAGTAGTAACAAAAAGGCTCATCTTTAATTAGTGACGTGGAAGCCCACGCGCAAATGGAAACAAATTTCCATGGCACGCTGAGAACCGTTCGAGGTGTTCTTCCAACATTCCGCTCTCGCCGATCTGGCACAATCGTCAATATCACCAGTGGCGCAGGCTTCATTGGTCTTGCGAGCCGGGGTCTGTATTGCAGCAGTAAATTTGCCGTCGAAGGTCTTTCAGAGGCACTTGCAAACGAACTTGCTCCGTTTTCCATACGTATAATCATCGCTGAGCCCGGCGCCTACAGAACTAATTTTCTGGAAACCTTGACATTTCCTGAAGCTGGTATTGGAGAGTATTCAGAAACACCTGCTGGTAAAATGATGGAACTTACCAAAGACATGAAAACCCGGAAACTGGGAAACGTCGACAAGGCTGCAAGTGTGCTCCTTGATGTGATTCTCGGCTCTGGCGTGGCGGCTGATGAAACAATCCAGAAATGTTTAAGAGTACCCTTGGGCCAGGACTGTTGGCCTCTGGCTAAAAAGGAAGCAGAGGCGTGGGTGAAAGAATTGGACGTGATAGAGGCTATATCAATGAGTGTCGGAGTAGAAGAATAGGAGGGTCTTGATCTGGGCCCGATTTCGCAACATTTGAGTGATGATAGAACATCAATCAAAGAGAATTGCACAAAACGCGGACTGCAAAGTCCTTGATGTCCCAAATACCCCATCCAGCACGTCAACAAGTAACTTCCATCCCATTTAGATGCAATATGTGATCCAAGTACATATATTTTCTGAACAATGGCTGGGGGGAAAGATGGACTTTCTACTATCCCCGTATATACTGAGCCTTCTCGTCTCTTTGAACTTTCATGATCATACAAGTAATGCACACTATATGAGACGCGATGCAGATTCGATGTAATCTATCTCTTCAAGAACAAATATGCGAGAAGCGCACTCAGTGATTATGCGTTTACCAACACAAGTTTCCGGGTTTATATACAAACAAGGACACGATGTCATGCTGGTCTCCTTTAGGCTTTCTTTGTATCATTTTGTTTTTCGACCTGCTTTTCTGTTAGCTATGCTTCACATCACCAATGTTTTCGACTTTATTCATACCACTTTGCAATCTCTTCCCGCTGAGTCTGTGTAACCAGCTTCCGGGGAAATTGCTGAGATCCCAGTGAATTGGCTAGCTCCTGACTAATTTCCCATGTTTGATACGGATCTCTAGTATGCATTGGGCCACTGTAATCTGTACCAAATGCAAATAGCGGCCAATGAATGAGCGGAGAAGACGATGGGTATTCTTTGGTTCGCGCATAGTTTGACATGAAACACTCTATAAATCCGTGAAGCTGTTTCTCGATAGCAACGTCAAGAGGTGTTCGCCCTTGCGGATCTTCGTAGAACATGACATGGGGTGCCTTTTCAATCACAGGACGAATAAGATTTTCCATGGAAGAATTTGTCACCTAAATAAATATGTCTCATAGTCAGCCATGGAGGGTTAATGTCAAGGATATAGGAAATGAAGAAACGTACAATGTGGAGGGGAGTGTAACCCGCGCCATCTAGCATTTCCAGTGGCGTCAGATTGGAGATTTCTAACAAAGCTGTGAATACTGCATTTGGTGGGGGTCGATTAGAGATCAAACGTGCGAGTGGTGTCTGGCCGCCGGGACTCTCATTACAACGCTGCTCTAGTAGCTGATGCAATAATGATCTATCCATTGATCGAAGTACGGATGCCACCTTTTCATGCTCGAAGACATAACTTCCAGTTGGACTGAATAAAAGAAGATGAAGCATATTGCGGCCATATGGATCAGTAGCAAGGGGGTTAGCTCCCGCTTCAAGTAGGATAAGGAGAGCCTCGATTCTTTGGTGGATTGCGGCCGTCAAAAGGGGTGTCCACCCGTCTATAGATTGGACTTCGAGTAACTCTGGGCGAGCTGACAGAATAAACTTGACAAGCTCTATGTTTCGAGAGACGATAGCACAGTGTAGAACAAGATTGTCTAATATGTCATGGTCAAAAACAGCTACACAATGTTGAGCTTAAGAGTGACAAATACTTACTTCGATTGTCCATCCATTTCTCCACAGCAGTTATAAACTCTGTTCGGGATTGCTCAGGGCCAGCTTTTCGGGTGGTGAAATCGTGATTCTCTGCAAAGTGCTTGTATGCTGCCATTGCCCTATCTTTGTTGAGGAAGAAGCGTACCATTTCCAGGTTCCCTGACCAGGCTGCTTGAAGCAAAGGCGAAAATTGGTGGAGTCTGTCAAGTTGGCTTTTACCTTTAAGTTTACCTTGACTCACAACGTGCTTGAATGGTCCACCGGTTGCTCTAACATATTCTTCGAAGGCTTCGGGCCAATCACCGTGTTCCACCAGAGCCCATGCATGTCTGATGCGGCGGTCGAAGTCGCTTTGTTCGACCGAAACCGAAGATTCCATTTCGATTGAAAATCGCAGCATCTCCACATCCTTTTGTTTTTCCCCCGCGAAGCAACTGCCACTGTCAAAGACAATCTTCTTTGCAGGTACAGTGGACTGGACCTCTCCTAAGGCGTCTTTGATGCTTTCAACTGGGTGCTGACCATCGGCTAATGCGTTGTATAGGTCATTCTTCTCGTTGTCTGCAAGGCCAGCTTGTTGGACAGTGGCAATTTGAACGACAGTACGGGCTATGTCGTAGTTTTTAGACTCCACGGCGGTGAGGAATGGACCTTTGGAATAGCCAGATACGGCAGATACTAAAATGGGGGGAAACTTCAAGTCTGGGCCCCATCTTCCCAAGGTGAGTGCTTTAACCAGTGTACTATTCCCCTCTCTGCACGCTGAAAATCTAAACAATAACATCCGTTAGTACAGGTTTGGGGACAACAAATAGCTCCAAGGCATCTTACAGAGCTTGATGACCATCCTCCAGTGTTTCTAATTTTCTGAAGTCGAGTTCTTCCGAGTGTTGCTGTGTTTGAGTCTCTGCCTCTGAGGAACTAGGGGCGTGTAACTGAAGTTTCTTATGAGGTCGGATGGAAACTGGGGTTGGTGGTTCTTGCAAGTTCAATCCGTCAGATATCTTGGCTCCCATGGAAACCAATTTCGCTTCTGCGGCTTCATATTCTTTAATAAGCTGAGATACCGCATTTTCCTTTCCTGCGATCTGTTTTGCTTCCTCCGGTGTTCCTCTGGTATCGTAGCCAGAGGTTTCCTCGTCTGCATTCCAATTGCGTAACTCCATGAGTTTCGCCTTGACAATATCCAAAACAGTGCGGCACTCGCGATGATCAAGCATGTACTGAGCTTGGTGGTCTGTTAGCGTGGAATTGGGATCTGCTCCACGGTCTAATAGATCGATCATTAGCCGCGGCATTTCTTTCATAGCAGCTTTCAAGATTGGCTGCCAAAAGTCATCTTTGGCCGCTTCCTCAGCGTTCCTTCCAAATGGGTTGCGGAGAGCAACGATCTCCAACGAAGAGTTGAACTCAAGCTGTGGTGGCGCCCCGTATTTGAGGAGTTTCAAAGCAGTGTTCTCCAGCCCAGATTCGATAGCCATGGTTAGTGTATTGAGACAACTCATCATCTCATACCAGACAGACTTTGTGATTGCAGCCATGAAATTTTGGTTGTCGAGCTCAGCAAATATATCGAGTACATCTTCATCTCGCTTCAGAGCTAGCAAAAGGAGCGACCGTGATACCGTCTTTTCAGATGGGTCAAGCAAACTTGCACCGTGCTGAAGTAACATTGTGAGCAGGGGGCGACAAACATCTCGAGGGTGTTGCAAAGCCGCTTCAAGAACATGAGCAGTTCGTGTACCCCGCTGGGCGTTGTCTTCACCAGCAATGATATTGGCATTCGCACGGTAGGTGGTCAACAATGCCTCTGCTGCTTTTACGTGTGCTATATAACAAATAAGCAAGACTATAAACATAAAGGAACGTGGTTCCAACATACCAAGTGCGACAGCAATATAGAGAGGTGACATCCGGTACTTTTTCGTCAGAGAATCCACGTCCACACTTCGGTCCCTTTTATCGCTAGAAGGTTGATCTTCGCTCTGAACTTTCCGTTCTTTTGTCGACACCGATTCCATTACGGTGCGCAGAATATCAACATCTCCCCTCTTAGCAGCTAAATGCACAACTGCTTCACCTTGCCCAGTCCAATTGTCCAGATTGGCGCCATGGTCAATCAGATATTGGCAAATTTCTGCCGTCCCTGCAATAACAGCTAGGTGTAGCGCAGTTCGGCCCGCTGAATCTCGTGCCTCGAGATCTACTTGTTTCGTAGATAGAGCCTCTTTAAGACCGACAAGATCTGCTTGAACAACTAGGTCAAAAATGCTAGATTTGTCAGCTTCCGGATCCTTGTCTGCCATATTTACGTCTTAGTTCGGTGAAGACACAATGTTGATGATTTAGGATAGATGGACTTGATTGCCTTAAATAGCTGGGAAGATGCTTGAAGGGGAGTTCAACGCAGCGAGTATTGGAACATTGTGGATGTAGCTGCCTTGCTTATTACTACGTTAGCGCAAGAACACTTAACCGGAATAAGCGCGGACCGATGGCTACCTACTTGAATGCTGATATCGTGAAGCAGAGTATGGCCTTACGGGGCTAAGATTCACGCTTGTGGTATCTTCATCAACCCCATCGCATGAGTTGATGCCTAACGGGGAAACTCAGATACGAGACAAATGAACCCGCAGAGAATTATGGTACTTGTGTTTATCTCATTGATTTGATTAATTAGCTCGAGAAGTACACTATTACCAAGCATTATGGCATTTACGAAAGCATGGCTTCATGAGTTGCTGACAAGGTCAAACCTAGTTTGGTAAATCTTAGTCTCAAGCATATCACAAACCTCGTATATATTTCCCCACTACTTTACTTACAATTGACCGAAATCCATTTGCGCTCCTTTTTATAACCGAAAAATAAGCAAGACATCAATGTGTCGCCATTCCAGAGAGCTGGGTTTCGCAGGTAACATTTCATCACAAATTTAACTAAGCCAGTAAATTACTCCTTGTAAGTCGAGTTCTGCTTCTATGTACCATCATTGGCCCTTCTCATCTTTTATTGATGGTATTTGTGTATAGCTATATGTATTGTACTACCCCAGTATGTTGTCTCTACCAGATCGTTGTTCCATCATAGAGACGAGCATCTCAACTTATCTCTAATGATGCGCTGTAGTTCACATTCACTCCAATAGCACTAATTATAATCGACGGCTGCTATGGTTACAAACATAGCAATTACAATTGGCTCTATAGAAGTTCAAATTCATCAACATTTGCATCTACCAACTCTCGCGGCTGGATGATTGCCCAAAGAAGCATATCTGTTCCTCTTGGTTGCTTTACATTTTCCCCAGGTAGCTGTGGTGGGTCTTTATGTGGTGAGTCTTTGAGGTGTCTTGGCAAAGGCGAACGTCTTGGCATACGCAACTTGAAGGGCCGATCTTGAATAGAAAAGAAAGGCCTCCCTCGCCTTGTTCCGCCTCAAACTCAGCATTGGGTAGTGCTACTCCCAGTGTCTTTCTTTGACATCGGTTCGGTACCAAATGTCTCAAGCTCACTTAAGCACACAAGCTCTTGGGCTAAATTCCAAGAGCATCATTCCCTCGTCGCGTTAGTATTTAGCTATTAATAGGCAAGCTCTGCCTGATCATGGCCGTCTGGATTTACCGGCATGATGCCGAGATAGTTTTGATCGGTTATGCTGCGCCTTGCGTTAGCCTGTCATTCAAGCGAAGCTTATTCTAACTCATTGTATTCCCGTTAAGCGTATATTTACGACTGATTTCAATCCTGAGATTTCTCATATTGACCAATTGCATCGCCTTTCAAAGGACGGAGAGGCTTTTTCCCATTTGTTCCTTCTTCTTTCTCGAATCCGTACTAAGTCAGTACACAAAGTATGGATCAGTTAACATTTAATTTTTCACTCACTCCAAAAATTTATCACACTACTTCACGTCATATGAAGGTCTCATCAAGTGATAGGCCAAAGGTAGATAATAACATAATTATGGAATTTGTATCTATTGAACACAGGAACGTGGACTGATGTAGGAGGCCGATAAATCGCCGATGATGAGTCTACAGGCAGCAGTAGCATCAACAAGCGCTATCGCTGATTATGCGCACTAATGACTCAATTGCTTCCCAACAAGAAGACAAAAAGCAGACGGTTGGTAGCAGGTTAACATTTGACAGAATTGGCAGAACCAAACCCTTCGAGCCATTGCTACATTCAATTCTTGGTCATGGCATTTGAAGCATTCCGGGACTCGATGTCCCAAGAGTCGGCTTACTCGGAGTCACAAATCACCGCATGGCTTCAACATATTGACTTACCCTCATCATATGAACAATACATATACAAGCCAACGTCCTTTCCGAAAACAGAAGAATCGTTAAAAGTTCTGTTTCGCGCGCAGATTACGACTTTTCCTTATGAAAACCTCTCCGTTCATTATTCTCCTACCCATCTGGTCGATATTCACACCGATGCGCTATATACAAAGATGATGGGGGCGCTTAGCAGTGGTAGAGGTGGTTATTGCATGGAACTCAGCATATTTTTTCACCACATGTTGAGGGGACTCGGGTTCCATGTATACATGACTGGTGTGCGTAATCGTACACGGACAAATGGAGTGCCCCAAGGAGAGACTCAAGGATGGTAAGTGACATCTTGCACTATTTCTGCTCGAGTAACAGTTCCTTTTCTAAACCAATGGATGACGCCAAAAAGGACTCATATCAACAACATCATCCACCTCCCTGATGGATCCAGATTTAGTGCGGATGTAGCCTTTGGTGGTGATGGGCCAACTCTGCCTCTGCGCATGGACAAGAATGCCACAATACACAGCAATCTAGGTAGCCAAGAAGTTCGCCTTGTTTATGATGTACTTCCGAAACAACGGCTAGTGGAGCCAAAAGTATGGATCTATCAATACCGGAATGGCGCAGATAAACCGTGGAATTCATTTTACAGCTTTTTGGAAGTCGAATTCTTTCAAGAAGACTTTGAAGTTCAAAATTGGTGGGCAAGTGCGAAAACACTACATCGTTGGACGGTACTGGCGGTAAGGTTCTTGCGACAACGAGAAGCCAGCGAGTATCCGCATCAGGGCCGGGGGGCTATTTGTGAGGAAGAAATAAACATTGTTGGCAAGGTGATGCTGGTGAACAATCTGGTTAAACTCAACATGGGTAACAAGACAACGGTAATCAGGCAGGTTGACTCGGAACAGCAGAGATTGAGAGCGCTGTGGGATTACTTTGGTATTCAGCTCACAGAAGAGGAGGCTGGATCGATAAACGGATGGGATATGGCGTTGACCAATTCCAGCTAAGCATGTAGAGAAGACAATGGTTACGGAAGATATTTAAGAGGGCGAAGTTGGCCTGTCACACTAGTGGTGTTACCTTCATGTAATCAGTTTACTTCCTGTGTTTATTATTAGAAGCCCAACGACAATGTCGTTGTATAAACGTCATTGAGTTCTATAAACGCTAGTGGTACATTAGACCACTTGCATTGGATTAGCAGCATCTAATGCCGGGTATGCTGCATGTGTCCTATGTTGTCTTTGTCTCTAGCAGCGATGCAGATCGCCTTGTCTGGTTACTTTTCTGTCGCTATCCGCCCACGCCGGCGTCAGTTCCCAGCGCCGCTCCGCGGGACACGGATCACAAAAGGCTCGTGGCGCCAGAGTCCATAGACTTACAAGGGCTACAGACCCCCTGTCTCTGTCAAAAGGCTTCCAATGCGGGGTTTGATTTCCAGTTTGTATTGGATAAACGGAGCGTATCACTAGATGGAACCGATGTTCTACGGAAGTGAAGTGAAGACGATTCGCGGATTGCGTAGGTAACAATTAATCGAATTACAAGCCTTCTTACCCCTTAATAAATGCACGAAGGAATGTCCGGAGTGTTGCGCCTCAACCGATGTAGTATTTTTTGCTGGAGTCGGGCTGTTGGCAGCTTCCGTGTTCCTCAGCTCCGCTACTTGTTAATGGCTCACGGAACGATTGGTAGGTCTGGCGGAGTTGGATGCGATACCCTGCAAATGGAGACGATTATGGTGCGAAATCCTACGAATAGGTACCAAATACGGAGCTCAAAGCTGACCGTGAGAGGCAAAATAAACATCCTACAGCATGAATGCCGCCTTATCCGAGGTGCCGGTATTCCGAGGTGGAATATACGAGCACACCAAAGGAGGGGCGGTTGGGCGGCTCGGCGACTTGAACTTTGAAGGCAATTCACCAGGAGCTAAATGAATGTTTCGATGGGTCAGACGAAAGATTTTGAGAAAAAAAAGAGCGAGCAAATTGATGATGGCAACAGAACACTAACACTGGTAATCAGGTACTCCCGAGTGAGCTGTACCGTCGTGGCTGAAACTCAATCTCTATTTGCAACCGCAATTCTGAAGCATTGAATGCAGCTCAATATGAGCTTTATTATATCGATTCAAATACTTCATACCAAATTGCGCATCTTATAATTTCCAATGGCTTAGAATTGCATGCGTAAAGGGTAGGTAATGCTTGTGCATCTCAATATGCTCGCCGTCACTTCCCCTCGGGCACACAACCTGATTCCAATCACGTCCATTAAGATCATCTAGGACAAAAATTCATCCTAAATCTACCTAGGTAACGTATGGTAAACCTTTGCGCAATATATATATACATATTCAACATCAATCGGCTGAAAGACAGCAACAATAAAGCAGGGCGGCCGTGCTTATATTTGTATATATAGTGACCAAAGACCTACATCACATCGGATCGGAGAGAATTAATACCAGATAGTACCTGCGAGCAAAGCTTGGGTAGCAATAGACCTGTTTGCTAGTTAGGCACCTTCACTAGTAAACACACCTTACGGAGTAGACATCGCCCATTTCTGGACGCGAGACAACATTTTGGCTAAATGGACCAACAATCCGGCCTGCGCCACACGTTGTTTCGGTCAGTTTCCTCGCATTCGCCCATAATGACGCAGGTCCAGTTTGGTAGAGCTGACGCGGTTAGAAATACTACATTACCCCATGCTCTGCCATGCATTCGCACTTTCTATTGGATTGGCTCTCGTAGTGACGCGCCCAACATACCCGTAATGGAGGGTGCTAAGCAGATAAATAACACTCGTCGCCCCGTGCTCTTGGATCGACTTGCATATTCTCGGGTTCTACCACATTTCATGTTGTTTGCAGGGCTTCAGCTCGTGGATCTGATTATGCAATTGTAGGCATCATTCGCTCTGCCAATCTCTCCGCGGTCAATTCGGCATTTCATCCCGTCGTATTGCGCAAACAGCAACGGTCGTTAAACCCAGCGCGAAGTTAGAGCTCTGTTTACTCTCGCTTTCTTACCACACCAAGTGATTTTCGTCAAACCAATGGCAACTTCGCGGCTCACTCTCTAAGCCCAAGAATACAAGTTAATCCTCGCCTTAATTATTTTCCATCCTCAGTCAGTCTTTCAGATCTGATCCAAAGGTTTCCGAATTGACCCTGGTTTAGTTCATAATTCACCACAGCGACGTGACGCTACGACGTAATCGTAGCACATACACTCACTATGGGCATCTATAGCGTTTCATTATCGTTTTTGCTGTTTGCTTCCGTGGGCTTAAGCGCCGATCTTCCGTCGATTCAGATTAAAGTACGTCTACGAGTTTACAATTTTCCCTTGACACTGTAACCCCAAACAGTAGCCGCTCTGCCTGCAATTAGAAGTTTTATCTAATCTCTTATCCCGCTCTTGTAGGGGTCAAAATTCTTTTACCCCAATGGCACTCAGTTTTTCTTGAAAGGAGTTGCGTATCAGCAGGATTCCTCTGCCAACGGAGCGGTCTCGACCAACACGAAATTCGTCGACCCGTTAGCGAACGAAGCCAACTGCAAGCGTGATATACCATTACTCAGTCAGCTTGGCACCAACGTGATCCGCACGTATGCAATCGATCCGACTGCCGATCATTCCGCTTGCATGTCCTTGCTCAACGATGCGGGTATATACGTTATTTCGGATCTTAGCAACCCCCAGCAGTCTATAAACCGTGGAAACCCGCAGTGGAATGTGGATCTTTTCACCCACTTTCAGCAGGTCGTAGACAGTTTCGCCAATTACACCAATGTGATTGGCTTCTTTGTTGGCAACGAGGTCACCAATAATGCTACCACGACATCCGCTTCCGCCTATGTCAAAGCTGCAGTGCGAGATGTGAAGCAGTACATCAAAGACAAGAAATACCGCGCTATGGGTGTGGGATACGCCGCCGATGACGACTCAGATATCAGAAACCAGATTGCCGCGTACTTCAACTGCGGCCCAGCAGAAGACAGTGTCGACTTCTTTGGATATAATGTCTACGAATGGTGCGGTGAGAAAACATTTGAGACATCCGGTTATAATCGAATTCTTGAGTTCTTCCAGGACTACTCTGTACCCGTGTTCTTTGCCGAATATGGCTGCAATCTCCCCAACGGTGCAGCAGACCGCATATTCCAAGAAACAGGTGCACTTTACGCACACAACATGACAGCGGTTCTCAGCGGCGGCATTGTCTATGAATATTTTGAAGAAACCAATGACTATGGTATGTATAAAGAAATGGGGTCGTTTTTCCTTGATATGGGCACGGTGGTGAGCTGCGAAGCTGATTAGAAATGAACCCACAGGCCTAGTCCAGATAAACGGCAATACCGCCACGAAACTTAAGGACTTTGGTGCTCTCCAACAACAAATTCAGGCAGTTAACATTCAAGGAGTTGAGATGTCGAGTTACAACCCTTCCAATCAGCCTGCATCCTGCCCTGCGGTCAATTCGACGTGGGAGTCGAGCGACAAGCTCCCGCCAACTCCCGACACCGACGCTTGCAGCTGCATGGTCAAGGCCTCCCAGTGTGTCGTTTCCAACAGTACAGACTCTACTGACTACGGAAGTTTATTTGACTATGTCTGCGGGTCTGATCAGAGTCTGTGCGACGGCATCAATGGCAACACCTCCACTGGCGATTACGGTGCATTTAGCATGTGCAGCGATCAGGACAAGCTGACGTATGTCCTGAACCAGTACTATCTAAAGCAGAACAAGGACAGCACTGCTTGTGACTTCAATAGCAGCGCCGAGACGCAAACTGCCTCTGGAAGTGTGGACAAGTGCAGCGCCGCGGCCGCTTCCAGCAACTCTTCAGACTCGGGCGACTCTTCAGGTTCAGGCAGCGATGATAAGGACAATGGCAGTGCCGATTCTCTGATTCCTGGAAGCTGGCCTCTTGGCACAGCAATGTTTATTACTCTTCTTGTAAGCACAGGCATGATGAGCCTATAATTACTTTACACTTAATAAAGACAAATGAGTTACGAAAAGAGAACTAGTCTCCAACCTTTCCCACGCAATCTTCCTATCGACTATGTAGATCATCTGAGAGTATTGGGCATGAAACGCACAATCTTTTAACCGATTCATCGGTTGATTGTGGAGTAGCTTATCTAACTGAACTCGCTGCAGATAGTAATGAGGCAACTGCGAGATCAACTGTCAAGTATAGGTCCCGTGGCCAACCAACGTAGGCTACAATTGTTGCCTCAGGTGAGATCTGTCTTGATGATTTTTAACAAGATGGAGTCATATTGAAAAAGAGGAGATCGCATCATTCAGCGAATTTGGCCTCGGGTATTTTATTTGGAGCTCTGCTGCGGTCTGGATCGGGTGTCGCGGCGATGTGACGCGGGGTTTGTATAACCGACGCGGCATTTTAAAAGAGCCCGTACAAGAACGAGACGCAGCTCTGAGCTCTGTTGACTTCTTTGCTTTAATCTATACCAGAGGGACTGTGTCTAGAAGACAGCAATATTTGCCACGCGTCTCCGGTCCATCGTCACGAAACAGCCCAGCCGCGGGAATTGCAGAACACAGACCTAGATTGCCAGAATACCCCGCCTTACTCACTACAGTACCGTTCCAGGTCCAACTGTCGCCATGCCTGTTTATCATGTTGGTATGTTGCACCTGGCTATTAACGCTGACCAAGAGCCTCTCAAATAACAGAGATTTCAGTTCTCTTCAAACTGAAGCCAGATGTAACTGCTCAGCAAGTTGACAATTTGCGAGAAATGGTTCTTGGCATGCATGGCCAGATTCCAGGTGCGCTATCCTTTACTTCAGCTACGGCCCAAATCATTGACCATCATCATAGGCTTGCTCAAGATCTCCTTCGGAGAGCCGCTGCCGATTACAGCTGCGCGAGCACAGGGATTTAATATTGGAATCGTCGCTATTCTTGATAAAGCCGATACCATTCCGATATACGCAGCTCATGCAGCTCATCAGCCGTATGAATACACCTTTCCATGATAGAAGAACCGTACTGATTTAATTGTTTAGGGTGATGAAGAAGAGAGAAGAACTTTGCACTGATGCGTTGGCTTATGACATGGAATTTGACGTCTAGTGCCCTGTATATAGAACTCCAAGAATCTGTAGTGAGATTTAATTTAACTCTTCGATAAGCCGTAGAAAAAAAGTTATCGCTGCTATTTATCTTGCAAATGGAAGACAATGGAGTTCAGGATTGCCATCTCCGTTGTTATTTAGCACACTCCCAGTGACTCCGTTTGCCTCTTCGGTTCTATTCATCCATCTACTTCTTTTCTTAAGCGTATTCTATCTAGCCCACCCTCATTATTCATTTATTACTCATCCTTATGATATATATTTCACCCTAAAAGCCGCTAATAATCTTGAAGTCATATGCTTGCATTTTGACTGACGACGAGCTTGAGCTTCCCAAATTAGCGATTATCGGGACACTGGGTATTTTAATCCATGATAACCTTACATGCCTAGCGCGGTTCAATGCTCGGCAGTGCTCCACTGTAGTCCCGTTCTATAAGCAGCCCTACCCCCGACATCAATCGTGGAAGTTGACCGTGGGTTTCCTCTCTCTAGCTGACTCCGAGTAGCAAGATTCTGCTCAATGGTTTATATAGTGTAGCAAGTGGACTTTCAGTGGCCTGAAGATGTGTAAAATTATTAATAAGAGCGAAATAGAATTTTTATTGGAAGTCTTCCACATGGAGCAGATTGTATCTCTATAATTACACGTTCGAGCCTGTCTTCTTCAATGACTCGACTCAATTAAGCTGTTAAACCTGGCCTTTGTATGTGCCACCGCGTCTCTAAACAAAAAGTATGAGTAGTTGTTGTGCACCTTGTGCAAGAATTCAGACTCCTTTGGTTCGCTCGAAGTTGGGTCACAGACCAAGCACTCTAGACTAAGACGAAATTTAATCTCATCTGCCTTGTTGTCTGTACTTGGGTCCAACCGCTTGACGGAAAATCGATGACAACCAGCGAAACTCCCCTTATTGTCACCAAAGACAATAACAGCCCTACTTCCTATCGATTCGCTGGCCTGGCTATCTGAGAGTTCAATCTCAGCAATTTGGAATGTTCCCCACAGAATACTAGATATAGGAGGGAGCTGGGTGTCCGATAGTTGTTTTGCGCTCCAAATGACTTTTTGATCCGTTGTTGGAATCAACTCTATTTTAATGTGAGATTCATATATTATCAGCTAATTCAAACCCTCCGGATAACTCACCATCATAAGATACTTTCGATAAAGGGAAAAGAGTAAGGGCTATGCTTTCCGGGAGAAAAACTGGCCCTGAAAAAAAGCCCGTCACGAATGCAGACAGTAGATCCTTCTCCGACGCCACATTTTTTCTCGAGCACAGTGATAAGATAATAGAGTGAGAATCTCCTTTGCTGCCATGGCTTCGTGGATTTACAAGCTTTCGAACAGTGTTTGAATCTACCAAAGATTCTGATACTGCCACACTTGATTGGATATGCCTTGGATTTGTTTGCCGGAGACTATCGCGTAGTCTCAAGGCATACGCCCCGCCGACGCCAGCGAAAATCAGAGTCGTCCCTATTGTGATCGTCTTTGGAGTGAAAGCTTCTGCTATCCTTCGGATGGGACTAAACATTTTGAAAAATAATAGTCCCTTTACTTGAGGTATGACAAAGATAAGATTTTCATGAATGCTGAATACTTAAATACTGCCAGGGATTACGGACTTGCTGTTGGCCGAGACCCCGGGCAGCGGCCCGACATATCCCGCGTATAGAAAATATCTCACGTTTCATTCTCCTAGCAGCTTAATTGAAAGGATTTGACCAGGTTATAGGATTCAGCCACTCGTTGTGTATTTTTGGAAGCTGAATTGTGTGTTTCGTAGTCTTTTAGGCAATTTCAGCCATCGTTGTGAGTAACGCGATATAGCAGCATGGACGAAGATCCACGAACCAAATATTCCTTTTGAAGTGCACACCTATACAATGCCTAGGTATGCTGCACTTTGACTTCCGGTCCATGGGCTAAGTTTAATAAGACAATTAGAGAATGATTCTCTATTTCTCGCACGAAAAGTACAGAAACTTACAAATAGTTTGGATATTACTAGTAGGTGCTCTATTCTTGTAGTACATTACAGGGTATGTAGTATATTCTCCGCACGAGAAGCCAAAGCAAATGTCCCACACTCGCGTACCGCTTTCCATATTATACAAGTTGCGTTGCGTGTTACGCGTTTACTCGTTACTCGTATACTCGTATAAACTGGAAGCAAACATACGACCTTGATTCAATCGTTCATCTTTGCTGTCTAGCGCTGAGTAAGTGGCTGAGAGTAGGTAAGCCAGACCCCAACAATTATTCTTTTTCCTTAAGAAAGTATAAGTAGTGCGATATAACTACATCGGCAAATCGGCTCCTAGCTCGTTGTTTAGAGAAAAGCTATGGTTTTCCATAACCTGTTTAAACTGTGATTGGCTCCCAAATCGTTCATTTGATAGAGCATATTGATTACTTCCAAATGCAGACAGATATCTAAGATATGCTTTAGCTTATATAACCATAGCTCTTTCATTTGTAATTGAAGTGCAGCCGATTATTCGATTTTAGTAAGATATTGCGCGTAGCCCCAATTATTGGAAAATGGGCGCCTTGGTTGTATTTATAGGTACTAATGGACCTGTTTCTAAGGTATACCGCGTGAGCATGCACTAAAGCCATTGAGCCCAATCTTACATGCACTGCGTACATAGATTGCTCAACTCTTTCCCCTCTTTCGGATTTTTAACATTCAGAACATCGCTAGATACTTGACACGCGAGGATAGTCAGGAAGAGAGATACAAATGTCTGCCGCCAAGCCAATTTTGATCTCAGGCGGTGGCCTTTCATCGCTACTACTGGCCCAGTCCCTGCGGCGATCCAATATACCCTTCAGGATCTTCGAGCGCGATGCGTCATTTACTTTCCGAGCTCAAGGATACCGACTGAGGTTATCTACAGAAGGACTTGAGGCCATCGAATCGGTTCTTGATGCCCCAACATGGCAGAAATTCTGGGACAAGTGCGGAAAGACCGGTGGTAGCGGGTTCACTGCCATGGATGCCATAACCGGAGAAGAAACGGAACATACTGCTCCCGAAGCTTTGGCTTCTCGAGGCGGCAAAATAGTGGGCATCGCCCGGGGAGATATGCGTAAGGTGTTTGCGGAGGGCTGCGAAGAGCATATTGAATGGGCCAAACACGTAACCGGCTATGAGTTAACTGACGACGGGGTCGTTGCCATATTCTCCGACGGATCTAAGTCAATCGAAGGCTCCATGCTTGTGGGGGGCGAGGGTATCTACTCCAAAGTCGCGAAGCAGCTCTCCGGCGGAAGACTCAAGGTCTATGACACAGGCGCTAGGGGAATACACGGACAGGCCCCCACGACTGCGTTCAAGGGTCTGGGAGAAGGAGTCTTCACTGTGCGGGATAAGACCCGGCCGGACGGTGCCGTGTTCATCATCACCAACATTCGCCCTGATCAAATGGACGACCCCGACATTCAGTTTGGATGGACAATGGGAGGCCAGCCAGGTGTAATCCAGGTTCCCAACGACGATTACAGCATCGTGGGCAAACAGGCTGCTAACATCGCCAAGTCACTTGTGAAGAATTGGCATCCGCGATTTAAGCCCTTGTTTGATGAGATGATTGAGTCCGAAGCGGCATTTTGGAAGATTACATGCTCGACACCATCAGGCGTACCAGAATGGCCAAACGAGCCTCGTGTGACAGTCATAGG
Source organism: Trichoderma harzianum CBS 226.95 (assembly GCF_003025095.1). Classification (NCBI taxonomy): domain Eukaryota; kingdom Fungi; phylum Ascomycota; class Sordariomycetes; order Hypocreales; family Hypocreaceae; genus Trichoderma; species Trichoderma harzianum. The sequence continues at coordinate 1,196,670 of NW_020209260.1, forward strand.
AGACGCCGTACACTCAATGACACCCGCGGGAGGAATTGGGGCAAATACTGCCGTTCAAGATTCTGCGCTGCTAGGAAGATTATTGGGTGAGGCTGGGGGGTATGCACCTGGTGTTACGGCTGCCTACGAGAAAGAAATGAGAATTTATGGTAGCAAAGCTGTTCATCAGAGCTATACGACGGCGGTCAGTTCGTTTGGCGTCTTGATTGACGAAGCGACCAGTCCAACGGTCTAGACTTAATGCATTCAGTTATAATATTACAGCATTGCTGCACTGTAATGTAAAAATGTGCATGTCTCACTGAAATTGTTGGCCCTTTATTAGTACATCCCGTCGATAAGAGGATAATTGTTATGTCTGCAGAAATACTCACCAAAGTCTATATGTCCTATGATGGAAGCTATCCTGTTACTTAGGAATGTGGAATAAATAAGACAGAGTGATGATGTTCTAGGAGCTTTTATATGCACCATCTAACACGATATTGCCGAATGTGTATATAATGGCCGTGTCTATATCTAAACTCTGTTGAAAGATCTGGGCAAGGGGGTCCTTTACATATCGGCCTATGGGGTACACACCACCACAGTGGTGGCGTACGCAGCAGCTGTTCTTAGACAGTTAGCCCTGCGACTCTGGTACCTGGCTGCAGCGGTGCTTAAGGGATAACTTCAGTATTTATAGAACCCTTTATGATAGACAATTCTCTTAATAATCGACTATTCATATCGGAAGTTTCCTCGCGAATTCACTGATAGGCTATTCATCTCGGGAACTTCCTTATTTCTGCCATGTGCCCCTCATACATCGATGTAGCTGAGCACTAGCGAGGGTGTGGAGATTCTCGCTAGCTGCTCTCAGCAGGGGATTTTGCAATTTTGCATCATTGGGGTTTATATTGTTCATGTCGGTGGTAAGTGTAGATTAAGTCCAGGTCTTCAGCTTGTTTGGTCAATTATCTACTCATACTTTCGGTTCTAACTAACGCCTTATTAGTTTAAATTGATGTCTCTGAATAACATGTTTTGCGCTATCCATCGTCGCCTTGGTAAGTTGAAAATCTTTTCCTACAATGTTCAGGCAGTTTATAAGACAGCAGATGCTGCTATAGCCGCACAACTACGTATAATAATTACAATGAACCAAACATTTCGTTTTCCTACAATTTATGAGGTGGAACATCTCATATATTGAGGGTAGCCGGCTCTAAGATCGCTGGAGTTTGGGTCTGTTTATCGGACATAAAGATTACTGATCTTTACCGATTGGGACAATGGTGACTTGGAACTACTTACCAAGTTAGTATGTTTGGGATCTTGATGAGTCAACAGGAGTTCACTACTGCAAGGATATTTTACATGATTCAATTAGACTTGCTGTTGCACGGAGAAAGACATACGATGCCTTTTGCCTTAGTAGCAGATTCTTTTCCACTCAAATGTTAACGATAATGGAAAGAAGAATTATGTATTAGTATTAGATATATCCACTGTTGACAAATCTTTCAATTACTCTTTTACATGTAATTTTGCAGCCTTGCTCGTAGTCAAATGAGATTGTGCCTATCAAAATCGGCATATATAAATACGCATCGTTTAATTTTCTTCTTCCACTGTGTTATCGAGATGTCAAAGACGTTACAAAATGGCAGATATTACTAATGATACAACATCGGAGACTATGAGTGTCTCCGAGGACCCAAATTCGCTGGAAAGAGGGCAGGGGAGCCTACCTGCTGATAGAGAAAAAAATCAGCTTAAGCAAGGAAGTCAAGATCAGCAGTTGCCCCATTCCAACGAGCAATGGGATTGGAAGACAGATCCAGATAATCCATACAACTGGCCTGCAAGCAGGAAAGCATGGCAAATCGCCATTGTCTCCTCAATGGCCTTTACAGCGTTTGTTTACACACCTGCAGACGTGAGCAGTATATATGAGTATATCTAACATTTTGTCCAGATCCTTCGGCACCTCAGTAATGACCGCATCTCCAGAACAACTCATCAGTGAATTCGGGGTGACGACAACACAATCAATTTTACCTCTTTCGCTCTATGTCTTCGCTCTTGCGCTGGGACCAGTAATTGGGGGACCCTTGTCAGAGACGATTGGTAGATACTACATCTTCATGATAGGCGTCCTCATTGGAGCTCTTTTCGCCATCGGCTGTGGCACGGTACAAAATTTCGCTGGACTCTGCATTCTTCGCTTCTTATCTGGTCTCTTCTTCGCCCCCACGTTGGCAATCTCTGGCGGAACTCTCAACGAGATATATAAGCCGGAACACCGAGGCATACCATCCACCTTCTTTATTACGACCCCTTTGCTGGGGCCAGGTTTTGGGTATGTATGGCGATGAATAGCCAATTCTTTTTTTAGAGTGAGAGAGAGAGAAGAAATGAGCTAACTGTCATCGGTGTAGTCCTGTTATTGGAGGTTTTGTTACGCACAGAAAGGGCTGGCGATGGACACAGTGGACAATTATTTTCTTTTCAATCTTTTGCCTTCTTCTTGGTCTTATTTTCGGCCGAGAGACGTTTCATCCGATTCTCAAGAAACGCAAAGCAAAGCAACTTGGCCAGCCGATACCACCGCCGCCACCTCTCCGTATGAGGCTGAAGCTCTTCATGACTGTTGCGCTCTTTCGGCCCTTACTCATGCTGGCGATTGAGCCAATTACGACCTTATTCTGCTTGTATTCGGCGTTGGAGTTCGCCACTCTCTTCTCATTCTTCGCTGCAATACCGTATGTGTTCCAAGAAGTGTACCACTTCTCCACGGAGCAAGTGGGCTTGGTGTTTATTTCCATCATCATCGGCTGTGTTTTGGGCGCCATCACACTTATACTATGCAACAAGTATTTTTACCTTCCCCAAGTTGCAAAATATCCTCCTCACCAGGTACCTCCCGAGCATCGGCTGTATGCTGCTATGATCGGTAGTATCGGTCTCCCTCTTGGGCTATTTTGGTTTGGTTGGACCTCAAAGTCCGATATATCTTGGGCCAGTCCCGCAGTTGCTATCATTCCATTTACTTGGGGCAATTTGTGTTTGTTTACAGGCAGCCTGCAGTACTTAATTGACACCTACCAGGGAATGACCATTGCAAGCGCCGTGAGCGCTAATAGTCTAGCCAGATATATTCTTTCCGGTGCATTTCCACTCTTCACTACTCAAAGTAAGTAATTTCTCGTTTAAACGCGTATTGTAATACAGCTGACACATTAATTGTAGTGTGCAGGAACTTGGGCATTGGCTGGGCAAGCAGCTTACTTGGCTTTCTTGCAGTGGCACTTTTACCAGTTCCATGGATTTTTTTCAAGTTTGGAAAGCTTATTAGATCAAAAAGCCGATATGAGGCGTCCAAATTCTAATATCTTCTCTTGTTGGCATATATATATACATATATGCACAAGTACATCACAGATTTTAAAATCGTTGTTGGCAAAACCTACATGGTATTGATAAACTAGATGAGGGGTTGTCTTGAAAAGGGTAGTGTAGTCGCAACAGATGATTTTGTTGGTGGCCTTTGCGTACTTGCTTGGCATGCTGGCTGTCCGTGTTATGCTGTCATCAACACGGCGCAGGTCTTGTTATATACCAATAGATTCAGTAATTCAAAGACACTCATACCTAATCGCTGAAAGACAATTATCCAAATTGATGCGCAATGTTTGTTAAGTGCACCGAGATACGCAGCAAATTGGTATGTGAGCTTTTCGGGAACCGCTTTGCGACATGTAAAAAACACGAAATCTCACGACTCATAGAGCGTTTTAGTGCTATCCTCAGCACTATGCACGCAATGACGAAATGAATAATAGTGAGCTGCATTTTCCGCTCCCGCCGAAGATGGAGATCTTACGAAGACCTAGAGGGATCTCCAACACCCAAAAAGGGCATTGCTCATGGATTGGCTCATGTGCTCGACACAATTATGACTTGTATGACAACGGGAGGACAAAGAAATTTTACTTCTCCGTTGTGCCGGAATGTGTCCAATCACTGGCAAAGGGAGTTCCTTCAGCGCCGAAGATGAGCACTAGCAGGTCAGCACACCGCCCGAATAAGTTTAAGGGCGATTAGAATGTACCTCCAAGCATATTGTATGGTGTTTAACATAGGTAACAATAACTGTTGTCAGAGTTTACTCAACTTGGTGCAAAGGCAACGAGCGGTAGAATGAACCTAAAGAAATTGTGCCAGATGACAACCCGAATAAAGAGACCATTTAATAATATATAACAAGCTTTACACCCCAAGGTTTACGATGGATATCTGCGTTATATCTTGCTGCATCATCTTGCTCATAGGATTTACGACCGTTGCTCTCACATCCGCATTTCAACACTCCGCACACATAGCTACGAGGGGAAATATTATTCCACCTTAAAAAGCAATGACGCAAAAGAAAATCACGGGAAATAAAGTAGCCGTCTGTGGACTGGGTAAGAATTATGGCCTACCTCAGCTGGATTGCATCTTAACCCCATCCCCAACAGCGAAGACATCTACTGTCGTTACACTACTAACTGAGCATGCAAAAAGGTATTGCAGGAATCTCGGCCGTGAAGAACTTGACTGAAGCTGGTTTTGATGTAACTGGTTTCGAAGCTTCCGATGCAATTGGTGGCCTCTGGCACTATACCGAGGATGCGAGGACAAGCTGCTTATCTAGTAAGCTGTGTCATCCCCTACTGAGTTTCCGTATCTCACCATCATTTTATCCGACAGATACAAGAGCGCTAGGTCGGAGGGATACGGTAAGTGAGCTGATAGTCTTGAAGAAATGGATGTGGCTGATTCTACAGTTTGGCTTCTCTGACTTTCCTTATGCTGGTGGTACGTCTAACATTTTTCAATTGCATGCCTAACTTCACACACATTGATATTTAAATGAAGTTCCTAGATGCATCTGATGGCCCGCTCTATCCAAAAAAAAACCAGGCATTTCTGGAGTCATATGCTGAGCATTTTGGCATTGTTCACCGATTTCGACTCAATACAAAAGTGACAACCGTCAGTCGAGTTGGGGATAAGTGGTCTTTATTGCTTACGGATGCACAAGGTAAAAGAGAAGAGGAAATGTTTGATAGACTGGTCGTTTGTACTGGACTCTTCCAAACACCAAAAGAGCCTCGTGTTGAAGGGCTCGACCAATTCAGAGGTAAAATACTAAATGCTCATACATACGAAAGGTACGAGGATGCCTGTGCGCAGTACGATGGCCAAGCTGTTGGGTCTCTAATTCGAAGCTTCCTAGCCCAAAGAGTTTCGATGGGAAGCGAGTATTGGTTGTTGGACTTGGCTCTACGGCTACAGACATTGCCAGAGGTCTTGCTGGTAGAGCCAATCAAGTTTTCATATCTCACCGAAATGGGTGTCTGATGGTAGAAATGATTTTCAACTTGGTCAAAGTATCTGCTGATATACTACGCAGTTGCCGTACGGTAAGGCAAACGATGTATGCTTCCCTCCTCTCCGCGAGCAGCGGAAAGCCATCAAAAGGCCACCCTTTGAACAAGGCCAAATACTCCACAAAGCTTTTCTCGAAATGCAAGACGAAGCGTTCAATCTGCGGCCAGAGTGGGGTCTTGCTAACGCTCCTGCAATGCCTCATAAGCTACCAATCATTGGAGACGAATTCCATGACCTTCTTGTATCTGGAACTGTTACCTTGGTTGCCGGGGTAAGCCGGGTTCTTGACTCCCATGTAGAACTTACAGACGGGAAAAAACTGGAAGTCGATGCCATAATATTTGCAATTGGCTACAACAAGTCCTTTTCACTGCTAGGTCCCTACGATCCCTCTAGGCATATGCCCCAGGCATGGAAAGATGCTCGTGGTTCTATGGGACGACCTCTCGCAAGGCTTTACCAAGGCATCTTTTCATTGGATTTCCCAGACTCTCTCGCCTACTCAGAGACCGTAGGTCCCACTTTATCTGCTTCGATCAACGCGGATCTGGCGTCAATGGCCCTGGCCCAGGTGTGGCTCGGAGCCTCAAAGTTGCCGTCCGCTAGGGAGATGGCAAAGAGTGCCGACACACAAAATCAGATGGTGATATCACTGGCAAAGGAAGCCGAGATTTTCGACCCTGCCATTGTGAATACCACGGAATGGACTATATGGGCTGACAGGGCGGCAGGTCTGGGTATTCAGGACAGAATTGGGTACGGGTGGAAATCCTGGTGGCTGTGGTTGACAGATTATCGTCTATACAAAACACTTTTGGATGGAAAGTTTGTGCCACAGGTCTATAGGATTTTTGATGAAGGGAAACGGAAACCATGGAAAGGCGCTCGTGAATCGTTTTTCAAGGCCAATGGAATGAGTTGATCACTCATTGCCTGTCGGAGGCTCCGATACCTGAGCTTATGTGTGGGCTGGATGTTTCGGTAATTGCTTCGATGTTCAGTCCCGAAAATCCGAGAGTATATTCCGAAGAGCTAGTATAAAGACACTGCTTGAGAATAATGGACTTTCTCTGGCATATCGACCCTTCAAATACAGTATTCGCTACTGAACAACACAACCATGGCTTTTCTGAGGAGCTACTTTACTACCAAACCAGCACTCCTGGAAAAGGATGTGACTGACTTAAAAGGAAAGGTGAGGTTAAAATTAATAACAAACCTTCCCTCTTTATGAGCGCTGATCTAATTGTTATGTTTATGCAAAGGTCTTTATCATCACTGGAGGTACTGGAGGCATAGGTCTTGAGTTGGCCAAGATCTTATATCATGCCAATGCGACCCGAATCTATATTCTTTCACGATCTGCGCAGTCAGGAGACACGGCGATTGGGCTGATCAAGACATCGGAGGCTCCCCCGGGAATGAAGCAACGATCTGCTAAAGATGAAGACACTGTTCGATTCATTGCGCTCGATCTCGGCGATTTCTCCAGTATCAAGGCAGCAGCTGAGTCCTTCCTGAAGCTTGAAACGCGCCTTGATGTTATATGGCATAATGCAGCTGTTATGCTTGCGCCAGAAGGCAGCGTTAGCAAGCAGGGCCACGAGTTGACCTTTGCAACCAATGTTTTCGGCCCCTTTTTATTCCAGCATTTTCTGACCCCAATCATGCTTCAAACATCACGAAATCCTGCTACGGTAAAGGGATCTGTTCGAGTTTGTTGGGCCGGGTCTGGTGACAGCGTAGTACCGCCAGGAGAAGATGGTATCTTGTGGGATGATTGGAAGCTAAGCTCTCCTGAATTTGGGGGCTTCAAAGGCCGTACTATGAGATACATGCAGAGCAAGGCTGGTAACGCAATTCTCGCAGCCGAGATGGCCAAGCTCCATCCAGATATCACCAGCTGCGCGTTTAATCCAGGGGCTATCAGGACGGATATTGCCCGTCACGCTCCATGGTTCCTACAGGCTTTCCACAATTTGATGGCTCATCCGGTACGATTTGGTGCCTTAACGGAGCTTTACGCTGGATTCTCCGACGAAGTTGCCAAGAAAAATGGATGCTTTGTAGTTCCATTTGGCCAGATCGGTTCAACCGTCCCAAAAGTGGAGGCTGGAATCGCGGAGAGGAATACTGGTAAGAGACTTTGGGATCTGTGTGACGAACATGTTCGAGATTATTACTAGGACACAGGTGGCAATTTTTTTTTTGGGGGGGGGGGGGGGGGGTTAAAGTCTGTACACAGGCAAATTATGAGCGGAGAGCAATGGTATGGGGATTCAGTTTGTGCGAGAGAATATTGGAAGTTGATAGTATTGTTTTAATATGAGGAAGAGCTGTTTCACTTCTCGACATTCGCGTACCTGACCGCTGGCGTAGAGTGTAATAGCGTGATGATCTGTATGGCGGGCCTGTTTGTCTCCGCCTGAATTCTTGTTCGGTGCCGCAGGTGTCCACGGTCCTGCGCTAATGTGTTGTGTACAAATCGGAGTTTCGGCACATGCTTATGGTTCCGAGATTCCGATCTCAGCTTGGCCAGTACCAACTCTTCCCCTAAACGACGTCCAACAGTAGCCGGTAGAGGCGCGCCTGCAATGTTGCGCAAATTCCTCTTGACAGCAGTCGTATCGTATTTCGGACTCTAGGCCTTCTCTACGTTCCAATGGAGAAAGCCGCTGGTTCTCCGTTTACACGTGGCGGAGCAGAGGTTGAGCCCAGAAGAAGGACGGGCCATCTTCGTCGGTCCTGTGAGACATGTCGGAGGTCAAAGGTCCGGTGCATTCCCAAAGCAGATAGCAGCAATGCATTTCCACTATGCGAAAGGTGATTCCAATATCTTTTTTTCCCCGTGCAGAGGAGAGCATATCATTGACAATTGACTTAGATGTAGTGTCAATGGGACGGCTTGCATCTTCGAGCGCGCCATTGCTCGACCTCGACAAACCAAATCGATGCCGTATGTTCTTCTTCTACTTCTTATTCTTTTCTTGCATTTACCCATTAATTACCATTATAGACTGACTAGCACACTACAGGAAATCGAAGAGGAAAGTTGTTGAGGAGAAGATCGACGGACTAGTTACGCTCATATCGTCGATATCTGCAAAGTCTACCGCGAGGGAAGTTCAGTCTCCAACCAATGTAGATTCAACAACATCTCTAGGGGCAAATAGCTCACCAGAATGTACAACATTATCCCCAACTGCTCGCCAGGATGTGGTTGCAAAGGGATTTCTCACCACGGATGAAGCAAAGCAGCTTCTAGCCGATTTCGCTGCTGCTTCTGAAGAATTCTCGCCTGTACTGCTTCCACCTGAAACTAGCTTGGATTACCTACGGTTGGAGAGACCTTGCCTTCTCCTTGCAATTCTCGCCGCTTGCGCTCGAGATCATCTTCAAGTTAGACTGGAGGTAGAATTCCGAAAGATGCTGGCCGACAGAGTGATTGTGAATGCCGAGAAGAATCTAGACTTGTTACAAGGGCTATTAGTATATCTTACTTGGTAATATTTACAATATCTCCCTTTCAATTGTTACGTACACACTAACGTTAGCCTAAAAGGAATCATCTCTACTTCAATCCTGCTAAGGAACAGATTTACCAGTTATCTCAAATGGCGACTACAATGGCAGCCGAGCTCAAACTTCCGCCCGATGACTCAATTAAAGACACCTTAATTCAGCAGCGCGGAACTTTTGACAAAAATGGGCAATACTACTTTATCATCGAGAAGATGAGAACATTTGTGGCTTGCTACTACGTTGACTCCTGGTGAGTAGACTAAAGACATTGCTCAACTGTATGGCTAATATCTCCACCACAAGTATCTCTTTGGCAATGAGGAAACCAACCCACTTTAAATATTGCAGAACTGTCGCCGATTGTTGTATCTTGCTGCCCTATGTCTCACTCACAGCATCCGATGAAATTTTATCTTGCTTTGTGCAATTGCAAGGACTGGCTGAGGAAATCGATCAGCTGTTTCAGTATAACAATATCCGGTGGTTGGAGGTTGTGGATCATATGCAGATACAAGTAATGATGAACAAATTCAAGGAAAAGCTGGATGAACTAGTCAAGAGCTTTCCGCCTGAGGCAAAAGCAAACAGTAAGTGGCAATCGCATTCTTCTTCCTCTGGGGTTTATTAGATGCTCATTGCCATAGGCTTAATTCAAAGGAAATGCCTTTATATCCAGATATACATACAAGAAGTTGGCCTTCATTCCCCGCCACATCATGAGGTCAATCTTGACTTCAGTACAATGTGTTGCAACTGGTGCTCATCATTGCCACGACTTAATATCGCCATCTCGTGCATTCGAGCGGCGCAGACTTATATCAACGAGTATGTCTTCTTATCTCCGCAAAGTCTTCGAACTACTGTTCTGTTTCAAGAGTCGGAACTTCTATATGCCATTCTTGTGCTCGCTGCAGCTACACTTGGGGGCGTGACTGTGAGCGAGCCTGGCCAATTACGTGAACTCGCAGACATTTCGACATATCTTATCGCTCTCCGCGATAAAATGTTGACGATGGGAACAATGTCAGATCATGGGCAAGATAGACGCGACTACTTCTGGAAAATGACGCAATTTTTCAAGCATTGCTTGAACTGGAAATCTCAAGAATCTGGCAATCAGGATCCCTGTCTAAGCACCTGTTCCTCCAGTAGCGACGACAGCATGTCGTTTTTGAGAATCTTGGAGAATATACCCACAGAGGAAGTGATCCAGAAAGACACTATGTTTAATCTATTGGATATGAGCTGGATAATGATCGCCTCTGAGTTTTAATATTGTTTTCTTAATTTAGACTTGGCAATTCAGAGCAATCTGAATGTGATATCAGCCTTGGTAAATGAGAACTGGAAAGGAATATGATCTTTTGTACGTTTAAGTCTATTTGGAATCTTGTTTAGTAGTGCTCATTTAGATTACCCCACCCACAGTAAACTGTGACCACACCATTGTTCCCTCTCAACGTTTAATACCTTGTTTAATACCTAAGTTCGTATTGTTCAGGCGATTATGGCTAAGCCGCATAACACCGAAGTGCCGCTCTTACAGAAAGGCCAAGGCTTTGATCTTGATTCTGTTGAGAAACCGAATTATGCTTCGCGTTTACCCAGGATGGTTGATGTTCTTAATCCGGGGTTCCATCTTTTGTTACGCTCCAATACAGTTGAGTTAAATGGACAGACCTTCTTCCAGTTGTGAACGTTATTGTCAGGCTTCTCTAAGTCCTCGTTGGGCATCAGCCATGACTCAGGTCCAGACAAAGGTCCAGACAAAGGCTTGGCAACGTCAGCATATGTCAACACTTCAATGTTACATTGCATCAGCACTAGCAAACTTAACATGTTGGAGAGTAGACTCGTTAGATGAACTACTTTACATGTTGGTGCTGACTACTTGTGGGTTGTCTCAAATTTCGGCAGCAACTGTTCCGGTCTTCGCCTTACAGACAAGTCCGAATGGTTACTTGTACAAACTCCACTGAAGTCACTAAGAAGTACTTAATCACGACGTGAAACGCATAACAGAATTCCTCCATCTTCTTTATTCTCCTGTATAGAAAAAGAAAAGCAACTTGCCTCCAGTATGCGCCCTTTCACACTTTTACTTCTAGTGACTTCTACAAACCGCCTGGGTGCAATAGCCAAAGGTGGCACATCTGTTACGAGCTCGGAGTTGGGTAGCAGTTGTGTAAGTCACATATTACAACACTTTCATAGTCCTCAATTAACGCCAAAAGGTAGTGTAACGAATTACACAAAGAGTTGCCATGTCTTGTTCACTACCCATCATCGTCAGAATACGAATCTCGCAATGCCGGATATTACTCTAAGCAACAACAGGAGCTTCATCCAGAATGTGTACTAAGACCAAAGGTCACAGATGACGTCTCGCGTATTTTACAGATCGCAAATTCCTTGCAATTTCCATTTGCTGTAGCATCCGGGGGCATATGTGCTGGAAGGGATCATCAAACATTGATGGAGGCTTTCTTATTGACCTAAGGTCAATGAATGAAATTAGCATTCAACATGAGCACCAGATGGTTGAACTAGGCCCTGGCGCAACGTGGATCAATGTTTATGCTGCCCTGGAACCGCATCATATTTCGACGGCTGGAGGGCGAATTAGCGGAGTTGGGGTTGGTGGCTTCCTTCTAGGTGGTGAGTTGTTAGAACAACCGAATAACTTGACATGCTACTGACATTCATGGTAAGGTGGCATCGCCTTCGCATCCGCTGAGAAGGGGCTTGGTGTGAACAACGTGATCAACTACGAGGTTGTGCTCTCTAATGGTACAATTGTCAACGCAAATGAGGCTGAGAATGAAGACTTATTCTGGGCAATGAAACTACCCTCTACGAATTATGGCATTGTCACTCGATTCGACATGCGTACTTATCCGTCTTCTGCGATATGGGGAGCCGTCAACGTGTATCCCTTCACGCCAACTCTTGCGTCAGAACTCTACACACAATCTAAAAAGTGGGGGCACGACGACACAAACAAAGACAACATGGTATCAGTCGCTATAATGCGAAACAAGGGCATGAGTTTAGCCCTGGCAGTGCAAGTTAATGAAGCTGGAATCGCCCATGATCCACTGACATCCAGTGCGCCTATTATGCATTTAGAGACTACAGGAAGTACCTATAAAGTAGTACGTGAGGTAGTTGACGGTGCTCTCGCGGCCACAACACGAACAAGGTGGCACACAATCACGACAAAGATCGATACGGAATATTTCATGGACATTTTCGAGAAGAGCGAAAGTATCATGAAACCTCATGATGACCGTGAAAATATCCTCTGGAGTATAGCGGTCCAACATTTTCAGAAGAGCTGCATTAACGCAGCCAAAGAAAGTCCAATTTTCAATGCTTTAGGGCAAGGGAAGGATGACTTAGTCAGCAAGTACTAGGAGATCCTCATAGCTTTCAATTTTCACTAACAATATTCGAATGGAGTGGGCAAACCCCGATGACGACGCTGCATTGGACGAAGCAGCTTATGAACTTGGTACTTTAGCTGAGACTGAGGCTCGTAAAAGAGGTATACTGAACGACTTCATTTATCTGAACTACGCCGATGGAAACCAGCCTGTATATGAACGCTCTGTTACACCTGGTGATATGGAAAAGATGAAAGAGATAAAGAAAGCGTATGATGCGGCAGGAATATTTGACAGACTTTGGAGGGGTGGCTATAAACTGCCGGTAGAGAGGGGCAATATGAGTCAGACTGATGCGGATAACAAACACGATGAGCTCTAATAGTTATTCACCGCTACAGGGGACTCTATTACTCTATGACATACCTCGTCATTTATCTTTCAACCCATATATATAAACTGACCGTCTAGATTCCTATCATTGCTATCGTAGAAAGTGTAAACATCTAACATAAAGAGATACTCATAATACGTTGTTCTCTCCCTTTTTCTGCAAAACGCAGTTGTTTTTTCCCATTGTATTCGTAAAGAATGAAGGTGAGAATTTCTATCTAAACGTTGGTGGTTTCGGCTATATCAAGCTTCATTAGAAGCATACGACAAACGCACTTCTAACAACTATGATCGCACAAACCAGAGAACCGGCGGTGAGGGAGTTCTCTCCATCACAATTGCACTAGCTAGATTAGCTGCTCTGCAACCAAGGCGCCTGAACCGTCCAGAATACAATGCGAACATGCAGCTCGTTAACGGCAAAATCAACAAGTTCCTCCTTTGTGAACGGGTTTCCAGTTTTGTTGTTTATCTCCTTCAGATCTGGTTCTTGAAAGGCCACCACCGTAATAGGTACCTCATCATGATACATCGGGATGTATACATACGAGTTTTGCTCTTGGCCTGGTTTATTTGGGATCAAGTCCGGCCCACCGACACCCACACCATGCTTCGCGTAAAAGTTGAAAGAGTCGGTGAACCGATTGTTGGTATTATTCCATCCATCGGGCCAGAAGTTGACGTATTGCACAGCGTAGCTCTTCTTGAAAGCATGGGCTGCGTAACCAGCATTGTCCAGCTCGCCTAGGAAGTACGATTCGTCGGTGTAGTTATTCGTACCCTCAGTAACGGAGATGGATGTTTCCGGCAAATTGATGCCAGTAATCTTGCCGTCAAATTCTTCAGCTAGGGCACTCAGGAGAGATTGATAACGATGTCGCACTCGTGGGTTCCATTGCTGAGCAACCCATCCAGTGATTGTGAAATTGGTGTCACATGCAGTTCCATCGCATGCTGGAGCGCTTCCATTGTTGTAGTATGGTGTTTTCAGGTACTTGGGGACCGGGTCGACAGAAGCATTGAAACTCCTGTCTTGAAGTTGAACCCAGAACTTTTTGCCTTTGGCGAGTACCTTTTCGTAATCATCTCGAATGTTGGAGAAATCATAATCATTCTCAGCCGGCTCAAGAGACTTCCAACTATACAACGCTTGAAATCCAACAATATCTGATCGATCCAACAGACTTAGACCGTGGTCATCAAGTTGGCTGTTGTATAGCCATTGTTCCAGAGCTGAGGAATTATCAGACTTTGGTGACGGAGCAGCGAGAGCCTGTGCAGCTAACGCCACGGAGGCGAGATAATAGAGATGCATTTAGGAAAAGGGGTCGAAGGAGTTTGGAATGTTATGAGAGTCTGTGAATATATCGGGGGTGCCTTGAGAGGTTGGAATAGATGATAGAGATTGGATATTGAACAAAATTTGCCTTTTATATGGAATAGACAAACTTCGACACGCCACTTCATTGGCTATAATATCAATCGTTCGCGATAGGACATTTTGTGGTTCTCAATACGAAGCTGCCCTTCGGCGAACGCCTTAGCGCTTATTTCAGTGGATTTCCAGCTTCTAGAGCCTTAACATGAGTTGCATTAACACGAGAATGATGCCTGAAACACTATCGTGTCCTGAGCGGTGTTTGAATAAAGATACCGCTTCTGGTTGACTGTGTAGCGTCCAAGGCTGTCAATACGAGTTTCGGAGTCTTCCGATGGACTACTTAGCGCTGGTATAAGAGGTATAGTTGCTGCAAAGCTTGCTTAGCAGCAATGCATGAGTCAAGACATCAAAGCAAGTTGAACAGATAGCAATGTTTTTAGGCTAGTACGGAGTTGCTGTTTTTTTAGGCAAACTTTGTACTTTTGGGAGTACGGCTGCAATACCTGACAACAAGGGTAGACCTGGGCTTAAGGATAAAATAAATAATCACAGTGACAGTTGTTAGGAAAGCGCGCCATTGAAGGTTCAGAACTGGGTATCCGTACCACTGAACTGATTGTAAGTAATCATTATTCGTTGCGGCGAAGAGGCCGCCGGGTCGCCGCAATCGGACACAGTGGATTACGGACGGAATATCGGCTCCAATCATTTTCTAGAACACCACGGGACACTCGAGGCATGGATGTGCCTAGGAAAGAATTTTTTTTCCCCTGAAATTGAGTTTGCAAATAATGGTGAAACTACCTTTTTTTCTTCTAGTATGCGTCCTAGGTAGTGTTAAACACGCGATTTCGACCATCGATGTAAGGTTACATATGGCCTCAATACTACCAATAGTATCTAGAATACGGCTAGTAATTTTGAAGTAAAGTGCTGCTTTGTGAGTACAACTTTATCTGAAAGAGTTCACAAGCTAAATATAGAAAAAGATGTCAAGTTGAATCCCGCTCTGTCTGACTAGAATATCCACCCCAGCGAATTGAATAAAATAACAAACGTGCTATTATATTATATCCAGTATCCGTAGCTCCTCACCTTTCATCGTCTGTTTGGTGATTGTGAAACATAATGAAAACAGTCATACAGTATTGTACAATCCTGCAACAACGGTTAATCACCGCTTTGGTAGCTAAGTCGAAGTCAATGCCTGTATACCGACATTCCTTTAACAATCAGTCCTGTTAGTGGGATTGGCCGAGGATAGTGTAACTATATGAGCATCAATGCAGTATCAGATGATCATACTAATGACATTTATATGTCTGGATATTAGTAATTGAATAGATCCCATGTCAACCTAGTCGTACCTATGATCACAGCTATCATAATCCGCAAGTAGAGGCCGTTGGATACGACCTATGTACTCCGCGTCTCCGTTGTATTGCATCGGAAATGGCTATCTCCGTTAATATCAATATAATAAGATGACGTATCTTTACGTTGCTAAAAGGTTTACTCTCTGCACTCATTATAAGAATGTGCAAAGGACATCTCAAGACAGCCAGACTACGCCCACACGGTTTCTCAAGTTTATATTCCACACATTCCCATTGCATTTTAGAAGTCAGTGAAACTACAGGGTGGATGCCACAAACCCTACTCTCTCCTACAAGATGACTTCGAATTTTGAAACAGGTATTAAGGCGACATTCTTGGGTACAAAGAAACATGGCATGACAGATGAGGAATTTGAGCAACACTACACCAAAATCCATATCCCTATGGTAGCTGAGATTCTTGTTCGACACAATGTTCTCCAGTATTCCGTGGTAAGCAGCTCTAGGATGTCTTTTGTTGATGGGATGGGCAATTAAAAAAGCCAATAGCAATTTATAACTCGCAAGAACAAAGAAAAGATTCAAGCTCTTTTTAACAATGCTGTCGAAAGCATTGATTGCGATGCTGTTGTTACTACCATCTTTCCGGATATGGATGCTTTAGAAGCAACTTTTGCAGATCCAGACTTGCCAGCAAAGTTACATCCTGATGAGAAGAATTTCACAGAAGATGATCGTCGCATGGTTATTGGCAAAGAGTACTTTGGAGTTCGCGATGGGAAAAGGGTGGACTGATAAACGGAAATAATTTGTTGGGACCTGCTTTCTTCCCGCAATATAACTCCGCAATACGTTACTAGCGGAGTTCGAGCATATAATTTGTCTTCGAGGAATAGTAATCATATAGATGACACTTTTTCCAATGCTCAATGAAGGAGCTTGATACATGTTGTGAAAATTAGTCGAAACTTTAGATCTCTTGCAACAAAGGACATAAGTAAACGGAAGCAACGGGAATAAATGGGTATAACCCGATGTAATAGAAGGCTAGAAACTTGATAGGCAAATTGGACTCCAACTGGGCATTCTTCGCTCGTAATATGTGCTACAATCTTAGGATTCGCTTCGGTCGCGGCGAAACAGACAGGTGCTTACTCGAAAATGGACAAAACGAACGACTTTGAATGTGACCCCAATCCTTAATTCCGATTTGCGGAGCGGAAATATATTGTAATACGCAGCAAATTTATGCAAAATACATTGCTTAGAACGGAAATATGATCAACACAACCATGCAACCAACCGAATGAACGAAGATTGACTACCATTTTGTTGGAGTCCGGTATTTCTCTCTATGTCAATGAGAAGTCATTCGTTTTGAAGCTGCATATTCATCAAGAAACATACATTAAAGTCCAATTCAAATAGCTCAAGACATAGCATTGCTGCTACTAATAGTCAATCCACCTCCCTTGTTTAAATAACAATCGCCGTGATCAAAGTCTCATTCATACTCCGAAGCAAATGAATAACGAATAAAAAGCCGGTCGCGTTAACCTGAGCCTAAGTGGCCTGCTTTGCGCCGCATCGACTACAGAATTTATCTCCAATTTGGCAACCGAAGCCACATTCTGTACAATATCGAACATTTGACTCTGTAGCTGGTGCGGCAGAGCCGATGCCCTGCGCACTCTTCGGCCTATCTTGTGGTAGATACTCTGAGGAGTATGCTGGCGGCTGCGGAGACGGGACTCGAGCCATCTGCTCCGGCGGAATGCCAGGCACCATGTTTGGTGCCAGTGCGTAGGGCTGTCCGGGCGGCGATTGCATTTGCATTGGCATTGGTGATGGGGTATGGTAGATTTGCTGGGGAGGCGGCGACACCATCACAGCGGCATCCTGTTGAGGAACTGCGTTTTCCGCAGCCGCCTTTTTCATCGCTTCGTCGACAGCGCGCTGTGTTCGCTGTTCCATCTCCGCCTCTTGGAGCCTCCGCATATCAACTTCACGCTGTATATCCATCTCACGCTGAGAATCCATCATGGCCTGCCTCTGTACTTCACGTCTAGCAGCCATCCTGGATGCGCCGACGAGTACGGCGGCGCCGAGAACTGGTCTTCGCCGACGGCCGAACATCGTAGTGACTGAGTCGAGAACTGTACTGGAGATGGAAAAAAAATAAGGCGGGCTGATATGGGAGTAACAAAAGCGAGTATCGTGTTGTAGAATTCGATACCAGAAACTGGAAGACAGCCCCCCAATGCCTTTATGTAGCATATGACAGTCTTCCGGCCGGTAGTAACCTCGCACTTAGAGTTCAAGCCACCCAGCCTATTGTACACACGTCATGGTTCAAACTTCAGCTGGGCGAGCCAGTGACACCTCTCGACGCCATCTATCTGCAAAGAGTAAAGGCAGGTATGTTTGATGAAACCAAAAACTCAATCTGTTCAGCTTCTCCACAGGCACAGCCATCTTCTCAAAGTCAACTCAATTCATATTCCTCCACCAAGTCGCACCAACTGTAGAGACATGGGCTTTATCTCATTTCCAGTGTATCTCCTTTATGGCTTCTTCAGACCCCAGATTTTATCAGATAAAGTTCGCCTTGTTCAATGCCCGTGCACTTCCAGTAGCACATAACCGTGTCTATCAATTTGAATAGGCTCGATATAACGTGCCATCCCCCATAGCGCACAAAGTCATCTAACCCGCTTTCTGAGATAATTCTACTGAAGCTACGGAGTACCCGAGCTATGGTCGCAAATTTTCGATGGGCTCTGATTTCTTGTCGGTAGTACGCCACGATGCTTGTAACCCTTCCACGGGCTGTACTATGGCGGGACGTGATGTCCCATTAAACGTAAATCAGCTTTGGTAAGAGAACCATTATAGCTACTTTAGAAAATGGATCAGGCTAGGTGATTAATTCTCGAATTGTTGATCAGAAGTTGGCCCAGTCACGGCGATGATAAACCGCTCTAATTGATTCAATCAGCCGAGCTCGAAGCCGCTACTGTGTTCAATGTCTCTGGATTACGTCATGTAAATGCTACGTTAGGTAGAATACTCTAACTGTAATCCGATATCCATCACGAGATATAGTTCAGTAAAACAGTGTTAGCATAAATAGTGTGAATGCGGGTGGCAATACTCATCTTACAGGCACGTGTCTTACATACTTGCGCAAGATGGATGTAGGTGGTTCACATTTATCACCAGCAACATTTGTCTTCCTAAGTACAACTGTATGCATTCTCTGTCAAAGAAAAAAAATTTCAAGGGATCTTGCTTCAAAATCGCAGTGTTGCATTTTGCGTGTCAGCATACATCAAACACTCATTGTAGTTCCGTCTCGTGTTTGCCAGTGTAGTTGTAATACAGAGCAATGTTACGACGCTAACGGCCGGCTTATTCCAAGTCGCCATGCAGGCTTCATCACCTAGCAAGTGTCCCGTAGGGACGAACGTGTGTTCATACTGACTCTTTCTTTCTATGCAGCTTTAGAAAGAAAGAGAGCATTCTGGCAGAGAGCACGGTATCAGTGGGTTGACAGAGGAATACCGCTGTAAGCGCCTAATAGGCCCGGGATTATGCTGCGTTGAACATGTCACCCCTAGTGACACGCTGAATTCGGGGAATTCGGGGTATTCCCTGCTGAGAAAGAGTTACACACTTTTGTCTATAAGACAGCCGATTGCTATATAAATCGCCCTCTACGCAACTATCCTTTCTTTCAAATTAATCAAAGAGAATAAAAAAGCATCAAATTCGGCAGAAATACATACAACATCGGCTCTCAAGCGAAGTAACCATGTCATCATCGCCTTTCTTCATTCCGGTGGACCTTGCACACACGGCTCTCCTTCTTTCAGATGTGCAGACACAGATTCTGAAGCGTTTTTCGCCTGAAATTCAGAAACAGTATCTTGACAACATCAAAACCCTCCTTGGATTCTTCCGAGATGAAATATCGCAGCGTCGATCCAATCAAGACACCGCAATACGAGGTGCACCTTACGAAGGCGTGCCTCTCATTGTTCATCACACTCTGCCGTTCAACATCAACTCAAATTCCTTTGTATCGCCTTACAACAAGCTCAGTAAATGGGTGAAACAACTCGAGGATGCTGGTTATTTCGCAAACGCACCCTCTGATCCTCATCATCCATACTATGGTATTCCAGATGAGATTGTACCACCTGGCGGCTGGGGCGGAAAGGACGAGATTGTCTTGGGAAAGTTGCAACCAAGCTGCTTTGGTACATCTGATCTGCAATCGTATCTACGTGCACGTGGTATTCGGCATGTTGTCTTGGTAGGACTGACAACTATGGGGAGTATCTTAGGGTCAGCAAGAGCGGGCGCGGACTTGGATTATCACATTATTTGTGTCGAAGAGGGTATCGTCGACGATGATCCAGAAATCCACAAGTTCCTGATGTCAAAGGTACTCCCAAAGTTTGTTGATGTGGTTGAGCTCAAAGATATATTGGGATTGCAGTTGTGAAGCGGTTATGGAGACACAGTTTCGATGCTTTTGAATGAAGTTCTTATATAATACAGCAGTGAATCTTTAAAGATCTTTGTCACACATATCCTATGATATAATTAGGCAGCTCTTATGAAGTATCCCTTTATATTCAGAATGACAGCACAACACGCCCTTTGCGTTTATCCCCATAACACGTCTATTCGCATGTAATAAGCTTGCAATTCCACCTACAAAGCTTAGGCTTTCGCGCTGTAGGGTTGATGAAAATGCTTTGTAATATTGCTCTAGGTAGGCAGCTGGTACTGAGTAGTCTAATAACTAATCAGCCGGACACACGGGCCGGTTGGTCTCACGGCGCGTGGAGGGGGAACGCGATTGCTCACAGCGCTTCTTGAACCTTTGGCAAAGTTATGCTTCAACCACGTGGCATCAGCACAACAACAATAGTGGAATACTCTTTTGCCAATTTTAATTTCCCTCTCCATGTCTTCAAATGGTATGGCTCCTGGCATTTACGTAGTTAGCGTCGCAGCGAATGTCTGCTCTAGGTGCCGGCTTCATAAGCAACGATGCAACCGGGCTCTTCCTAGATGCTCTCGATGTACTCTGTGAGCTTCCTCATACTTTCTTATTTATTATACAGTTTCGCAGTACAATGATCTCATTTAATTGAACATAGAAAGCTGAGACACTGCGACTACAGCCTCTCTTCTAGCAGTTCCCATGCTCCACAGCAAGATGTGCTTAGAAGCGAGCCATTGGTTATTTCCGAATGCCATGGCTTTTTTGATCTATCTTCTCGCGGAGAGCAGGAATTCGTGCAATTAATTTCGAACTGGGCAACAAATTTTGACAAAAATTTGGATTATTTTACACAACTGACAAACGATATTCTACAAGAAAGCGGGATAGAATTATCCGGCCTTATAGACAGATTTTCCACTTCTATCCACCGCTGGTTTCCCGTTATCGATATTGAACGGCTGCGGAAGAACGCTCAGACGCTTCAAGAACTTCCCGCAATAGATGCAACAACACCTCTACTCGTTCTAACATTGTTACTATTTGACCTTCTCCAACGTTGCGAACTCGGAACTTCCGCAGGCCCCAAAAAGCTATACAGTGCTTCAAAGAAGTTAACCGTGGCTCTGATTTCTTTAAACGAGAAGACGGATGCGCGATTGGTCGAAATTCAGGCTCTAATTGCGCTATACGAGTGTAGCCAGGGGATGGTATACAAAGCACAACTTACACTCAGTTCTGCCCTTACTATGGTGGCATTATCAGACTCTTATACACCTGAGACCGATATTCCATTACAGACTAGAGTGTCGCTTCTTATCCTAGATCGGTGGGGACTCTTTCCTGAAGAATTCAAAGGCCAATCTTTCTCACTTGCTATAGGATAATAATGCTATCGAGTACAGATAACTCAATTCCTTCGCTATGCAACCCAAACAGTCCTTTTAGCAAAGGAATTGAGCGTTATATTCGACGGCATTTTATTGGAGAGGCCGCATCGTTTGGTGTCTCTCCCTCTCAACAACTTTATACTATGGCTCAAATTGCCTTAGCAACTGGTCGGGTTCTGCACCACGTTTATTGTTCACATCATGGATATGAAGTTGACGAAAGTTATAACTCTGTAGACCATGCTATACAAGCATTGGTGACCGCGCTGATGGCATCGAAAGACAGTCATTCCATGTATCTTTGCGACATTATTTCTCTAGCTATATGTTCTCTCATTGTCCTTCGGCAAAGTCATGCAAAACAACAAAGTTTTATGCTTAGCCCATTGGATAACTTGGCACTACAAACTTCTTGTCAAATGATATGGGATACTGCGAAAATCTCTTTCCATGCCATTAGAGGCATCGATGTATCCCGTGTTTCATTTATTGGAATGTTCTGCCAATTGCGAGGTGTTCACGCAGCTATTGATGTTTCTCACAATTATACGCCTCGTGATGGTATGGAGGATATGCTATTCACAATGGAAAACTTTTTCAGAAGATGGACCATAGGAGGTAAGTTAGTCTCGAGGAACATCACTTACCAGTTAGTTAAATCTGACTGTACAGCGGGCCTGTTGAAAAGTATCCAGAATGGTATTTACGGAATAAGGGAGACAGCGCCGTTACCAGCACATTAGAGAAAGATGCTGAATGCCGTGAATGCAAAAAATGAGTCCAGAGTACCAAACACCAAATCTCTGTGCAGGACAGGAGGATAGTTTTGGTACCTACACCAGAATTAACATGGTCCCAAATGATGCTCAATTGTCTAAGTAGATAAGATCAATATGAAGTAATACCTTGTAGTGCCGCAACAGAAAGCGTCAATCTCTTCTCGAATTTGGCTGTCAGGCAAAACAATAAAATCGGTAGCTTTAATACAGCTTCCACTGGATAGAACGGCAAATCATTCCGCTTTTCTTCTTTACAAATAATTATCATTTACAGTTACCAGATGTCCTCGAGCAGAGACTTGCTGACAAATTGACGAAGTAGTAGCATCTTCTGCTAAATCATGCAGCCGCCGGTACCCTGTCATGTTAGTGCGATTTATTATTACTAAACCACAATATTTGTCCTATCGGCAAGAATGCTTCCAAGAACCCTATGATATGCTTCTCTAAGCTGACATGGTTGTTCAGAACTCACTTTAAAAACGAGCTAATGCATCGGCCGATGCATGAGGAGATAGATAACTGGAAATGATGTTGAAAGTAGTGAATTAGTGGAAATGTCTTAGTAGGAGAGTAGAGAAAGATATAAACCAGCCTAAAGCCCGCGGATGAAAGATTTAAAGCGCCACCAAATTCGACAAGCAATAATAGTCGCGGCAATGGACGACCAAACAAACGATAGCGCGGCGGTGGAATCGTTCACTCTCCATATCCCACAGGGAGACATTGATGATTTGAAGCAGCGCATTGCTCAAACGAGATGGGCAGACAAAGAGGTGACCGATGGATCATTCCAGGGTACACCTTTGAGCATGGCTCAGAAGGTGGCGAGCTACTGGAAAGATGAATATGACTGGCGGCGATTTGAACAAGAAGTCAACCAGTATCCCCAATAGACAACAAAGATTGACAATTTGAGCATTCACTTTTTCCACATTCGGCCAAAAGAGCCTAATGCAAAGGCAATTCTTCTCACACATGGCTGGCCGGGGTCGTTTGTTGAGTTTCTGAAATGCATCCCGTTACTCATTGATCCAGCTTCGAATGGTGGTCGCTCTGGCGAAGCTTTCCATGTCATTATCCCCAGTTTACCTGGCTGGGGTTTTACAGAGCAACCGAAAGAAATTGGATGGAATATGGAGCATACAGCTAAGGCCCTCGTTACATTAATGGAACAACGCCTCGGCTATGAGAAATGGTTTGCGCAAGGTGGTGATTACGGAGCCGCAATAACGACATTGATGGCGCAAATGCGACCTAAGGGCCTTGTGGCCATTCACCTTAATCTCCTTTTAGCCATCCCCAAAACGCTTGAGAATCCGACAGATGAAGAGAGCAGAGCATTGGAAGCATTCCACATTACGCAGAACGAGATGAGTGGATGGAAATGGATCTCGAGTACAAGGCCACAGACGATTGCGTATCTTCTCTCCGACTCATCAGTGGGCCAAGCGATGTGGATCTACGACAAATACCAAGACTGGACTGATAACTCCGGTGATCCAGTAGATGCGCTTACACTTGATGAGATGTTGGACTATCAGCGTTCATTGGTTTTCACGAAGTGCTGGTTCCATATCAAGAGTATTTTGGGAGGATAGACACTTTAAACTTTGACTTTGGACCTGTTGAAATGCCGGTTGCGATACTTGTGTTTGAGAAGGATATATTCAAGCACCCTAAAAAGTGGTCTGAGAAGGGTTACCCAAACATGATTCACTTTCACACGGTGGACAAAGGCAAACATTTTGGAGCTTTTGAGAGACCGGAAATATTAGTAAAGGATATCCGCTTAGGTTTTGCTAATATGTAGACTGAAAATGTTGTTTTACCATTTATCTTAGACCAGCAGTTGACTGCGATATCCGAGTCTAGCCGTACCTAGAAGGGAGAGAGTTGAAGAGAGGTCATTGGCGCGCCCGCTCATCTCAACCAATCTTCTATACAGACCCGATGCCCTATATTTGCTTTGAGAACAGCTGTCTCCAACAAGTCTCTGATCGATATTCTATCTAGGGAGTGCTCAGCACCCACTTTGTTTTCTCCTTGATGCACTTCCCTGTTCCGCGAACTTCTTCCCCGCCCGCGTCCCTTGTTTGGCGGGGCTCTGCATATACAAACTCGTACTGTATGATTATGCCTGTAAGGAGCTGATAGTTAAGCACCACAGTTTCGGCCTAATTTTACAGGAGACTCATAACCCCACCTTACGCGGTGCTACTTGGAAACTTCCGAACTTTTAGAGCGGGAGGGTGAGAATATTCCCCGTGTTACCGCCTGACGTCAAAGCGTGCTCCATCCTATCATGTTGTTCCTGGCATCCACGGAATAGGCTCTGCACTATTCATCTAACCTATGACCCTTTCAGCTGTTGCTTAAACGATATCGATTATCTGGACTGCCATTGGTATCTCTCAGTACGCTATCACCATGGCCGATGCCGAGCCTGAAGGCAGTGGCGACGCCTTCCCCAGGAAGAGAATCTTGGCCGCGTGTGAAGCTTGTCGAGATAACAAAATCCGATGCCGGCCTAGTGAGAAGCCCGGTGTCTGCCGCAAGTATTTGCCCTCTGGAAACCGTTATTGCGCAATGAAGGCATGGCGCTGATAAGTCTTCGCTCAGATGTCTAGCCTCAAAACGAGAATGTATTGTGAGGACGAAGCCTAGGGCTCGGCGGATGATGTGAGTCAAGTTGTGACATCTCATTAGCTTCCAAAACGCAGCTAACCAATTTCTAGTGCGGATCAAAACTTGGATCCCAAGGCAGTTTCTCAGCCTGCTGCCGGGTCGTCCAAGAGCTTCAGCATTGACTTCGCAATACCATTAAAGGTGGAGGTGGAAGAGAACTTCAAGTCTCTCCAAGACGCTCACGCCGACTTCTTTGACAGCCTCATCGCTCCTGACACTGGGTCTGGGTTCTCCGAGAGCAACGCCACCATGTATAGCATCGACTCAACTCCAACATCTTCTACAGATACCGCCGACCATACTTCAGATCTTCACGCCAAACCGTCCTTTAATCTTGCCTCTGCCGAATCTCTTTTGACGTCGTTTCACTCCATGTTGTGTCATTTCCCTTGCATTGTATTAGACCCCGACGTTTCAGTTTCCTCTCTTGCGTCAACACAGCCCTTTGTGTTGCTGGCGATTCTTGCTGCAGCGTCTGGGTCGCGAACCATACAGGGCAATAGCCTATATGATGAAGAATTCAGGAAAATCCTGGGCTTGAAGTTCGTTGCCTGTGGAGATAGAACGGTGGAGATTCTTCAGGGTATCCTTATCTACTGCGCCTGGTATGCATATTATTACGGTTTCGTTCTGCAGCCGGACACCCGATGGGATGAATATTGACACAATGGCATCAGGTACCCATTTCATCTCCGTCCAAGAAACAAACAGCCCTTCCGTTACATTCGCATGGCGGCTGAGGTTATTCACGAATTGGAATTAGACCAAGAGACACCTGTCGATCTGGTCTACCCCAACGCACTAGCAACGGCCCAACAGCTGAATAAAATCCGCGCATACCTAGGCTATTTCTATCTTGCCTCTACGTGAGTTACAGGCTTTTACTTTCTCACACATCACTATGTCTTCTCTAATTGGACTTCAGAATTCCCGCAGAGTGGCAGGCTCGTGGCAACAAGCCCCCAGTCTTTACGAGTTGGACAGAAAGCTGCTGCAGGATTCTCGAGGGCAGTAATGCTGAGAACGATGTCGTGCTGGCATATCTTGTTCGACTATCCAGCACGGCTACCGAAGCCCTTCGCGCCATCAATGATGATAAAGGCCACACGCATCAGCAGAGCCGACTGGTATTACTGGGCCTTGAAGCACAGCTTCGGGACATAGAGTCCCTCATACCGCCGCGGATTGCCGCTACACGTATGTATTAACGTCTCCAACCATTCCAATATCCCACTTACGGGTCATTTTCCGAAACTGATACTCTAAAAGCCGTAATCTATATGCAAAATCTGTTCGTTCACTTGTGCCTGCAGGATGGCGTTCTGCTTAGATTACCACGTCTTTCTCTACACTTGATCAAAGGGCGTCCGCCGCTACCCCCAGAAGCATCCCAGCTGTATTCCAGCGTAGATAACATACAAAAGCTGCTTGGCTATATTCTAAGCCTTGATGAAGCAACTATGACCAAGTTCTCCACCGCCGATTGGTGCAGATTTATCTCCGGTGTAATTCTCGGTATACGGTTGTCACTCGCGATACCTGAATGCCCCGATTTCGACACCTCCTGGGTGCGCTCTCGTTTACGATTTGAAGAAATTCTGGAACGACTATGCAAAGACTCGGATCCCATACCAAGTGCGAAACCAAGGGTTGACGTCCTCTCCGCAATGCGGACTATCATGAGAATTGTCAAAGATAAGTATGTCCAAAGGCTTTCCATCCTGGAACATGGGCAGCAAATGGCGTCTCAAAAGTTAAGCCTAGGATGCCCCATGCTCGACGGAAGCATGGATGAGCAGTTGAAGCTTTGGCAGTCAGTAATTGACACGGAAATCTCTACCGCGACACTACCAGGAGATATAGCAACTTCGCTGAGTGCCGACGACGACATGATACTCCGGGATCTCTGGGCAACGACGGCGGGGTGGGCTAATGGCGATGCGCTGCCAGAGTGGTAGACTGACTCTGTTTTTGTCATCAGCGCATCATGGCAGGCATCGAAATACTATTCGAGATCCCGTGCCTGCTTCGAGTTTTCTTCTGGCATGTTTATCGGCTGATAGTAGCTTTTACACCTGTATCTATATAAAGTCTCCCCATCGGATATGTACTGCCCTTAATGAAGGAAATCAAGCTGATGAAATGGTTTGGTTTCCCCAATTTATACTTCCCAGCGAGTGGGTTCCAACTGTTGACTAACAGGTACTTCGCTTGCAGCACTGGTCCGTCAAGCCGTCCTCTCCGTAACCTTTTCTTTTTGTGCACACATTGTATTCGCTAGATCTCTGCTACTGTCCAACAAAACATGCCACCTGTATTAAAGTAACTGTTAGATGTCAGGGAGATGTACCCCGGCCAAGCCCCGAAGGAACGCGTCCCCTGCCGGAATGCGGACTGAAGCGGCTCAACCCCGCTTCTCCTATGTGTAAGAGCCGATGGCAGTCGGATAGACGGAGACTTCTGATGCGGTTGGTGGTGCAGGCTGTAACAACGGGACAACTAGTTCTGGTTAAGCTCCACATTCTGTAACTCGCCAACACGATTCTGTAAACTTGCTTGCCAACCAAGAAGCCAGCAGTTTTGGCCTTGGGTGGTTACAACATTCGACATTCGTATAATTTTTTATCATTTACATTGCTTTTTTCCTCGAGATACATTCCAATGCTAATACGGTCTTTTCATAATATTAAATGAACCAGCTTCTTCTCACCAACCTATAGGAATTTCCTGTTAGTTAGAACAAGGCTTACTGGCTACAGGTTCTATTGCTCAATTCCGCAAGGGGCTGGATTAAACGGTGTAACCAGCGGATTTCCGACACGGCACAAAAGGATTCAATATCATCATATGAACAAACAGAATGTATCATTCAATTCCTCTTGGCGCATTGCTAAGCCCAATTGAACATTCAAAGCCGAAAGTATTCGGATTCAAGCGAAAAAGTGCAGCATTTTCCCCCGACAAAGTCGAAGCGCAGCTGTATATATTTCCCAAAGAAGTACCTTCAATTCACATAGTTCACCCGGCATGAACCATCACCTCATCTCTTTGACTTCCATTTAAAGACACAAAGCTAAAAAATGGCTCGCATTCAATTTGGTATTCTCGCTTACGACTATCAAGTCGTTGACGTGGTTGGTCCAACCGACCTTCTCGGCTCCCTCGCCAAAGAATTCCTCGACGGCCTGCAACTCTTGGGTCCTGTTGACAAAGCTGTTATTGATGGGGCTCCCCAATTCGACTTTCATCATATTGGCGTTACTCGCGACCCAGTACTCCTGACTAGCTCCATGAGCATTGTGCCTACGACAACTGTTGACGAGTGTCCTGAGCTGGACATTTTGTTAATGGGTGGGCCAAACCCACTCACTTTCGAACTGCATCCCAAATTCTCCGAGTTTATCCGTCGCCATGTCGCTGCAGGGAAGTTGCTCTTTACCAATTGCACCGGCGCTTCTGTGGCAGCGGAGACAGGCGTCCTTGACGGAAAGAATGCGACAGTCAACAATGTCGAATTTGAATATGCGAAAAAGAAGTTCCCCAATGTTAAATGGACGAGAGATACGAAGTGGGTTGTTGATGGCAATATCTGGACGGGATCTGGCGCTATCGCGGGTATGGACATGTTTGCACACTGGCTAAAGGAGAATTATGGCCTGGATGTTCTTGTCCAGGCAGCCATGCTCCTCGATTACGAGCCAAGGGATATTAATGGCGTACTTAACGTCATTCCAAAGAGGTATGATGCGAATGGACAGCAAATCTCCACGCATGTCTACTCTTACCATTAGACAATGTGTGTGAGACAGGGTGCATAGATATTTACTAGGCACATGTACGGTACGGAATAAGCATACAGATAGAGTCCATATTCTCTCCACATTTTATTTACAGCTTTATGCACCATCTCAGTATGAACAAGGGCACCATCTGTATTTATTGATGCTCGCTCCTTAAAGGCACTCACTACCCCTTCCGCCACCTCCTGCCTGTGTGCTTGCTTTTGTGCAAATGTAGATAAGTGTTACGCTTATTACCGTCTCACGTAGAAGTTTAGTCCGTGCTAAGGATTCCATTCCAACCCACATTTCGGATACAACTGCCAACACATTGGATGACAATAAGTTTATAAAAAAACAGCGCTTGTGTTTTATGACGCTATCTTCAGGCTTAACTAGTAGGCTTGTGGGATGACATACTTTTCAGACATGATAGGCCCATATGCATGTCTATCTAGCGCTAGCCAACGCTGGGATTTTGACTGCCGCCCGATCTGAGAGCACGAAATTAAAGTAAACTCTAAACTACCTAGTAGCCAGTTGCAGGCAGCTGGTGGCGCCTCGGTGGCCCGGCAGCCTTTGCAGTTCAAAAGGTTATAAAAGGGTTTCCTTCGAAACCCATTAACGGCACCAATTGGCTAACCATAGAACTTGCAATTCAACTACTCTACGCCATGGCTGCCCTCTTTCGTGGTACGACGTTTGGTGCAATAATTAGATGGACAACCAAGCGGAACTATCTCAAATACCCTGAGGAGCTATCATCGTTTCATTGTCCACACTTGTATATGAATGCTGGTACGGCAGAGCCAGAGACCACAGAAATCACAGAATCACATGGCCTTGAGGCCGCCAATCAGTCCGAGGAGGACCTCAGGAATCATGGACGGAGCCATTCAGTTGCACCACCATCTGTAGATACCTCTACACAATCGTCAGAGGGAAGCGACCTTGATGACGAAAGTCTTTCCAAAATTGTTTCTCGACCCCAACTGTCTCGGGTCGGGACGTTAGCCAGTCTGCAAGAGGCATATACAGCAGCAACACTCCAGGAGAACGTGAGGTCGCATCCTACTGCAATTCATCCCAAGAAAACAGAAACTGGAATCACCTTGGTTGACTGGTATTCGACGGATGATCCAGAAAATCCCCAAAATTGGTCATCCAAAAAGAAGTTCTTTGTGGTTCTCCAGATATATCTTTACACTCTTGCTGTCTATATCGGATCTGCCATCATAACGCCATCTCAGCCCTTTATCGAAGCTCAATTTGGTGTAGAACCAGAAGTTGCTTCAATGGGACTTTCTCTCTATGTTCTTGGCTATGGCATCGGACCTTTAGTCTTTTCACCCCTCTCCGAGATTCCAGCCATTGGACGCAATCCGCCGTATATTATTACCTTTGGCATCTTCATTGCCATTTCCGCTGGAACTGCGGTCGTCAACAACTTTCCTGCACTAATTGTCTTGCGCTTTCTACAAGGGTTCTTTGGCTCTCCTTGTTTAGCGACTGGTGGAGCATCTTTCGGTGACATTTACAACCTCGTCAAGCTGCCATACGCGCTCACTGGCTGGGCTGCGTTTGCAACTGCTGGCCCAGCTATTGGACCAATATTGTCTGGCTTTTCTGTTCCAGCCGAGAATTGGCATTGGTCATTATGGATAATTCTTTGGCTTGCTAGCCCTGTCTTTGTTCTCCTGTTTTTTTTCCTGCCAGAGACATCCACGCCGACCATTCTTCTGCGGCGCGCCCAGCGTCTCCGCAGGCTCACCGGGAAGAACAACTTACAGTCTCAATCAGAAATTGACCAAGCCAAACTCACTGTTCATGAAGTTGTCGTGCAAAGTCTCTGGAGGCCTCTGCAAATCAATTTATTTGACCCTTCCGTACTTTTCACCAGCTTATATATCGGTCTCATGTATGGAATCTTTTATTCATTCTTCGAAGTCTTTCCATTTGTATACGGGACAGGCCTCCCAGGCCGTGCGTCTCCAACAAATGGTTATGGCATGAACGCTGGCGAAATCGGTCTAATATTCCTATCCATCACTGTTGGTGTCTGCATCTCTATTATTTGCTACGTTGCATACCTCAGATTCGTCTTTGAGCCCGAGATTAAAACGCAGGGCCTTGGTGAGCCGGAGCGGCGACTTATTTGTGGCCTTCCCGCGAGCTTTCTTGTCCCGATTGGCCTTTTTGTTTTTGGTTGGACGGGAAATTCCAGTCCGAAAATCCCCTGGATTGTTCCCACTATCGGTATTACGATATTCGTGATTGGCATATTCATCATATTTCAAGTCGTTTTCATCTATATCGCAATTAGCTATCCGATGTACAGCGCCAGTTTGTTTGCCGCAAATGATTTTGTGCGCAGCAGCATAGGATGCGGGGCAATTCATTTTTCACGCCCCTTGTTTATAAATCTTGGTGTCGGCAAAGGAGTGAGTTTGTTGGCTGGCTTGAGTTGTGGAGGTGTGATTGGAATATTCGTTCTCTATTTCTACGGAGCGACGTTGAGACGAAGGAGCAAATTTGCTGCAACATGAGTCGCATCGCCATTTGTGACTTTCACAGGCGGAAAATATTTTACAAGAGTTCTTCAGATTTTAGAATATTTATAACTCTTTATAATTGGCGATGTTTTGTAAATACTTCCAGTATCTTCATTGCTCCGCTCTCTTGTCTTCTCTCTTTCCTTCACACGTAGTGGAAAATCTTGTTAAGCGCTGAGACAACATACAGAGATTCATTTACGCCGAATTCGCAACTCTGACTAGCTTCTTATTGGTAAATTCACCAAAGCCAATGTCCGAAAGTTCTTTTCCAAATCCAGAGTTCTTGATGC
The DNA here is from genome assembly GCF_003025095.1 of Trichoderma harzianum CBS 226.95. Classification (NCBI taxonomy): domain Eukaryota; kingdom Fungi; phylum Ascomycota; class Sordariomycetes; order Hypocreales; family Hypocreaceae; genus Trichoderma; species Trichoderma harzianum. The sequence goes on from NW_020209260.1 coordinate 1,228,108, forward strand.
CTCCAAATGGCAAATCTGGACTGGAGTAAGCAGGGCCGTTAATAAAAACCATGCCCGCCTCAATCTGTGCCGCTACTTTCTTCGCATGGGAAATGTCAGCTGCAATGATACTCGCACCTAAACCGTAGTCCGTGCTGTTAGCCAGTTTAATGGCTTGTTCCTCTGTGTCAACCCCATATATGGCAGCAATTGGACCAAAAGTCTCTTGTTGAGCGAGGGGGTTTTCCGGGGCGATATTTGTGAGAATCGTGGGCTCAAGATAAAACCCGGAGTGCTCACTGCGTTTCCCACCCAGTATGACATTGGCGCCGGCTGCCTTTGCCGTTTCAATTTGGGCCAATAGCCCAAGAAGTCCACGTTCTGAGAAGATAGCACCAAGGGTGGTGTTGGGATCCATAGGATCACCCGGCTTTAATTCTGCCATGGCCTTCTTCATACCGTCGATGACCTTCTGCTCGCGGTCCTTTCCAACGACTATGATTCGTTTTGATGCGGCACAACCCTGGCCAGTGTTAAACATTCGACCAGCTACGGCTAGCTTTATCGCATCATCAATAGGAGCGTCAGGGAGGACAATCAAGGGGTCCGATCCTCCCAATTCCAGAACACTTTTCTTGAGATGGCGGCCAGCGTTCTCGGCGATCGCAGCGCCAGCACGCTCGCTTCCAGTCAAAGTGACACCTCGGATGCGAAAGTCCTCTAGCAAGGTATGAAGTTGCGGAACAGTGGCGAACAGGTTTGTATACACTCCCTCTGGGACACCCGCATCGCGGAACAATTTTGCAAAGGCCAACGAGGTCTGCGGCACTGTCGGGGCGGGCTTTGCGATTAAAACGTTCCCGGCCATTATATGTGGCGCGGCAACTCGAGTCAACTGGAGTACCGGAAAGTTCCAAGGTTCAATAGCAAGAATAACTCCCAGCGGCTCCGTCCATATCTCAGAGCCTGGATTGGAGGGAACCTTTACCGGCTGTAAGAATCTTTCTGCGTTGGTAGCGAAGTATTCCAACGTGTCGATGCAGAATTTCACCTCATACCGAGATTCAGCAATGAGTTTCCCAACTTCCAGTGTTATAAGCTGCGCAAACTCTTCACTACGCTCTTGGAGCAGTCTCGCCACACCGTTTATCAATCTTGCTCGCTCATTAATCGAGGTTGAGCGCCAATAATTGGTAAAGTAGTCGTGCGCCACTGAGAGAGCAGAACGTACTTCCTCGTCTGTCAGTTCTGAAAACGTCTTTAGATGTTTCCCAGTTGCAGGGTTAAAACTCTGGTATTCGCTTTGTGAAGCCATTCTGGATGTGAATGAAGGTGCTATGAAATATTAAGAATATCTCCCATTAGCTTCTCTTATCAATTTGTAGTTATCAATCTCAAACGACGTACCTTTAGAAGGTTAGACTTTATAGTCTAAGTGTTTTGTGTTAAGCATAGGCATCTCCCGTGAGCAAGCGGCATATTTATATCCATAACATAGGCATCTACTAGATATATACTATTTCACACTTACATTCACATGCCTCTTTGGCAGACATATTTTGACCCGCCTGATGAGCCCCTAGCATGAATCTTCACAAGCATATCCAGAAGCGGCTGCCACAATCATGGACATACGAAGTGCTTTAACTCCGTATTCTTTGATCCGAAAATTCTTGGACTGTGACCGACATCATGATTGCTCCTCGGATTTATACCTCTTACAGAAGTACTCCGGCTTCCTGTGGACGTAGCTTCGGTAGTAGCGGCTTCTCTTTATTCTCATTACCAGCAACTGTTTGTAAGACGTTTCTCTTTGAACGATCAGCAAAAATGCAACAACGTAGGTCCATTCAAGATGGAGCAGAATTTTATCAGATGGAGACTCTCGTAAAAGGGGGTCACGTCAAACTGGCTATAAAAGATAGAACGTAACCGCTGTTGAAATCTGTAAAATTTACACCTGTGAATATCATTTCTAACACCTTTAAAAATGTCTAAACAGATTGTTCTAATTACTGGCGCTAATACGGGGATTGGTTGGGAGACTGCCAAGGCATTGATTCAATCCACAAAGTCCTACCACATACTTTTAGGAAGCCGGTCCATGTCCAAGGCAGCTGACGCTATTGCCAAGCTAATCGAACATGTTCTGGCCACTCAAAATACACTAGAGGGCTTACACATCGGTATCGCTGATGACGAATCTATCCAACGAGCGGCGCACATGATTGCGAACAAATGGGGTAGAGAGAGTCGATGTCCTTGTCAATAATGCAGGGGAGGAAATTAAGTGTCTCACAATTTGCTCATCAAACGAGCTAACCTGCGGGTGTAGGTGTTGCATTTGACGTCCTCATTGGTACTGACGCTACCAATGCCCGTTCGGTCTTCAATGACACATACAACATCAATGTCTCCGGGACAAACATGGTGACTTTTGTTCTGGCAAGCCTTTTGCTACGATCGCCGTCTCCTCGCCTGCTTTTTCTTACATCTGGACTGTCTACAATGGGCGGATTTACACAGAGTCACATACCTGTGCAAAGTGTTGAGCTCGGATGGCCTAAAAAGGATTTTGCAACTGCACAGGCCTATAGGTGCAGCAAGGCGGCCATTAACATGCTGATGCTTATTTGGAATTTTACTGTGAAGCAAGACGGGGTAAAAACATGGGCAATTGCCCCTGGGCTTTTGGCAACGAGCATGGTGGGTGACCCTGAGGTTCTGAAGCAGCGTGGTGCTCAGCCGCCTTCTTTGGGAGGGGATTTCATCAAAACCGTTATTGAAGGTGAGCGAGATGCAGATATTGGCAAGGCAATTGCTCGGGACGGAGTCATCCAACCATGGTAGCATTCTTTTCTTGGCAATTAGGCATTATACGTCAACGATAGCTATATAGAATGCAAAGTTGCTAGCTGATTGAAATTACTGTGACAAGAGATGTGGATGCCCTGTGAGGTATAGAAAGTTGTCTTCATATGTGGTGCCCTTTCTACAAAGTGATTTAGCGCTTAGGCTATGCTAATATATACGAGCCCGCCCTCCGCTCTTAGTCTGCTTACAATCCGCTCATGGTCCGCTCCAAGCCCGCTGGAAGCTCTGGTATTGTATAAAGCTACAGGCTGAAAACCCTACGTATCAGTCACGCATAATATAAAAGTTCAAATAACCAACTGATGAATGGTCAAACGGAGTTAAATACCCTCGCGACTCTATAAGTCCGTACAGATGGCATATCGCTAGATTATAAATACCATTTGTAATTAGTTTCCATTCTAATAGGAATTTTACAAAGACTGCAATTTCATCATGCCAAATCATTGGTAAGGTTCCCCAATGTTTTACAACGATACCAATTTCACAAGTGAAAGACCTGTCATAACCAATTTCTATAACGAACTATACATTTGGGTTGTAAAATCTGCTAGGTACTCTGAACATCTACACATCTACTAAGTAGTTGAATATTCCCCTCGGCAAGCGTTTATTAGTAGGTAACCACTCTTGACCCAAATGGACCGGCTACATTCTTTTACCGAACGCTGACCTACAAACGGCAGACAAAGCGACCCATGAAACACTCTAACTAGAGAACGCGTTTGCCTTTTGTCTCGCCAGATGTCTCTTCCAGTATGAATTCAAATATCATTAAACCCTGTCTAGGGCATGTACTTAGATAGGAGTGATGAATATTTCATCAATGGGCCGGTTTTTGTATGTTACATATCCACACAATCCACCACCTCTGTCCTGCTTCTCACATTCTAGATTCAGCATCACTGGGGCAGGACCAATGGTCTCAGCGCGTCAAGTAGTTCCGTGGTCCCATAACGAACTTCCTTAGCATCCGGCTCAACATCGACCAAGCCCCCCTCGTTCTGAGCGTCATTGGCTTTGATAAGAAGTTCGGCAAGGCTAGGGCTCATGACACTTTCAAAAGCTCCCTTCCACCGCGAACGTGGCACGGCTTCAGCATTGATTGTCCGGCCTAGTAGCTCGCTCAAGACAGCCGCTACATCATTGGCGCTATAACGACGGGGTCCTTCAGCATGGACAATTTCCACTAAGTTATCGCTAGCCGGCCGTAGCAAGATGTCAGCGGCAATCGCTCCAACATCTGGAGCTGAAACTGTTGGAAACACCATGTCGAGAGGGTCATGAAAGCTCGGCAGAGTGCCCGACTCTATGGCTCTCGGGACAGCACGTCCCCATCCTTGCATATGCTCTGCCGATCGTAGGAATACCTTGTGACAATCAAGCTTGCTTAATCGCTCTTCGAATGTTCTGCAGAGTGTTGGCATGCCAATATCATTGGTGATGTGAGCACCATAGTCAGAAATTGCAAGTACGAGCTTCGGTCGCGCCTCTTCAAGTGCGCTGGCGAGGCTTTCGATTCCTCTGCGCATTTCTTCCGCAGGGTCCTTAGCCTGTGGGGATGGTGGAAGGATAATTTGGACTGTATGAGCATCACCAATCGCCTTGGCAAGAGCTTTGGAGTCCAAGAGATCGGCTATAGCAATCTCGCAACCGATTTCAGTAAGCCGTCCTGCTTTCGACTCATCACGCAAAATCGCCTTGACTTGGCATACCGGCGTCGCGCAATGCTAGCGACGTGGCATAGCCAACCTTTCCTGCTGCACCGACAATGGCGAACATTTCTGAAACCATTGTTACAATGCGCAAGAAATGAGTGGAGACGCAAAGGTCTATACAGAGCTTATTATTGAAGAGATTGTCTTTTTCTTTTGTTGAAGACAACTGGAAGCTTGATAGGATATGGCGGAAACAAAGAAGACAACTATTTTTTTCGGGTGCTGAATCGCAATGTCTTTACAATCTGGACCTTTCCAGCTGGCTACACGACTTTCAGTGACGGCTTATCATTTGTTATTTATATCCCAAAGAACTTTGGCCATCAAATACACTCTGTTGTAAGTATCGGCTTTCTGCGCAATTGGTTAAAACCGAGAGATGATTCAAGAATTGGCTTTTTGGTGAACAGCGGACAAGCGGCGTCGGTACGACTGATCTAAACCCGGCGGATCCCACTCACGTTGAGCTTTCTCCTCGGAGCTGCTACAGACAGTGCAACATCCAAAGAACAGCGAGTGTGAAATCTCCCATCGCCTTATAGATCTTTCGCGTACTCCTCTAGTCTATATCGGGGAGTGGCTTCCATTAGCTCAATGCTCATGCAACTTTTCTTCGGTAGTAGGACTTGATGGATTAACGGGAAAGTGGCCAAGAATGCACAGACGAGTAACTTCCCGATTATCAACGGAAACGATGCTTTTCTTTTGGAGTCTTCCTATTTTCACAGTAGTATATTTCTATTTTTACAGTAGTAGCCCGTGCCCATACTAAAATTAATGCGCCTATACTACCGTTCCCAGTAAGCTATATTAAATTATAGTGTAATACCCTAGTGTATTATATACTTAGTAAAAGAATATAATATAAAGCTTTAACTTTATATTTTTTTAGCTTTATTATTAAATATTATAATATTTAATATTATAATTTATATTATAATAACTCCTCCTTAGGTAATAATCCCCTTAACCTACTGCTACTATTAAAGCTTTCCTAGGGTACTAGCCTTAATAAAATTAATACTTTTTTTTATTATTAAATATACTAGTATTAGTAAAGGTATTAGTTATTAAAGTTAAAGATAGCTTTAACCTTAAATAACTATAAGTTTATAAATTTTATAATAAAAGAGTAATAATTTAAACTAAAGATAATATTAAGTATTTACTACTGTTTTTATATATTAAAAAAGTATTATAGCTGCTTATATATATATTAAAAATATTATAATAAGCTAAAGATGTTATAAAGGTATTATAATAAGCTAAAAAAATTATAAATACTTAATATAATATTATATTATTATTAATAATATATAACTTATTTAAAGATTTCTTTAGCTTTTTATAAATATTTTATTATTATAATAGTATTACCTTTTATATTAAAAAAAGTATTAATCTATAGGTTATTAATAATATAAAAGTTTAAATATATTATACCTTTATTTATAATTATATTAATACTTAAGCTTTAAAAAGTACTAAAATTTAATAATTTTTAATTTAATAAATAAAATATTTTTATAAAATTATAGTAATAGTAAAAAAAAGCGTTAATTAAAAGTAATTATACTATATTATTTATAATAAATATAATTATCTACTGTTTCTTACCTCTTTAGTATATAATATATATTATTAATATACCTTAGCTTAGTAATAATAAAAATAAAACTTAATAAAGTACTAGGCCCTACCTATATATAAAATAATAAAAATTTTAAAAAACTTTAATACTACTATTATTAAACCTACTTTTTTTTATTAATTAAATATATATAATAATAAGTAGAAGATTAAAATTAAGGTATTTAATAGCTTATTAATAACTTAAGTATAAATTAAGTAGTTTAAAAATAATAAATTTTATTACTATATTAAGTTTAATATTAATAATAAAGTTAAAAGCATTTTATAAACTTATCCTTAGTTAAAGATAATATAATATTAATTTTTAAAAATCCTTAGCCTTAATAATATATATAAAATTAATTAATTTTATATATATTTTTTTAAAGTTATAAATATTATAAATTAAAAGTTAGTAATTAATTTTACCTTTAGCTTTATTAATATAAAATAAAAAAATAACTTTTTTTAACTATATAAATAACTTAAGGAATTTTATTAAGACTTTTATATATTAACGTTAACTATAATAATTATAAATAAAAAAATAGGATTTAAAAATATACTTAAAGCTATATTTTCTAATATTTAGTAGTAATTATATATATATTATATTACTACTAATATTAATATAAAAATTTAATTAAAATAAAAAAGTAAAAATAGTAGTAGTAATAATAAAACTAATAATAATAAGCCTAAGGTTACTAAAGGTAATAAAGACCTCTTTAAGGTTTAAGCTTATATTAATAATACTACTATTAAAGTTAATAATAACCTTACTGCCTATACTACTAAGTAAAAGATTATTAAATATAACTATACTACTTTACTACCTACTGCTAACCTTTAGTTTTATAAAAATATATTTTATACTTAAAAGTAAGTTATTTATACTAAAGATAAAAATAGCTTTTACTAAGTATAAGTAAAAATAAAGGTAATTTATAATATTAAATAAAACTATATTTTATAATATATTTTAAGGGAATATATACTATAGTAGAAGTAATAGGCTTATTACTTTATTAAATAATATTATAACTTTAGCTAAAAAGTTAATAATTTTATTAAAATAGTTTATAAAAATATAAAATTATTTTTTATTACTAATATAAGTAATTTTTTATACTTTTATAATATTATTACTTTAATATTATAAAAAAAAAAATTATAATTAAAAAGTAGCTAAAATATAAATATAATAATAATAGTATTTTATTTAGTAATAGGATTAGCTAAGTAATATTTTAATAATTATTAATTATATTACTATTAATCTCCTTATATAATAATATTACCTAGCTATAATTATAATATTATTAAACTATAGCTTAATACTTAAGCTACTAAAGCCTTATATTAGCAGCTTTATAAAATAATATATACTCCTTTATAGCTATATAATTTTTAAAAAGTTAAAAAATAGTAAAACCTTTAGTAAAAAAAATTTTTATTTATAATAGTAGTTAACTAAGCTTTTAGTAAAATTTCTTTTTATTTTTTATAAAAAAGCTATTAACTACTTAATTTTAAAATATTAATAAACCCCTGCTTTAAATTTATAACTTTAATATTATCTAAAACCTTTATAACTAGCTTTACTTTTTAAATAATAAAAAAATAATAATATTATTAATATTAATAGCTAATAATAATAAAAATAAAGCTTTATAGCTGTAATTATTAAAATTAATATAATAACAGTAGCTTAAGTAGACTTTATAATTATATTACCTTAAGTAGTATATAAAGCTAAGTATATACTATAATTTATTATAATTTAAAGTTATAGGCTTATAAAGATTATTATAAAACTATAGCTATAGCTATAGCTAGGGAATTTTATTATAAAGAATTATAAGTAGCTAGTTATAAAAAGAAAGGAGGATATTTATAATATAATTTATAGTAATTACTACTATTATTAAAGAATTTAAAAATAAGGATAAGGATAAAAATAAAGCTAAGGACTATATTAAAGTTATCCTAGTTATTTAGCTAAGTAATAATAATATTAATAAGCTTACTAGTATATAGGGCGTTATATAATTAATTTAAGGTATTAGGAAGTATTAAAAGGTATTAAAATTATATTTTTAAAAGAAATTAATAGTTAATAGTTATACTAAGTATAATTTTATATAAAGATATTATTTCCTAGTATATTATACTATATTTTAGTATATAGGTATAGTAATTACGATTTAGGGGGTAACTTTAACGTATAGTATAGAGTATTACTGTAAAAATAGGAATATACTACTGTAAAAATAGGAAGACTTATCTTTTATCCCTCCATTAATAATTGGCATCTTATCGAAAGCTAGCACTTCTCAGAATTAAAGATAGTATTGGTTAATATGATGGTTCGCGATTCTTATAAAGCGCATAACAACTGATTGAGACTTTATAATAAGATATTACCACCATCTCATCGCAGATGATAGCTAATATGGGGGTAGAGTATTAGGGTCTCATATATAATATTTTATTTGTTTTGATCAGTGTATTGACAATATCTGTAAATGAAAAGGAAATGATGAGAATAAATATATATTTGGGTAATGGCTCGATTTCTCTACTTAGAATAAAGAGATTCTTAGTTCACAAGATCTAACATGAGTCTGGGCGATGGTAGAGGAGAAAGTACCATGTTCATTCAGTTCCTTCTTAAGGCTAGGCGTGTAAAATATCATTGTATTAATATGTCATTCTAAATATTCGAGCGAGCGCGCTATGAAAGGAATTTTTGTATCTATCTATTCGGGGTTGGAGAAGTTATAAATGAGTGATCGAACATATCCTAGCTAAGGATAAGTAAGATAAATGGAATCGGCTAACAAGCTTTCGTGAGTGTAACGTTAAATGCCGCATTCCTGATGTGAGTGACTTCATCATTTGATCCATAACTGAACAAGAAATCTCCTATGCTGAGATAGTTATAGGCGGCCCGGTCCAATTGAGCCCACGACTGACAGCTGCCGTCTTTGAACACTAACTTTGCGTCTTCTTCAGACTTCTCTTTCGCAGTGCTGGTATCATAAACTGCTCGCCATGACGTTTGTTTTACGCCATCTTGTGTTTTGCCCACAAGATTGGTTGGGTACAATCGAGCATCCACATACGTATCTTCAGGGAGCGACCCTCCACCGATTGAAAGAGCATCGAGGCTATATAAACTGGAGTGATGAAGTACATCAAAACTTCGAACGGTGAATTTTTGAATAGTCAGAGTATTGTCAGAATTGATGCTTAGAATAAGGCTCGAGTTTGTTGTTTTATCTGTGTATGTACCAACCAGAGCTGCTGGTAAAGTAACTGCTTCGGTCTTCCCTGCCTCATCAATTGCAGGAATTAGGGCCTCGGTCACAGCACTGAAAATTTCGGCGGTCGTATCCGAACTGACTTCGGCACCAGCTGCGAAGACAACAATAGAGATGTCATAATCTGGGATCAACCCAAGCAAAGCATGGTATAGGCCGAGGTCACCGCTTTTGGTGTACAAATCGACAATTCGGTCGTCGGCCGTGATCTGGTCGGTGCGAAGAATCTCCCAGGGTGCGCCAACCGAATATCCCCAGGAAGAAGTATGACTTCGTGGCTTCATCCATTCGCGAGTACGGCGTGGGCTAAGAAAACGATTCATGAGGATACCATCAGCAAAGGCGATTAGATCGGCAGTGGTGCTGAACATTCCACCAGCACTAAGAGTATGTTAATATCTTTGTTCTTCATACGAGACCAATGCGAAGGTAGACGGAAGGGTTTGTCATTTACCTTTCAAAGACACCCAAAGTTGCATTCCACGTTGTTTCTCCAACAGGCACGAAGCCGTCCTCGGGAAAAGAATCCACGAATCCGTTGAATGAGGAACTGTTCATACCAACAACATCGAATATGTTATTTTGGATGGCGTTAATATAGGTTTCATTAATCGCAGCATCGATGACCATTCCAAGGATAGCAAAGCCGACGTTGGAATACGAAGGAGTTGTGTAGGGAAGATATATGGGTTCTCTTCGCTTCAATTCGTCGACAAGATCCTCTTTTGTGCATGGCACAGTGCCTGGTAGTCCAGAGCAATTTGGCCCCGTGCCCTGAGGAATCTCTGGTAACCCAATATCTTGCCAAATGCTCAACGGAAAAACACCCAAGTCCATGGCAGCTAGTTCAGATTAATAACACAGCTCACGTACTGGAGAAAGGCCATCTTACTATCCGTGGCAAGACCAGAAAGATGCGTCATCAGGGAGTCAACAGTAATATCATCCCAAGGAATTGCCTCTACAGAGCCAGTTGCCACTGCGGTTTTTAATTCAGGAATGTACTTGAGCACAAGATCATCCATGTGAATGGAGCTGGTTTGTAGTGCTGCCAACGCCGGGAATAATTTTGACAAGCTCCCAACCCTGAAAATGGTATTCTCATTGATGGCTGTAGTGCCAATTCCTGATAGAACTGGAGGCGTGAAGTGGTAACTAAAGAGTGGTACATCTTCATGGGTCGATTTGACGACTAGTGATATGCCGCTAGAATTCAACTGCGAACTGAATTTCGATTCAAGAATCGCCGTTAGTTTCTTGGTGGCCGATATAACCCCTTCATTGCTACCGGGAGCCTGTGCTGGTGGAAGCACGATACCAAGAGGTGGGCATGTTTGTGCCGTGGCAGATGCGAGAGAAGCACCCACAGCTATAGCTGCGGAACCAAGATGGAGATATTTCATATCAAAATATTATGGTCTGAAAGACGGAGGTAATACGATGTAAGCGTAAAGAGTGGTGGTGGCGATATAAGTCTGAGTCTGAAGGTGATGGCCATTACATATAGGTATATACATATATATATATATATAGTCTTAGCTATACATGCTAACTATACTCATTAATCCTATTTCCCAAGCAAGGGGCGTTGTCTACGCTACACATCGCAGGACGCGTTGGTGGTTCGTAATTCTCCTGAAAAGGAATCAGCGCTAACTTCAATCAGCCTACTGAGCCTCAACGACCAGTCAATTTCACTTACGCGACCAGTGTGGCTGGTCTCCGGGGTTATGGCTACACAGCCTGCTTGCAGTCAAATAGCGGGAGAATCCTACGCTAACTACGTGCAATGTCAACTCTTTTTTTTTTTTTTAGGAAACTGAATGTCACTGGGTAACGAATTTCACAGGGGGGCCTTGGTATAAAACTACGGAGTGAGCAGCAGAGATATATATTGCAGTAAACCGTTGCAGCGTTATGCTTTTTGGCTGCTTTATCTCATTCTCTTGCTAAGACCTCTGTTCGATTGCTATGAACCAAAAAGACATGCCTTTCACAGACTCTCCAATATGGACCCATTCTTCAGTCTTTTGCAGATTTCATATAATCTAGAGATCCTGTTTTCAGGAATTGTTAATAATTCCAGTTAATGATTATTTTACCGGCAGAATATCCATACCTATACTCAGCAACTGCAGAACGGGGCAAGAGTACCTGCAGGCCATGCACAGCAGGCCGAGGGACAGGCAGCAGCAGTCACCCACTGTGCACCATTGCAAACCACGATACTGCGGAAGTCGTTACTACAGTCATAGCCAGAGCCACTGCATGATTGACCAGGGTTGTGAGTTGCAAAGGCAGCAGTGGCCAGGAAGCCCAGAACTGTGATCCCAGAAAGTTGCATGGTCAGGAGAACGACTAGGACAGCCGCTTAAAAAGTCGTTTCCGGATTTAGATGGCAATGAGAGCAGTCTAAGAAGAAGAAAGAGTAAAATTCTTGTTTCAGGAGAAGAAAAATGAAAAGAGATTGGCAATCGCCACGTATTTATTCAGTTTTTATTGATACAACATCACAGCTGGCTAGGGGCATTATGGTAAATATGCTTGTAGTGTTGTACAAAAACCCCAACAGTTCCCATCTGATCCTTCGTGCTAAATTGAATCTACTAGCCCCCTATGCAAACCCCCAGTCGCGAATCCTTCGCGACTCCCCGGAATTAGCTACTAGGGCGATTATTCGTTAATTGGTGATCATCACGTCCATAGCACACCGGCGATGGTTACAGTTCCTCTATCTTGGGAGGGACTTTTGAATTGGCTGATTTCAACATAGTAATAAACTTACGATTGTTCATAGGATGCTGGATTCATGCAAAGAAGAAAGGTGGGATATAGTCGCATTGAAAATCCTGAAATCCTACCTTTATGCACTGTGACATAAAGAAACACCGAGGATCCGTGATATGTTGACGGTTGCTCGGGTATTTCGCCATCCAACATATATGAATTTGTTTAGCCTAATAATGAGACAAGTAATTGGTTATTTAATACGTGAGGGGCATTATGAAAGAAATGGATATGTTTGCATAAATGGGATCTGTTCCAAGATGACGTATTGCTGCGTACTACAATAAAGTATCCTCGCCGGCCGAAACCATAGTCCGAGGCCAAAACAACTCCTCTTGAAATACTCATATACTATTTTCGACATGCTAACACGATAAACGCGAGCAATCGATACGCGGCAATAATGCCGATCATAATGCCTATCCATGTGCCCTCTTGGCCTGTCTTGATACTGAATTGGCGCAAAATGTCGGTCCCACGGATCTTACCGATGGAGTTCAAGTCGCTTGGATAATTGCACTGGTATTCGCCTTTGGATATTTCATCACATTGATAGTCGCGGTGTGCGAATTCATTAACCATCATGCCTTGGAAGACATAGGCTTGGTAGTCGATGTAGTGAAATACATACTTCCAGAATGGATTCAGTATGCTCATAGGGACCAAGAAACCGTTAACACACATCCAAAGTCCATTCGCAAATGCCGTTGCCGCCAATGCAACAACAAAGATGTTGAATATGGAAGAGATCAAAACAACCAGAGACTCGGCGGCAACAAGATCTAGGAAAAGCCAGAGGATCCACGTAAAGAATGCAGACCCATCTGGACGGAAATTGGATAACCAGTATGTAACAACGGAGAAGAGGAAAGAAATGGCAAATAGGAAAGGAAGACCAATAAGAAAGTTGGCTACCATAAAAGAAAGGGGGCTGACCAGCCCATTCGCGCGCTCCTGTCGGAAAGTGCTGTGATCTTCGAGAAAAGCTGGGACGTAGGCGACAGCCATGAATGACATGAAGGCGCCGCCGAAGAAAATGGCATTGATTAGAGGTTGTATGTATGACTGCTCTGTTTTGAAACGCAAGAAGACAGTGCCCATAAGGATAGCCAGTCCAAGATACATGGCGACGCGAATACCGTAGGCCATAACGTCTCTGTAAGACTTGATCCAGGAGCGGTGAATAAGTATCAGCGGCGTTTTCCATGACTCCGAGGGATCAATCTTGAGGTCTGAATATAACGACGTCCCTTCCATAGACTTTTGGATGGCATCGTCAAGGCTATTGCAAGCGGGAGAGGTTTTCCAAGCCTGGCATATATGATCTGTTCGACGGCGAATGTCACCATTCTTATCGAGATCAGTGTTGATCAAATCGAGGAAGAAATCTGCCGAGTTCGTCTCTGGTGGGATTGCGTAACCAATCTTGGCGAAATATGCGGTCGCTTCTGATACCGGGCCAAAGTAACAGGTTCGTCCGCCAGACAGCAGGTACAGTTTGTCGAATTGTTGAAACGTTGCGGAAGATGGCTGATGAATCGACGCTATTGTAATGAGCTATACGAGATCACTCGCCGTTAGCAATGCCCATAGTTACTGATAAATGGACGCAATTCTCACATTGTTCTTGCGACCGATGGCTTTGATGTAGGTGCACACTTCGAGACTCAGCGCAGAATCCAGTCCGCTTGTTGGTTCATCTAGGAAAATGATCTTTGGATTTGTGACCAATCGACTAGCGACACCAAGCCGCTTCTTTTGGCCGCCACTGAGACCCTTTTTGATGGGCGTTCCAACGACAGTATCTGCCTGAGCTCGTAAACCAAAGGCGGCTATAAGATCATCAACGCGTTTGAAAACATCTTTTTTGCTTATTGTACTAGCAACTCAATTTGTTAAGATGACACCACCGGCAATGCATCGCGATAATAAGACTTGGGGTTCACTAACTTTGGAAGGGATAGTCGCGCCGCAAACACCATAGTCTCTTGAACTGTAAGACTACCTATCAGGGCATCCTCTTGCTCAACGTAACTAGACAAATGACGAATTTGCTGAAGAGATATCTTGTGGCCATTGACCAGAATACTTCCAGTAGTGGCCGCATTTGCAGCAGCTGCTCTGTGTGCTAGCGCATTCAATAACGTAGTCTTACCAGATCCGCTGGGGCCCATAATGGCAAGCATCTCGCCGGCATTGACAATCCCTGCTGCGTCTGAGAGAATAGTCAGAGTCGCTTTTGTTTTCCGATCCTTGACAGCCACTTCCAGATTGGTCCAAGAGAATGAGTTGATCGTGTCGTTGATAAGATGCGCATTTTCCACTTGATTCATCTCCGTGTCCGTAGCCGCAGTTGTCGTTTCTATTGTGTCATCATCTACCATCTTGCTGGCGTCTGGCAATGACTCCGGCACAGGAGATTGGATGTCAGTTGGGTCTATCATATTTCGATGCTCAAAGGCTGAGCCGTGCGGTAGATAGCAAACAAACAAAAACGAACAGATTTCGCGACTGACGGCGCCCTGTGGGAGCCTATATAACAGAAGAATGAAATAAAAGAAAAAAGGGCAGGAAACTGCGTAACACGATGCGGCTTGCTCATCGGGGCGCCAGCTATTTTGTGCAGGTAGAAATGCTCAGTAAATACAAACTACCTCAATACTGATTGGGTTACATTTGCTACATCGCCGATGCAGTGGAACAACTCGATATGACAATTAGCCCGAAGGATCACAGTTGGGCCCTCAAATATAAATTCTAGGCCTTAGGTGACACCAACAACCTCCACGAGGGCGAATTTGATTTGACAACAGTGACCGAGTCTTGGCAAGGCTTCCACACTTGCACGTACTCGAGTATTATGTCGCTAAGGATGGATGCCCACCTTCACGGACGGAGTAATCGGCGACCAAGTCATCATCATACTGAGCAATAATGAAGCGAAAACTTCTCATTTCTGAGCTGAGCGGGGACTAAATAACACGGCATTCGATAATTTTGAACAAACAAGGCCGTAAATACGAACGTATCCAAAGTAGCTTGTGCCAATCAAGATGATTTGATGCCCTATCTTGTTTACAATTTTCTCTAGTCGCCGAATATCCTTCAAAACTAATCTACGTCAGCATTTTATTCTTTGAACCATTCACTAACTTTCGTAATTTTGTTTGCAGTCTCGCTGAATCACATTCCTGATCATTCGGTTCATCGACGAATTTCTTTATTGCTCAAAGGCAGTATACCTGCCAATCACTTGTAGTGCATACAATTAATTTCCTATAGTTTATGGGGATACTATGATTACTGCCAAATATTTGATACATAACCATACCGCTGTACTTCCGGGTAGACTCGCCTCGCGCTATTTACACCAACTGAAATCGATGATACAGGTACCTGGTGATTATACTGCTAATAGGTGCTAGCATCAGACATGGAACCTGTCAAATGCATCGTGCATTGGGGCCAGAGCATCAGATGCGGGAACAGCGACACCTCCATTTTCATTCACGACAAGCCACTTCGTACAAGATTTCTCATTGCATTTCTTATTGGCTGACAGCCTAATTAAGTATTTCATCCACCACTACTCCGTATGTGCTAATGGTTTGATGTATCATCATAATCGTCTCAACGGATATCATAGTCCACCTAGGAACATAGGTGCCGCTCAATATTGTAACCAAGATGTAGGATAATAGCACCCGATCCGTTCAAGCGGCTTTGCTCGCGGTACCCAGTGTACACCATCAATCACAAAGTGATTATTCTGAACTTCCACCCCTTCATTGTAAGATTGTAGCAAGTCTCTGGACTCGTCTTGCATATTTCTAGCTTCGAACCACCTATTCTGCAGAGATTGGCTAGCAGTATGAGCAGTGCCCGCATCTCTGGCAGTCTGTAGGTCCTCGACATCGTCCACTCGAATTGCATTGTCCCACACATCGGGCCAATAGGCTGGATCGAGCCAGAGATAAAGTTGCTTCAAAGACGCAAAAAAATAAAGTAGTGCTCTCAGATCTGTGCTGTGAACGAGATCGACATCAGCAATCCCATCAACGCCAGTTTCTGGTCTATCTTGCCGCTGGATTTCGCGCTCACGACCCATGCGAGTGAAAATCGCTACATTCTGAAAGCTGGATATTATTTCTTTAAAGGCAGTGAACTGTCTGTCACTACAGGGAAACCTTTTCATCATGACTTCCTTTTGGTGTTGCCAATAACGTTCAGTAGTCAACCCTTCTAAAATCTGATGGCCCAGGCTTAGATCTGGCACTGCATAGATAACCAGGACATCTGTCTCTGGACGGCAACGGACTAGGCGACTTTTGACACCTTGGCGCCATGGGCCTTGGTACACTCTGAGGGCCTTGGAATATAGCTCAAGGACGACTGTGCGAGACTCATGGCAAGCAAGGCTGAGACTCTTTATTCCAGAAGCAGAATATGAGTCTTCAGGACTAGAAACTTTGTCGGTTGACGCGAAATAGCCATCGGCCATACAGTCAGATGGCCAGTTTCCCAGGCCATTGCCGTATCGAAAGCTCGGGCAGCTACCGTGGAGGCCGCAGAATATCCCTGTAGAAGCGAAACAGGAGTGCAGAGTTACCTGTAGCTGTGTATAAACCTCCACGTGAATAGTTCGACCAATGGTTGCTTCGTGGACAGCGGCGCGCCATATCTTGAGCCGTGCCTCCGTTGGTAGTTCCCTGAAGCGAGAGAATTGCAATCTGGGGATTGACTCGGGGTTTGGATGACCGTTTAAAGGCATGGCTATTTATTCTTCAACCCAGCCGGAGGTCCAGAGAATTAAGCCAGCTATTGCGAATTTCTAGGACATGTAAACGAGTGTACTAAATGAATATTGCGTTTGTCAGTTTTAGCATCAAATGAGCAGACCAAACCCATCCAACCCATCCACAGTTAATACTCACGTGATTATTGAAAGTCGTAGCGTATCGAAAGCCGTAGCAAACCAACCCCGCAGAGACTGACTTTGAACTTAAGCCTAGGGGCTCACTGTATATAGTTTAGGTATGTACGTTTATTCGGGTATTCCACTTGCTGAGCCATTGATGCCCGTAGGAGCCCTTCGTCATCCTCGATATAATTCACTTTTGCCATAGTTGCGCCCGATGCATCATTGTCACTCTTCTTCTTTCTTTTTTAGATCTTCAAGGGGAGAGCGTTGACCCCACTTAGAACATTGCGAGATCAGTTGACGAGATGTGCTTGGAATATGCTCACAATACCTCCTTGGGTAGGGCACTGGATTAGGTATCTATACCAATCTCTATATATTCAAGCAGCAATCCTAGCAGTCCCTCACAAAAGCCTTCGGCCCTCCTCCGACCTTCTAATACTGTAAAGTATTCTTACTCCGTATGCTTGTCAGAAAAAGCGTCCGTGTCTACAGGCTACGTTACTAGCGCTTAGATCTACTGCAAGTAAGGTCTTGAAACAGGTACCAAAGTGGAGAGAAAAGAACAGCGCCGCCCGCTGTATACAAATTATTATCGTGTATAGACGATAATAACAGAATAAGGGGTTTTCTTTCCACTGTATGCGGCATGATTAACTGTCCGATGAAGTCGTCGGATTTGATCCAAGGCCGTTATGCCTATGTCAAACTAGTCAAGTACCTAGTACCAAGGCTGTAGAGCCGAAGAGCAGCACTGCATATCACTGCGATATAAAGTGTGCTGTTCCTCAGTACCAGTCGGTACCTACGTAAGGTATAAATGACCTCTTAAAATACGTACCAAAATCATGTATCCTATATAGTCACAGCAAAAAGAAAAGATTGGGAAGACTGGGAAGGTCCAGTGACTACATTACCACGAAAGTCGCTGGAGAGAAGAATCAAAAGGGAACTAAGTATTACTCATCGGCATATTGCCAGAAAAGGGAATTCTGGCATCCGACTAGAGAAATAAGCTATGGAGTTATGGTGTAGGAAGACGCGGTCTATCACTGGTATTCAACCGGAAGAAATACTCGGTCCGCACCCCCGAACCCAGTCGATGCAAAAGTCCGTATTACAACAAGAATAAATAGCTATCCTTGGCAGTAGAGCTAATGCGGTACAGCACCGTATAAGGCAGGTCAGTATAGCAAGACTGAAACTAATTATAACGACTCTTCAAGTATATATTAATATTATTTTCCCTGCTCTGCCCATTTCTTCTCTCTATCTACTCCTGCAAAGTAACATAAAGAACTTGGTATTTACTTACTGAGCAAGTATGTCGTTACTTCGTACCCTGAGTTCAGCTGTCCTTTTGGCACTTCGTGCCTCTAGTAAGCAGATTATTCTGAATGTGAGTTTATTCTATACTTCGTCATGGAACGTATGTCTAAAACTGTTGATAGTTTGATGATATTACTGTATCGAATGACCATGGCTGTGCCAATTCAACCTTGATTGACACGTCACCATACTAGGTAAGTTTGTTTTTAACTTTAATTATTATTTGAACTCAAGCAAATGAGTCCTAGGGCATAGCTATTCCAGGTCTGGTCCTTAATGCTACCTGTCACGACCTGGCTCTTATGGTCGCGACAATGGGCCTACAGGGTAGTCGGTCCCGGATAAATAACGGACCGACTAACCAATCAGGAATAGATCATTGGATTATTACAATGATCTAATAATCCATGAACGGATTATTAGAACTACGAGATGATCTACGACAGGATTATTAACCTTTGTAAATAATCCAGCCTAGCTAACTAGGTATATAAGTTTACTTTATGTCACTTATTAGAATACTTAGATAGCCAGTTGTTATTACAGCGTTTATAATATAATTAAATTAGAATATAGATATTTACTTTTATTTATATTACTAGCTGGTGATAAGATTGCCCGTTACCGACCTAATCGCTCCGCTAATATAAACTATAGAACCACTCTAAGGTTTGTCCCTTGGAAACAGCTAACCTATAGTACCTATAGGACCCGGTTCGTTATACGATAATAACTCTTATTTAGACGGTTACCTTAGACCTACGGGTAATAAGACACGATAGTCGACTAAATACAGGACGTTAACCCTAATGAGACTTACGAGGACCCTACTGCAGTATAATAAGAAAACGCTGCCTTAATAAGACTTACGAACTTAGAAAACCTTATGCAATAATAAGCTGCTACTATACAAAGACTTATGGGATAACTTTAAACACTGCAAAGACAACCACCAGTAGTATAACCAGTGGTAAACCCTGTGGTTAACCCAGCCCCTGTAGTATAATAACGGGAACCCGGAGAAATTATTAAACCAGCACTGCTAGATAAGTTTAAAGGAGATCTTAAACAGATTTAGAAGTTCTTTACTAATATGCGAAACTACTTTAGCTACTTTCCGACTACTATGGCTAATAACGTTATAAGAATTTAAACTATAGGAAGCTGTTTAACTAAAACTGCTAAAGACTAATTTAAACTATACCTTAGAGACTATAAGTAAACTAAGACTCCTAAGAAATAATATATACTTGACTTATTTAATAGTTACGCTATATTTAAAAAATAGCTTAAAAAACTATATAGAAAAGTTAATAAGTCTAAAGAAGTAAAGAATATACTCCTTTAAATTAAATAAAAAGGACCCTACGTAAAGTATACTACTGCTTTTATATATTTAGCCGCTAGGACTAACTTAAATAATAAAGTATAATATATATTCTATTACTAAGGACTAAATTTAGATATTAAAGATAAACTCTCTAAAGATAAGAAATCTAATACTCTTAATACACTTACGGAAAAAGCTACTTACATTAATAAACGACAATTCCAGCGGTAATAAAAACGTAAGTAAGAAGGAAACCCCTAAAAGATAATCCTAAAATACCTTTACTTTAGAAATAACGCTAACTAAGGAAAGAAAAGGGATCTTACTATATATAACGATAGACGGCCAGGACCTATAGATTTTAGTACTATTAAAGTATAATATAAGAACGTTAAATGTTATAATTATAGAAAGAAAAGATATATAAAAAAGTATTACTAAGCTTTTAAGAAGGACGGAAATAATAAATTTACGCTTATCCTAAAGCCTAAGGAAAACTAAACTATTAATATTATAAAACCTTTAGTAGACTATAATATACTGTACTTCTTAATATATTATAATAATAACTGCTAGACTTATTACAGTAATAAATAAAGATTAGGATAGTACTCCAAAGGGTGTATATAAACCTTAAATATACTTAAAGAGATTACCTAAATGTACTTAGAAAAGAATAGGATAGCGGAATAAGATATAGCGTCCCTAACATAATATAACCTTTGCGAAGGAATAACGTAGGAAAAAATCAACGACCTTAAGAAATATATATGTGACTAGTGTAGATTAGTTAAACCTAAGGGACTATATTACCTTTGCAAAATAACTATAAACGACTAGGAACAGCATAAGGATTAATACGGAATCTAAAGGATTATTGAAGAAAATAAATATTATAATGAAATTGTATAATAAAAAAAGCTTAAGAACTAATAGAGACTCCTTAAACGATAGGGATAGATTAAACAGATTAATTTAAGTACTGCCTACGACTAGATTTAATTGCTTGGAAATCGGTTTTAATAATACATTAAGACTAACGTAGACGAATACTTAATAGCTAAGACATTAGAATCGATCCTATACTACGTTAACGATATCCTACTTACTGACTAATATAACGAAGCTAATATTATTAACTATAAGCTACTATTATGTAAATAATATATTATAACTAAGCTTAATAAATAGTATAAGGATTACGGAGCTGCTGAATGTGGATAAAAGGAATTTATACTCTGTAATAAAGACCATTATAAAAAACACTAGTACTAACGCTAAGCCCTCGTATATATTACCTATAACTTAGAATAATAAGGATTTAACCTTATAAAGTATAGTAATAACGATAAGCTATAAGGAATTAACTAGAATAACCTTTGGAAATACTATAAGCTTACTACTAGATATATACCTAAGCTGGGATATATCTAGTGCGAACGCTATAATATTTAAAATAAAGAACCAGGATGGATTACCTTAGACCTAGACGATATTAATATTAACCCTTACGGTAATAATTATTACGATGGTGCTAATAATGCGACCTACTATAACTTAAATACCCTTACAGAAGGAAAGAAACTACGAAAATTCTAAGTACCAGGTACCTTAGAAGGACATCCGATTACAGTCTATATAGACTCCGGAGCTACGATAAGCTACATTACGCCTTAACTAGTTAACCGCCTATAGTTAAACAACCGTAAGAAGGAGAAACTATATACTTTTATAAGCATTAAGAAATAATAATTTACCTATAATAATGGAATTATTAACCGTAAGACTAATCTTCTTAAGATTTAGTTTAGTAAAATTAAAGATATATTTAGTTTTAATATTATAAATATTATAGAATATAATATACTCTTAAAATACAATTAGCTTAAGTTACGTAACCCTAATATTAATTAAATTAAAGGCTAGGTAAGATAGTAAACTTGCCTTAAATTAATTAATTTTAGAGATATACTATAATTAAATTAGGAGGATTAATAGAATGCTATAATATCCCCGACGATAGGATTAGTAACCCCTGTATTAAATAAAGAAATATAAAAATATACGGAAAAAAGAAAAGTTATAAAACAAGTATAATTTAAGGAGCTAAAAAAGCTCCTAAGAATAATTAAATATATTAAAAAACCTAAAAAGAAATAGCTTAGATTTTTAAACTTAATTATATAAAAGATTAAGGAACTATATTACTAAAACTAACAGACACCGGAATGTTTAAAGAACGTACTAACAGACCTCTAGTATATACTAGTCTTTAATAAAGAACTAAATACTAAACTACTAGAATATAGTTAATAGGATTATAAGATTAAACTTATAAATAATAAAGTACTAACGTTTAATAAGATTTATAACCTAAGCGCTACTAAGCTTAAAATACTTAATAAATAGATTAGGGACTAGCTAAAGAAGGGCTATATTAGACCTTCTAAATCCTTAGCAGGATATCCAGTTATATTTATACCTAAAAAGAACGGTAAACTTTAACTTATTATAGATTACTAATAATTAAATATAATAACTAAAAAAGATATTATACTACTACTACTGATTTTAGAAATTAAAGACCGGCTTATAGGAGCTAAGATCTTTACTTTATTAGATCTTAAAAAAGTATATAACCTTATTTAGATTAAGAAAGGCGATAAATAGAAAACCGCCTTCTGCATAAGATATAGACTTTATAAATATTAGGTAATACCTTTTGGATTTACGAACGCCTTAGTATTTTTTTAGAAAATAATTAACTACGTACTATAAGACTACGTAGATTATTTTATTATTATATACCTTAACGATATCCTTATCTATTCTAAGAACTTAGAAGAATATAAGGAATACGTTAAGAAGGTATTATAAATACTTTAAGATAATAAACTCCTGGTGGAACCTAAGAAATATAACTTTTATATGTAAAAGGTTATATTCTTAAGATATATTATTACCTTAGGCAGAGTCTAAATAAACCCTAAGAAACTTAAGGCGATTAATAATTAAAAACTGCTATAAAATGTTAAGTAAGTATAAAGCTTTTTAGGACTTACTAATTACTACCGACGTTTTATTAAGGATTTCTTAAAAATTGCTATATTACTTACGAACTTAATAAAGAAAGACGTTAAATTTAAATTAATATAAGATGCTTTAATAGCCTTTAAATGCCTTAAATAAGCTCTTATAAGTACACTAGTATTTATAATATTTAACCTAAATAAACCTATTATAATTAAAACTAATGCCTTAGATTATATAATCGGGGGAGTACTTAGTTAACTAGACAATATAAAGAAAAAGAGGCTTAAGCCTATTGCTTATTTTTCTAAGAAACTACATAAACTAAAACTTAAATATTCTATTTATAATAAAGAGTTTATAGCTATATATTAAGTACTTAGTAAACAGCATTAGAGATACTACTGTAAAGGAAGCTGATTTTTAGTAATAATCCTTACGGACTACTGGAATATTACTTACTTTATAACGATATAAGAACTATTCCGTAGATAAGTTAAGTACTATAAGTAACTCTCCGAATTTAAGCTTATTATTAAATACTATAGCGGAATAGATAACGGATACGCTAATGTACTTAGCAGACGCTTAGATTACTTTTAAAAAATACCGGAAGTTAAGGTATAAATACTAAAGAAAAACTAGTACAGAGACTTAATTATCCGATTAATTAACACCTTATACTAAATTAAGATAGACAACCTGATTATTAACAATATAAAGGAATACGTTAAAAACTAGGAAAATAAATAATACCTAGAAGATGTTTCTATAGATACTGGATACCTAATACTAGATAGACTTATCTAGGTACTAGAAGACTTACGAAGTAAAGTAGTAAAATTAGTCTATGTATATAAGCTTAACGAACACCGTAGAATTAGAAAAACTATATAGTAAATTGTATAATACTTTAAATTTAAAGGTATTAAGAAATAGGTATAGAAGGTTATATTAGAATATATAATATATAGATGAGCTAAAAGCTTTAAGTATAAACCCTATAGACAGCTATAACTGCTACCTATACTATAACGACTATAGGAATCGATCTTATTTAACCTAATTACTAAACTACCTCCTTTAAGAGAACCAGTTACAAAGGTACTCTACGATAGTATCTTTGTAGTAGTTAATAGACTTACGAAAATAGCCTACTTTATATTATTTAAGGAAGCCAGTAATGTAGAAGAATTAGCCTACGTGATAATAAGATACGTTATAAGCAACCATAGACTGCCAGGAGATATAATCTTTAATAGAGGAAATATATTTATATTTAAATTCTAGAAAGCACTTACAGCTAGACTAGGAATAAATTATAAGGCCAGCACAGCCTACTACCTATAGACAGACGGACAGACGGAAAGGATTAACTAAATAATTAAGACCTATTTACGCTATTATATTAATTTTAAGTAAAACGACTAGGTAGAACTCCTCTCCGTTATATAACTTATATATAATAGTATAAAATCTAAATTAACTAGGAAATTACTGTTTTTCCTAAACTATAGATTTAAACTTAAAGCTTACTAACTGCTAAGGTAAGGGGAAAATATTAAAAAAGCTATAATTAAGGCAGAAGATATAATTAAATTATATAATAAACTGCAATAATAACTTAAATTCGTTTAATAAAGGATAATTAAATATATAAATAAAAATAGGATTAGAGGACTAACCCTTTAGGAAGGGGACATAGTCTGGCTCTACTAATATACACGAGGAAATAAGTAAGTAAATATTAAAATAAATAAGCTAAGTAATAAACTTAATTTTAAAAAACTTAGACCTTATAAGATTTTAAGAAAAATCAGAGAAGTAAACTATAAACTTGAACTTCTAGAATAATAGGAAAAATAAGGAAAATATATATATTTAATATTCTATATCTTACTGCTAGAAAAAGCATAAATTAATAAAGAAACTAGAAGATTTATCTAGGATAAAATTATTATCGAAGGAGAAGAAGAAGAATATAAAGTAAAAGACATTAATGTAATAAAAATAGGAAAAGACGGTAAACGACGCTATAGGGTATAATAGGAAAAAGGGGAAGAAAAAGAAGAAATATAGGAACTTATTAAGTATTTTAAGAACTTAATAGCGCTAGTAGAAAAACTTTATTAAAGTCTAAGGATTATACTAACTTAGGATCTATTACTAATATCCTTAAATAATCTACTAACTCTAAAAAAGCAGGGATAACCCCGGAAAAACCCTCTGCTAACTGTATTATAGCAACTTAACAAGCGGCCTCCGCCTCCTTGCGCTTAACCCTATTTAACTTATCTAAATCGGTAATACCCTGCGTAACGGTATAACGCATTTTTTTATACCAACGTTTCTTCTTTTTACAAAGACGTTTAACTTTTGCATTAGCAGTATAACGCTCCTCTTCGGCTACCTTAAGCTTATCTTTTAAGCAGAAATAATAAGCAGCGATACGTTTTAACTGCTTAGAGGATAAACTATAAATATTGCAATACGATTTATTTAAATAAACATATTTAGTGTAATATAATAAGTTAGAAGGAGATAAAAGACACTTCTTATAACTATATAATATATAATAAGAATAATGCTTATCTATAGCTAAAGCGTTTCTAACTACAGAATAAAAAAAACTCTTGCGTTTTTTAGTCTTTAGATAAACGCTCTTAGATACTTCATCTATTATTATTAAGTAAGTTAGTATGCGTAAGAAGAAATAAAGAATAAGTAGTAAGGGATATACTACGAAGTAGGGATAAGCTACTTATACCTGAATAAGCAAGGTCTTAAGGATAAGACCAATAGGAGGGGGATATTGTATTACGACCTGGCTCTTATAGTCGCGATAATAGGCCTACAGGGTAGTCGGTCCCGGATAAATAACGGACCGACTAACCAATCAGGAACGGATTATTAGATTATTATAATAATCTAATAATCCATAAATAGATTATTAGAACTACGAGATAATCTACGACAGGATTATTAACCTTTGCAAATGATCTAGCCCAGCTAACTAGGTATATAAGTTTACTTTATATTACTTATTAGAATACTTAGATAGCCAGTTATTATTACAGCGTTTATAATATAATTAAATTAGAATATAGACATTTACTCTTATTCGTATTACTAGCTGGTGATAAGATTGCCCGTTACCGACCTGATCGCTCCGCCAACATAAACTATAGAACCACTCTAAGGTTTGTCCCTTGGAAACAGCTAACCTATAGTGCCTATAGGACCCGGTTCGTCACACTGCCAAAACTCCAGCTTGCAGCTCCCTGTTGGATGAAGAAATGAGCGTAGCATTGTTTGGCCGAGCAACTTCACCAACAAATGTTTTATTTTCCCAAGGCACACTGGATGCCCAGATTATCTTTGATATAAGTGTAAAGTTCGAAGCTTTGATAAACGAAGCTACTTTTGACATATTGCCTGTCTTTACGAATACTGAGGTAAATAAGTGTCTGAGATTAGGATCAAACTGTGCTAACCGGCGTCGAAGCTCAATTCAAGCAATGTAACTGTCATTATAAGCACTTTACAGTCTGATTTTGGCAATGTTAATGTCGAGAACCAATTTCAATTTCACACTGGAACAGATGGATTGGGCCCTTACCATATCAATGTCTCTTCAAATGGTGCTCAATACCAATTCCTTGAGATCTCAGTAACAATACCGTCTGGAAACACATCTCTTCCCGGACAATCTAGGTCCTCTGCATTCTTTGTCGATAGCCTTATCTTGGAGAACATAGACTAAAAGCTAGACGTCATGCTTTATATAGTCAATCTAAGTGAATGATACGACGCAATCTCTTTTATGGTAGAGATAATCGGCCTACAAGATTACAAACAGGGTAATTACATGAATGCTAGTTTTATAAAAGTACGGAGGTAGCCGATTCCCAACTGAGGGAATATTTTCTCGTCTTGTGGATTATAAACACTCCCTTGCGCTCACTTGAACGATTTAGATTGCCAATTTATATTAACACGCTACAACAACAGGTGGGTTAATTCACATTGACACACTCTCTTTGTTTTACGCTAAAGGCTACTCGCCCAAATAATCCAGCATGATCGATCCGCCAACGTCAACCAGGACATTTCTGTGCTCTCAACGACTTTTGTCTTCCATTGGACGACGTGTTTTACTGATCATTTATCTATACGGTTCACCATAGTCAGAGCGTTACAGCAGGATATAGAGTGATTAGATAAAATCTTCTGTCTTCAGTGGTGAAGATATAGTGTATTTTAGGAAGCTAACAAAGATACGAATTTTGATAGGCTGGGTAACGGCAGATATGCAAAGCCTGGACCCAAAAATGCGCCAATGAAGCAGATATATCCCCAGGTATTATACTTCAAGTCGAAATTATGGATGCTGCTAGTTATTGCACATATTTGTGTAAACCAAGAGATTATTCCCAATTCACTACTTCATAAATATATCCTGTAATGGAAACGAAATTTGCTATGTATTCTGGGCTAGCTTGCTTTATATACTTATAAGCCGGGCGAAGACAACTATGGAGAAGAATATTCTCTAAGCAGGGGGGTTCTCGTATTTCTAATACATATTGACTAACTAACAAATACTTGCCGATGCTCAGCTAATCTAATAAGCGCTGAGTAATTGCTCAACTAGACGGGAGCTTTCCCTATTGGTACAAAACTACTTCTTTGGGATAATGGTGCGCGTTGCCCGGAGCATTGTGTGATGCTTATAACACAAGCTTCCAGATACTCAGCGATTTATGCTTGTCCTAGCTTGTGGGCTGTAGACTATCCGTATGCTTATCACCGACTTTGTAAGTCCGATGCTCGGATTTTCTTGACATTCCTGATCTAATTTTTACCCCTGTAGCGATGGCCTAGCCCTATTCTTCGCTATAGGCAAATATCGTAACGTCTATATATTCCTATCCATCGCTACCCTTTCAGACAATTAGAGGTTACCAGAACAATAAGAAATAATAGTCCGATTACAAGTCATTTTCACCGGGCAAAATCTTTTCTATAATGCATTTTGCAAGCCTTTCTGTTGTATTTGCCAGTTTTGGCGCTTTGGTCTCCAGTTTGCCCACAGAACCAGCCAGTCACGCCTCTAAGGCTCTGCGAGATGTCGTTGTCTTCCCGAACAACACATGGGTTGAGAATATTGCCGTACGATCCAACGGTAATCTTCTCGTTACTCTCATCAACTTGCCTGAGGTCTGGGAGGTCGAACCGCTTTCTGGATCTGCTAAGCTCGTATACTCATTCCCTAACGCCAATGTAAGTTTGGGAATTGCAGAAGTGGGACACGACGTGTTTGCTGTCAATGTTGGAAACTTTTCGGGAACAGGCGTGGGTGTACCTGGCAGTTGGAGCATATGGACTCTAGACTACAACACTGGGAATCCGAGCTCAAAAAAGCCGGCAGGGAAGGAAATTACTGCGATTCCGCCGGCAGTTTTCCTCAACGGTCTTGCCGCCCTAACTACCAAACCCGGTGTTGTTCTTACAGGCGACTCTTTCCTTGGCCAAGTCTTTGCAGTAGACGTCTTTAGCGGTCGTTACAGCGTCGCCGTCGATGTTCCAGAGTTCAAACGCAACACAACTGCAGCACTACAGCTTGGGATCAATGGCATGAAAATCCACGATGGATCTCTATACTTTACGAACTCCTTGCAGTCTCCTCTCCTTGCCAAGATACCATTGTCTGTCAACGGGAACGCCGCTGGCCCAGTGAAAACCATCGCGAAGAGCGCGCAGTACCCAATCGACATAGGATTTCAAGCCGATGATTTTGCGCTAGATGCTACGGCTGAGCACGCGTGGGTTGCGACGAATCCTTCTAATTTTATCGTCCGGATCACCACTGCCACAGGGAAACAGCAAATTGTAGCCGGTGGGAAGTCGGACCAGACAGTTGCGGGTGCGACAAGCGCAGCCTTTGGAAGGAATTGGTACGATAAGCAGATATTGTACATCGTCACCGATGGAGGATTGGCCGACCCAAGTTCAGCTGGAGTTACA
The DNA here is from genome assembly GCF_003025095.1 of Trichoderma harzianum CBS 226.95. Classification (NCBI taxonomy): domain Eukaryota; kingdom Fungi; phylum Ascomycota; class Sordariomycetes; order Hypocreales; family Hypocreaceae; genus Trichoderma; species Trichoderma harzianum. Next base: position 1,257,061 of record NW_020209260.1, read on the forward strand.
GGTGGCAAGATCATAGCTCTTGATACTACAAAGGTGTGAACAGGCACCTGTAGAAGATGGGCGTAACAGATTTACGTTTCGCAACAATGTACTTGATGAATCATGCCAGATTTGTAATAGACATTTAAAGAACACTATATGCTTATAGATTAATAAAAATACACTCTTGAGGGATATATTACACTTGAAGCTATTTATAATGTTTGTAATGACGGTTGAAGGGTTAACTTACATCCATGCAACTGTATCCTAGGGCGAAAAAGCGCTGTGCCGTAGTGGAGGAGTCGCGCTTTTTTGTGAGTCGAAAGCACTACACTATTGTGGAAGAGTGCTATACTTGGTACAGTTAATGATGACGGGAACGTTGATGGAAACATTCCTTGTGCTGCCTGACTTTACAGGCCCCACTTGGATATTTCAGTATAAATGGCTAACAGATGCATTTGACGCCACATACCACATACACAAACATGTTCACGATAGATGCTGATTAAGTTGTTATTAAGAATTTAGCTTTACGAAAATATTAGTAGTGCTTACCTATCATTGCGCAATTAGATGACTTGATGGAATTATCGACTGATCCATCTCTTTCACCTTCTCCTATTTCCCGGCAGCTCCTATTGCTGTTCTTTAATCGTCTTTCGAAATAGCCGATCTGGTTCGCATTCCCTGGATGGTACTATACATCGCCCTGAATTAGCCACCATGACGCAGAAACAACACCCGGTATTGGTGATGCTCCACGGCGGTGGCCACGGTAACCCGAAATACTTCGAGACCCTACAGAACATGCTCCATACAGGGGGATTTAGCGCAATTTCCGGCACCAATCCCTCAAACGGCGGTACTAACTTCACCCCGGGCCAATCGTTCTACGATGACGCTGCGTATTGGAGGGAGAAGATCCTATCAGTCATTAATAATAAACAAGACGTGGTACTCTTCATGCATTCGGTCGCAGGACCCCTGGGAATTGAAGCCGCAAAGGGGCTTGGGAAAGCAGACCGAGACAAGTCGGGTAAAAAGGGCGGTGTCGTACATCTGATATTTCTGGCTGGCTACCTACCCAACGAAGGTGACCACGTTTTTTCTTTCTATGATGGTACACATGCAATCTGCCCAACGAGAGCAGCATTCCGAAATGTATGTCACATACCTAGAAACTCAAGATTTCTCTGACTTGCTAGAATTCGAAATTAGTGTCCTACTAATAGCTCGTTAGGCGAATGGAGCCGACGTTCTCGATCTTCTTCCATTTTACGACCACTTTTATTCCGATTTAAATAATGACGAACGGAACTACTGGAAACAGTATATGAGCTATCAAACTCCTGACTTTTTCATATTACCATTGACTCATGCTACTTGGAAAGACGTGCTATGTAGCTGGATATACACAGAGCTCGACGAGATCATACCCGTGGATATTCAAAGGAAAAGCGTTCTAGAAGCCGAAACTGCAACTGGTATTCCTATACCAACGTTTAGCTTACAGTCTGGCCACTCACCATTCCTAAATATGCCGGATAAGCTGGTTGAAATTGTCAAGACGGTTTACAGCGAAAATAATTTATATGCCAAATAAGCTGTAACACAAGAGGTACATGAGATTCTAGACATAAATATTCGAAGCAAAGGTAATGAAAGACGAAAATCTATATTTCTTTACATATCAAATTGCCTAACGCAATACTAACCTATTGCTAAATATTTATCTTATCCATTCATGGTGCATAGCCTCTACTACATCGTATTTATATACCCACTCCGTCATAGTTGGATCACTCCATTGATTCGGACTTTCATCGAACGGAAAGTCTTTCAGTTCTACAGCTAGAGCCACATCCCTGGCCTGCTGAACTGGCCCATCAGCGAAATGCATGATCAGCCCCTGTGCAATACTAGCCTCATGTACGGCTTTGACTCCAGGAATACGAATCTTCGTCCATTTGTCTATAATATCAACGAGATCTTCTGGCTGCGACATATGCCGTAGAGCAGCAGCGAGAGCGGCAGCGTCCTCAACAGCCATAGCCGCCCCAAGAGCCATGTAGGGAGTCATAGCATGTGCTGCATCGCCGGTTAAAATGGTGCGCCGTGATTCAGAGGCCCATCTGTCGGGGACGTCAATGGACTGGATGGGCCACTTAACGGCTTCATTTACCAGATCTAGCAATCTCATCAAGCTAGACGAATTAGCGATATAATTCTTTCTCTCACAGAGATGAACCAATGTCCAGATACAATGACTTACCATGGATCCCACCCGTTGAATTGCGATTTCATCTGTGTTAACCCGTCCGAAGATAGGTTCTGGATAGTGGATGATGGTTCAGGATGCGTTAGGACCATGTTGTAGCGCTCTCCGCCTGCAATAGGATATGCCATGACATGACGATTATGGCCCACCCTAATAGGCAATGTCTAGTCAATTTTGCCGTTCATGAAAAAAAAAAAAAAGGTTCATAATAATCACCAAAGGTTAAGAGATGGTTTCTGCGCTATCCGGCTAATCAATGGATCGGCTTTGATCGCGGCCATCGACACGGTACAACGGTATGCTGCTAGACCGTGACCTTCGGGGCCTTTGTCATTGATACTAGTCAACGCCTTTCGAGCGATAGATTTTAACCCTATAAATCAAGAAAGCCTGTTACTCCTATGATAAAATGCAATGCCGATAGATAGAGAGGGTGGGGGCTAGTTCCATACCATCGGCAGCAATAACAAGGTCAGCGTCCACAACTGTGCCATCCTCGAACGTTACGCTAGCATTGTTGAAATCGTAACTTTTCGCCTTGTGATTGAGAATTACTGGTACTTTCAGTTCCTTGGTTCGTTGATATAGAGCATCATGGAGATGTGCGCGGTGGGTGACATAATAAGGCGATCCGTATTTCTGAAGGATTTCCGAACCCAGTTTGGCGTGGCCTATAACACATCCATCTTGCCAGCGGCGCCAAGTGATACCGCTAGGTCGGATGGATTGACGTTCCAATGCCGCTTGGAGGCCCCATGAATGAAGAATGCGTGATGAGTTTGGTGGAATCTGGATCCCTGCACCAATCTAGTTTATGTGTAAGTATGAGATTTGTCCGTTGTATTGGATTCGCTTTATACTACCTCACTGAGCTGTGGCGCTTGCTCATAAAGAGTTACGTTATGGCCATCTTGCTTTAGAGCAATGGCAGCAGCCAGGCCACCAACTCCCCCTCCGATAATAGCAATGGTCAGTTTGATGGGTGAAATCGGGTGGCTGGCTGATTCATTAATCGAGAAGGGTTTTGCAGAAGTCTCCAAATTAGGAGTTACTATGTCAGCTGATAATAGCCGTTTTATAAAGTTGTAAGAACCTGTGGGATAGCTAGGAAGCTGTTATCATGAACTGTCAGTTAGAGCTTCATTGGATTGAATAGAGGAAGAGATGAAGCAGCTTGCCTTAATATTTTCCAAACAGGTGTCCATTGTAAGCTATATCAGTAAATAATATCGTCAATCTCGAAATGCTTTAGTCCACAAGAATGTCATGAGACTCAGCAATCCGAATAGAGGTAGATGTATATATATATCGCCAAATTCTGATCGAGCATGCTTCCTCATCACAGACATAGACCCATATCTTGTGGATGATTATCGGGTCACACCAGTCACAAAATACGCGTTACCAACCAACAAGATGTCAGACATCCTACAAGATGACCAATTCTCGGTAGATTGTAAGATGAGCCTCTAGAAATCCAATCTCGGAAGCCCTTTGCGAAGAAACTCGCACATCGGCTTTTGATCCGACACCGTACCACACCAGACTCGGGAAGGTCTTAGCGCGGAATTGTAGCAGCCGACTTTCGATCCGACATCGTTATTTCGGACTCCGTCCCGAGCCAGCCTGGTGATACATGGTTTAAGCAAATTAGTTTCTCCTCTCATTCGATAAATATCAGCATTGTACTAGTACATTCTACTATGATTACTTTGTGTTCGGTGGTCTGATAGTTCTGGAATCTTGGTACAATTCTTGTTCACCTACTGCTTGATACCCTCGATAACGGACTACTTCAGAATTAGAGTTGCAAATAGCATTATGTATCTGACAATATGCGTCACATGTGGCTGAGTTGGATGCACACATTGATTGCTACCACTACGCCTAGTCAATGTGACTTTGTATAGCGAAGTGTTAATAGGAAAATATTATTCGGCTAAAAAGTCGTTACCGATGGAGAGATCTATCGGTAGTGAATTAACCCAACTATAATCCAGAGGCATCTGATCAAACTCAACCTCAGGGAAGAGAGTGGTGGTCGCAGTAGGATCACCCCAAGTCGATAAACTCGGAGGCTCCGAGTAAGAATTCGCTTCCCCCATGATCTCTTGGTTAAGTAATTGCAGTGAAGTTAAGCAAAGCTTGGCAGATTGACAGAACTGAGAAAGATCTTCTATCATAATAAGAGCACGGTGCCAGCATCTGTTTACCGACGCTGAAGATGCAGTGCCTTGTCAGGCCTTGAATCGCCGGGCAGGGATGAGGACAATGGAAGCCGTATAAAGAACTAGTGAATGATCGGTCAATAAGTTTGGGAGAAATAGAAAGATTAAGCAAAAAGCATGTAAAAAGATGTATGAACTCACAAAAAGTTTGAAACCACTACGCAGGGAGTGGTTCAACGGGAAAATGAGGAAAATTCTCTTTGCGCCAAGCCCACACGAGATCGATCATTGCAATAGCACTATTGATGCATCTTTGGGCACAGGGAATCCCCATGTCACGAGAAAGAGACGTTTCATACTCGCCATTCGCTGAGTCGAGCCCGTATGCCTCCGATGTTAGTAGAAGAGCCAAGATCGGCCGAAATAACAAGATACGGATTTGCAAATAACTAATGATGTTAGTCTTCATGTCTCTGGTAAAAGTTAGGTCAATGGTCTCATGATTATTCACCGTAAATGTAACACATTTGCTTGCCGTATTAGAACAGGATCGTCTTTGTCAGCAACGACAGAGTCAGTGGGCCGCGTTTGAAGACACAAAGGTAGCGTCTCCTTCCAGTGACGCAAAGAATTATCGATTCGTAGTACGGTATTGAAGTCAAGTATGTCGAGGCGAGCTTGCGGGCTGAGATCAGAGCGGGGAGCAAAAGAACTAGACGGATCTCAAGAGTAGACTATCGCTAACATATCTCCCGTGATTGAATAAAGTTTCATCGATTCGGAAAAAAATTCCATCCTCGAGGCATAGCAGTCCGACAGTGGCCTTTTTGCTCTATCAGCGACAGAAGGTGAAAAGACATGATCACTGCCATCGCTTTGAGGTAATGGGACGGCCATTGAGTCAGTCTTGCTGATTGTCGTGGGACGGCCTTGTGTCATGGAAACCATACTACAGAATTAAAATAAATCTTCGCTCTGCATGCCTCTGGGTAGAAAGTCGTGTTGTAGGAGTAACTTACCGGTCTAGAAAGACACAACCATGCCAGAGTCGTTGGCTGAGTTTTCGATCACTCTCTTTCTCAAATCGGAGGTATGCTGGCTCTGGTAGATGCAAGCCGATAGACTGAGCGATACGAATAGCCAAGCCAATAACCACCCAGCATCGATAAGACGATTCTGTACTCTGTAGATATTGTGCAAGAAGAAGACACGCTTGAACGAGTTCAAGAGAACCACCCCCAAAGGAGCTCATCTGAAGCAACTGTGCAGCTCTCCGAAAGAAGATATTTGCGGCGAAACTCTGATCAGCTACGGACCGACGCCGGAGTTGACAGGTTAGAGCAAAAACAGCATTCAAAGAACAGAGTAGTATATGGTTTGGGCGGCAGACACGTTCGTCTTCTGTCGACCATAATTTTTTATAACACTCTTGAAAGCTTGCGCGATCAACAAAGGGGTATAGAATGTGAATCTCATTCCAGTACAGGTTCATCATATCATCTGCCGCGCCCCGCGAGGGTACCACACATAGTTCTGCCAATGAGTCTAGCCGCTGTGGAAACAGCAACTCATTTTGTTTGTGACCGGACAAAATGCCAACGCCAAGTCCAGGTAAAGAGAGTCTTGAGGCCACAGCATCCTTTACTTGCTTAGTGAAACTTGCAGCGCTGGAGCTGCCCTCTGGGTAGGCATGTTCAGATGACCCATGGTTACCCATGGCATCGACACCTTCAGCTGGGTATCTTGGTGAAGGGTAAAACTCAAGGCTGCCATCCTTTTTATTCATGGAGATGGTGTTGGACGGTGTGACAGGGGTGGTGAGAGCCACTGTGTGAGACTTTGTATAAATTGTTTCCTGGTGGATATAAGGCCTCATGAGTTATGATGAGCTGAGAAAATATGGGAGCATGATGAATTCATACATACATTCTGTTGAAGCCGCTCTTCTCCAGAATATCTCGGTGGTGGGCTCAAGGGTGATGAATTTGCTGGAGGGGAGGCGTTCACATCCTCATGCACTTGAGAAGCGACAGGCTGACTTAAATTAGTCGCCGCAGCTGCTGATTCAAACATACGCAACCGACTCTCTAGAGCTGCGACGTATCTACGTATCATGTCAGACCTAGCAACACATACATGCAAAGATGATAAAAGCATAAGTACTCATGAGAATATGCAGTCTTGACACGCTCGGGTTTGTAGACGCAGTTTGGAGCCGGTCGTCGGCGTCGACGACAAGCGCCGCATCCTGGATTGGAATGATCAGATATTAGCATCAAGTGTGTATCTAAGTACGGCCTGCCCTTCCATTCAAGACATTCAGAAGGGTTACTAACGGGGCTGGACACCATCGCATTTCACTTTCCGTTGTCGGCACTCTTCGCAGGCAACAGAGATTTTAGGTCGTTTGGGCCACCGTTCAGCAAAGCTTTCGAACTCTCCATTGTTATAGGCATTTAGATCAGAGGCTTTGAGATTGTTGCTCTGGTCTTGTGTCGCGGCCGCCGATGCCGAAGGCTGGGGATTATCCTCTCCCATCATACTCAATACTTGCTGATAAGAGAGAATAGAACCATACGTATAAAAGTGTGGGCGAGTAAGTGCAGTTTATGTTGAAGAAACAAGGCTTAATATGATTGCATATGAAGAGACGCTAGATATGGTAACTGAGAGCAACGAATCTCAATGGCTGATCTCCTGAATTATAATGTAGAGGTAGCTCGCCTGGAAAGTCCGGGGACCCCGCACGCCACAAACTGCTAAAACAGCCGCTAGCTTGAATTGCATTATACAGAGGTAGAGAAATGCCTGGTAAGGATAAATCTGGATGTGTCACCCAAAGGAGGAGTTTTCTAGTGACATCTAGCTTGTGGCATAATGATTATCCGTTGGGTATAGATCGTCCTTTCTCTGCTATACGAGACAAGTAAACCCTACATGCATTTACCATTCCCATTAGACTATAGCTGCGTAAGTGTTTTGCTGAATATTCTAATTCCTCCTGTATTGAGTCATTCTGCGAAATATTATCCAATTTTTTGACAAGTCCAGGTCAGACCGAAGGAACAGAAGACTTAATATCCTACAGCCTTGCTGGGGCCCGTTGTAGGAAAACTACATATATGTACTCAAAACGCCGTATAACTAGCTTCCAACGATATGGAGATGTTTAAATCCAAACATAAATAAATCATAGCATTAGGTGTCAATTGATTTGATATCAATCTGGCATATAGCTGATATCATAGTGTCCAATGAACTTGGACTTGGAAAGGAAGCTCGGCTGCTTCCCCAAACTCTCTCCACACTTTTTCATCTAACATGCGATGCTTCACCTGGTTGGGGCCATTAAAACTCGGGGCGCTCCCGAACTTTTTAGTGTCATACCCTGGATGGCTGGTTATGAGTATACCTAATGTCACGATAAATGTAGTCCGCACCATAATAGTTGTAGCTAAGTTAATTTTTTTTTTTTTTCGTACGGGCCATGCAGTACAATCTGCGAAATGTTCGGACTCTAATTCGGTCGTCGAATGCTATACTAGAAGGGGTTGCAGATACTTGTGGGAGGTGGGCATTTACTTAAGTCAAATAGTAAAGGATGATCACATTTTTTACATACTACTCTTTCCATGACTGTGTTCTATATCTCGATTCAAATATTACACCGCGTCAATAGTAGGAAAAATCATGTCCCAGCGCAAGCTTGTCACTAGGTGTGAGACAGACGCCTTCGGGGAGATCGAGGTGAGTCTTCTCTTGAAGCTTTGATCCAAACAGATACCGCATGATACTACGTAGTCAATTTACATACTCATCGGACAACCATTGATGACAGGTGCCGTCAGACCGCTACTGGGGTGCTCAAACACAGAGGTTAGTGTGTCAAGGTGCCTATTTGCGATCGAAAGACACTAGAGTACAAGTTTACATAGCAGCAACCAAAACCTGATGCACATATATTTATTAACTGAGCTATATAGATCACTCAAGAATTTTGACATCAATCAACCGCAAGATCGCATGCCAGCTACAGTCATTAGAGCCTATGGATTGCTCAAAGGCGCCGCTGCAGAAGTTAATGTAGCACACAAAGCCATTGGTAGAGCAATTTACTCTCATTTGAACCAATTTCTTCAATAAAATAGTTCGGAAATTAACGTGTTTATATCAGATAGCCACATAGGGCATGTCATCATGCAAGCTGCCGCCGAAGTGTCGTCACTAGCCTTGGTCAATCACTTTCCCTTGGTTATCTGGCAAACTGGCTCAGGTACACAAACCAATATGAATGCAAACGAGGTCATTTCAAATCGAGCCATCGAGATTCTGGGCGGAAAACTCGGCTCCAAGTCACCTGTGCATCCGAATGACCATGTGAACCTTTCAGGTTCCTCTAATGACTCATTCGCCACGGCTATGAACGTTGCCACCGTCCTGGATCTCAATGAAAGGCTTTTGCCTTCACTTCGCGACTTTGGACAGGCTTTAGAAAGCAAATGCCATCAATTCAATAACATCATTAAAATTGGACGTACCCACCTCCAGGATGCCGTGCCGCTTTCGCTTGGGCAGGAGTTTTCGGGCTTCGCAGCGCAGATTGAGAAGTGTACTTCTCGCATTGAAGCTACTATGCCCGATCTCCTCGAACTTGCAATGGGTGGTACCGCCGTGGGCACTGGCCTCAATACATACGAAGGCTTCGCAGAGCATTTTGCTGAAGTTATGAGTCGTAAGACAGGCCTTGGTTTCAAGACGGCACCAAATAAATTTGAGGCTATCTCTGCAAATGACGCAATCGTCAGCACCTCTGGTGCTCTTAACGTTCTTGCTTGTGCGCTCTTCAAAATAGCCCAGGAAATTCGCTTCGAGGGCAGTGGCCCACGATGTGGCCTAGGAGAGCTCAAACTTCCAGCAAATGAGCCTGGATCATCTTTTATGCCAGGCAAAGTTAATCCCACACAGTGTGAAGCGCTGACTATGATCTGCGCGAGAGTGATGGGCAATCATACTGCTGTCACTGTGGGCAGCATGAGCGGCCAATTCCAACCCAATGCTTTCAAACCTCTTATCATAAGCAGTGTCCTTCATTCTATACGACTTGTCAGCGATGGTATGAATAGCTTTCGAAATAATTTGCTTCTGGGCCTCGAAGCTGATCAGGCAACCATACAAGCTACGCTGCATAAAAGGTATTCCCATCATACCAATTCATGTTGAACCTTAGTAACATCCGGTGATCTATTTAGCTTGATGTTGGTAACAGCTCTAAGTCCCGTCATTGGGTATGATTCTGCGTCTAAAGTGGCCAAATACGCTCACGAAAAAGGTATCACGCTTCGTGAAAGCGTTATCGAGCTTCGGATGCTCTCTGGAGAGAAGTTTGATGAAACTGTACGCCCAGAGGCAATGGTATTTCCGGCAAAGGTTGCCATGTAACTTTAAGAACGAGATATCTAGATCCGAAGTTTTAAGGCATCATCAAGAGTTGACGATGCATGGATTCAATAGCACTTGTCTACGCCTATATCTGCAGGAGGACATGGAAGAATAGCCATATGATCATCTATTGTCACTAGGATATCTACTTTGCTTTGTGACGCATCCCATAAGTCACCTCAAGAACTGTTCTGCAGTCTGAAACTGCATATTTAAGAAACCTGTTGGAATTCCACTGGTGTATCCTCCTGATGCCGCCAGTCAGCCAACTTGAAGGCATCTAGTTCCATTACTTTGTTGTAAACCCGTTTAATAGTAGGATACTGCTCAATATCTACGCCATATCGAACAGCATTCACAATAGCTGGAGCCAGCAAAACATCGGCCAAAGTCAAGAAATTGCCGTATGAGTACGTGCCAGCCAGAGGAGCGGCCATGCTTTCAAAAGCTTTCAACCCGGCATTCATAATATCGTAAGCCCAATCCTCAGCAGATCCCCCAATGGTGCGTACCCTCTTGAGAATACGTTGATTGGTAGGCGGCTGAATATCGCAAGCAATGAGCTGTACTAGCTCTCGTACATGAGCTCGCCCTGCAATATCCTCCGCAGGAGGCATAAGCTGAATGTTCGTATTTCCTGCTTTGCTTTCTTCAAAATATTCCAGGATTGCAATGGATTGCCGTATATGGACTTCGGTCTCAGCGTTCTGGATGACAAGCGTAGGGACAGTGAGATTCGGATTAATGCTCTCGTATGATTCTGTCAAATGCTCCGACTTAGGAATCGCGATGTATCTGAATTAAATTGGAATACTTCGCAATCTTGCCGCCGTTCGAACGCGAGCAGTACTTGTTGAGCGGAAGTAAGTATACAAGATGAACTGCGGTTCTAATGCTGGAGCCATATTGACTGACGTATGAAGGTATAACAATTCGTATTTTCAGCATAGAAATGAAGCACAACATGATATCTATTCCGTGGGAAGCAGACGTAATGATTGAATGATATAAATATATATGCAAATCTTTTGATAGCAATGTAAGCAAGCACCACATATTCGCAATTGCATGGTCAATTAGATAGCTCGGCAGATGCCCGAGTTCCAGTCGGCCGAACCCCGAGTCGAGAGACAAATTTTATTCGCTGCTCGGTGTCATTATATGCGTAAATTTAGGTATTTTCCATCATACAAATAATACCACCCAGCATTAAGTAGCCTGAATATTTCTACCAGTAACGATGTGCAAGTCATCTTCCCGCCAATGCTATATCAATAAATCTCGGTGTTAAGCCTAGATAATTGGCCGGATCACAATACCAATCTATCTCAGCATCAGAAAGGCAAATCGTTACATCTTCTCGTTGCTTCAGTGTGCTGCTCAAATGCTGGTTCTTCTGTACAGCTTGGCGACAGCACTCATATACAATATCGTGCGAGCGTGCTCGACCATACTTCTCGTGAAGTGCCACAACTACGTGCTCTGCTGCTACCAGCCCGCGTGACAAGTTCAGATTATGTAGCATCCGATTCTCGTCTACTCGGAGACCTGTCAAAACTTCTTCCGTATGTTTTAGTGCCGCTGAGCAATAGGTGAAACTTTGTGGGAGAGCTGCCCACTCAAGCTGCCACGCTCCTGATCCCGCTCGTTCAAAGTCAGACGGAACAGCATCGAGGGCCAGCCCAGCTTCTTGACGCAACATCTTGCTAAGTGCTAGAATGGCCTCACTCAAAACAGGATTATTTTTGTGCGGCATGGTGGAAGAAGCGCCTCTGTGTGCCACGAAAGGTTCGGCCACTTCGCTGACTTCAGGGATTTGCAACAGGACGATCTAGAGGGAATAATTAGCCAAGATCTTTAAACTTCAATAAGTTCTCCCAGAGTTAAATCCGCAATCATACTTGCCACATACGTCGAGTGCAATTTTGGCGAGAGAACCGCCTATCAATGCCAGTAGGGAAACTACCTCTGCGAGCCCATCTCTTGCAGCGTGCCACGGCATATTTGGCTGATAAAGACCCAATTCTTCAGAAATAGCCCTTACAAGCCTTAATCCTTCCGGTTCATGTTCTGTGGAGTCTGCGACAATACCACTCAAAGAGGCTAGGGATCCTGAAGCACCACCGACCTGAGCTAAGAGAAGACGAGGTTTAATCTGTTGCAGTCGTTCTGAATGTCGATCCAACGATGTAAGCCATATGGCTGTACGATAGCCAAACGTCGATGGGAGAGCATGCTGCAGATGAGTTCGCGCAACCATGGGCGTCTTCCGATACTGATGAGTGAGTGCCACTAGGCGATTTCGTATGGTGTCCAATCGGCTACAAATGAGCTCCAGCGCATCTTTCATCTGTAAAGAGCGGGCTAGATCCATGACATCGTGCGTATTGAGCCCTCCGTGTAGATACCGAGCGCTCGTTTCATCTCTCACCATAGCACTAAGTTGGCGTACGAGCCCCCAGACAGGGAGGCCAACTAATTCGGTTTCCTGCTGGAGCCGTCCACGGTCCAATTTAGCGGCATTGCAGTCATTGGCAATATCTTGAGCTGCTTGCTTAGGGATAGTACCTAAATTGGCCTGTATACGAGCGAGCGATATCTCGACTTGGACCATGCGCTCTTCGAACGCCGTATCACACATTATGAAACGCATGGCATCGTCGCCAAAGATTGTTCTATACATGTTTGAGTCGACGGCACTGATATTAGACGAATCGGCCATTGCGCCTTGGTGTCGTATCGGGATAGACATTGTGCTGGTGCAGCTGAGTTTCCTACAGAAGGAAAAGTCGTAAAGCCGCAGATTTCCGTTAAAATTGTCTTGAAACTAGTTTCTCAGATATATCAAGCTTTACCTTTGCTCTTTTTCTTCATGGTGATAGTACTGCATAGATCTAGCCTTCCCTATCAGATGACACTGCAGGAGCCCGAAGCTTCACCTTTTCGGATGATGAGTTCCGTGGTAACTTTCTCGGCATCCAAGCGGGACGGGACTAATTGTCGGCATGCTTATTGTCGCTGCCGAATTTTCTTAGTAATAAACTCGGCTTTCTGCTCCGAAAAGTATGTACTAGGAAATGTTCCGTACTTCCCGCTGTCAAGGAAATGGATCGTTGTGAGACGCAAAGCCTTGAGACAAACTAAGAGGTCGGGAGCTACCCGAGAAAACGATGCGAATTCGACTTGTTCGATAATGGGCAAAGGTGTATCCTCAGAAACGGTTATATGCCGAAGGAATCTCGCCCTCTGGCAGCAAATCCGTGATGAAATAATGCTTCAAGAAGAAGAAGCTCGATAGCATTCAAGTTCTGGTCGTCATTCTGAAACAAAGCGATAATCCAGCTGCGAATCTTTAACATTAACGATCAATAACGGAAAGCAGCGATGTCTAACTCAACTGATCAAAGCTTACTCTCAAAACTGCCTAGTCAGAATGCGGAACCACTGTGGACCGTCATGCATTCTATGGTGAAGCCGCTACCGAGTCCTCGAGCGGTGCCATCAATTTGGAGATACAATGACATTCACGCCTTGCTACTTGAGGCTGGTAGAACTGGTCCAGCTGAGAAAGCTGAACGGCGAGTTCTAATGCTCGTCAATCCCAAGCTTGGTAAATATTTTTATTCATGACATTTGGTCTGTCGTATAACTGCTTCTGACCATTCATAAAGATGCACCATTTACGACAGACACACTTTATGCCGGATTGCAGTTGATCAACCCTGGCGAGGTTGCTCCTGCTCATAGGCATCGATCTTTTGCCATTCGATTCATCATTGAAGGCTCTGGTGCCTTCACTGCTGTCGGTGGCAATAAGGTCTATATGGAACCGGGGGATCTGATACTTACACCAAAGTGGCAATGGCATGACCATGGTCATGAGGGTGATGCGCCAATGATCTGGCTTGATGGGCTCGATTTGCCTCTATATCATAAATTACCTGTTCACTTTGCTGAACCTTACACAGAACCAAGCTATCCAAGCAAGTAAGTTTGTTCTGTTTGGCAGCGTGTATTCCATTGTCAATGCTGATAACGACTCAGGCCTGTAGTGGATAGCCCTCTCCGGTTCCCTTGGGCTCAGATGAAAGCAAAACTCGACGCTTCATCCGCAAATTTCTCCTTAGAGGAATATCATGACGTTGCAACTGGCGGACACATCTCCTTTACCATCGGTGCTATGGCTCTTCGCATAAGCAAGGGATCAAAAATTAGTCCCAAGCGTGACACATGCTCTTTTATCTTCCATGTCATAGAGGGACATGGCAAGACAACAATTCTTGGGAACGATCGAAGCAATGGCGAAACAGTTGCTTGGTCCAAAGGTGATACCTTTGCTGTACCTGCATGGAACCATATAACTCATGATGTTGCTACCTCTGGAGGAGATGCATATTTATTTATATTGACTGATAAACCGCTTCTTGAGAACTTGGACATGTATCTTCTTGACAGCACACAGTCTTAGGCGGTATTTGTTGCTAAATAGCATGTACCTGGGGAGGAATTAATACCTCGCCACATAGTATTCAATGAATTTTCTTCAATATGCTTTACTATTACCGCATTACTTCAAAATTCGTGTAGTGTTCCACCAAACGAAAACTAGTGACTGGTCATACTTTTTGAAGTCGAAGTTGTGATGACATCGTGTTCAGATCACATATCAAGACAGCCATACCATCTTCCCAATAGGCATTTTATGTTTATCTCACCGTTGTTCTTAGTTTACAGTAATGACTTGCACTTTCATATTACGTAGAAACTCCAAACATGGTACTACGACACGAGGCATCCCTAGATGAGATGAACTTACACAGACTTGCCAGGGTGTGCAGTAACGTGCATGTAAACATGGTCCAACACGCGAACTATTGATTCATAGTTACCAGTGAATTTATAATGTTGCACCATTGCGTTGGTAACTGTCTAAGCTTCGAAATAGTAACTGAGATTGTTCATACAAAAACCATTTTGTTTTCCATAATTCCTAAGCCACCAATTTCCACTTTTACCACATCTCCGTCTTTCAGATAAATAGGCACCGGCTTCATACCTAATGCGACACCGCCTATACCATAATCATTAGTGAAAAGTGGTTCCTGATATAAATGTTAGGGCGGGATTTAAAAGACATACTTGGAGTTCCAGTCATAATGAGTGATCCTTTTTTCAGTGTAGTGCCTTGACTCAAAAAGCTCACAATCCGACGTACGCCGAAAAGAAGGTCAGATGTATTTGAGTCTTGCCGCAGATCATGATTCACGGTAGTCTCGAGGGTTTGTTTATCTGCCGCTCCAAGAACTGTTGGCGAGACGATCATTGGTCCAATAGGAGCAAATGAATCAAATCCCTTGGAAAAGCACAATTGAGGGACGTTGCCGGCATATTTGGGATCTCGTTGCCAAATACGACATGAGATGTCGTTTGATGCCACATAGCCGGCGATGTAGTCCAAAACTCTTTCTTCAGGAACATCAATAGCATCTTTTCCGATAACGATTGTCTACATAAGACGTGTCAGTAAATTGGCAAAATGGCCCTACTAAGGCGTCAATTGACTAACTAATTCTCCTTCATAGTCCAACGTTTCCTGGGCGATGATAGGAATTTTTATATCAGCATCAAAAGTCGCCAGGCATGTGTTGGGTTTGATGAATAGCGATGGATACGGGGGAGGAGTCCGCCCGCCTTCTTTGACTGTCGGGTTATAACTCAAACAATTAGCATTAATTATTACCGCACGATCAAGGCAATGGTACCCGTAAAAACTTACTGTGCTGCATGTAATTTAAACCCACACAGCGAATAATGGGCACTTGATCATATGTTAAGGGACAAAGCAATTTTTCCACTTGAAGATACTCAGTCGTCAATGTTGCATCTGGGGAAAGTGGATCTCCTTTGATAACTTGAGCTTGAAGCTCTCCGGATTTTGCAAGCTGTGTAATCTGGCCTGGGACTTGACCCGGCGCGAACACAGCATTGCCATAATAGATGACGCCGTTCTTCTCAAACCGGATTAGATGCGACCATGGAAATGAACCTGCCATTTTTCTTGGTGTGGACGCTCGAATGTCGTATACAAAACAACAAAATTATGTACACCGGCAGTAGAATTGCATTGATGGGAGGTCAAGATATGTATATTTTGCCTGCCTGGTTGCTTAATATCTTCCATTGAGAAAGCACTTCCATCTTAATCTGCTAAATCTCAATATTTTAGTCATATTTGTAATCTGCAGCCATTGCCTTGCCGAAATTCACTTGTTGGTTGATCATCACTGATTAAGGCAAAGAGATCAAAACCTCGGAGCTCGGGTCCGGGTCCGAGTTTTCATTATCAAGGCAGCTGTGTTTGCGGAGAAATCCCACTTCGCGCCAGTTCAACATCGGTCGGCCAATAACTCTTTTATGAAAAGTCGCATTTTTAAAGTAGTTACGTACCTGTTTCTGCAAACATGCTGCTAGCGATGTAACGTCAAAGAATGTGTGCGCTGTCTGGCCCGTACAATGTGCGATCATCAGTTGGCACGGCGGTCGCGTTCGAGAGAAAGTATTCTACGGTAGATGCTATGTGGTCAATAACGACGTTGCAGCTCCATCTTTCGCGGTCGAGTTACTACTGAAGTTCTCCGCGTCTCCAAGAGCTCGGTAACGTTGTCTTGATATTGGGGGTGGCGACGGGATTGAACAGTATCGAGGCGGCTACATGGAGAATTGGGCTTTGAAATGGGATTTGTAAGAAATCACATTTCCACATCTCTTTTCGGATATGATGACCGGCGGGTCGCTTCTGCACAGCAGAGGGAACAGTTGATGAACCAATTACCATGCTCCATCGATATCTATTCTCGGCCGCACCCGATGATATAGGGTTATATAAACATGCAACCTATCTTTTGCAAAGTAATCTCCGCAAACGGATAGAAGCTTGTAAAACTCTGTTGTGATTTTCCAGTACAATATAGAGATTTAAAGATGCTCCAAGATATTGTCATATTGTTGAAAGAGAAATTCCTCTACGCAATACCCTTCATCATCCTAGGATGGTGTTTGCATATCCGCTATCGGCACGGATTTAACAAGTATAGAGGGCCGCTACTCGCATCTTTTACAGACTACTGGCGATATCGGTACACCAGAGTTCATAGAGATGAGATACCGTCCGTTGCTCTTCATGCCAAGTATGGCGACATTGTTCGAGCTGGGCCGCAGAAGCTGTCATTCGCAAATCCAGAGGCACTAAAAGACATATACAGTATAAACAGAGGATATGTCAAGGTCCGTGTCGGAATTAAGTCACTATTTATTTATTTCAAATTCTGACATCATGTATATTATCAGTCTGAGTTCTACTGGGTGGCTGCAAGTGTGTCCAAAGGAACACCGCTTCCTTCTCTATTCTCAAATCTTAATGAATCATTTCACGCTCAGCTTCGACGATGTGTGAATAATGCTTTTGCCCTCAGCACATTAGTCCAGTATGAACCTTTGGTCGACACTACAGTTCATCTCTTTCTAAGGCAGTTGAATAAACGATTTGCCGGTAAACAGGGCACCGAAGGCGTCATTGACTTTCCGACTTGGCTACAATATTATGCCTTTGATGTCATTGGAGAATTGACCTATAGCTCAAGACATGGGTTCTTGGAATCTGGCCAAGACGTTGATGGTATTATCGCATATTTAGATAAGTATATGAGCTATCTTGTTCTCGTATGTGACTGAACCCTGACAACTGGATCTTCTTGACTGCTAACATCAAGTTTTATTAGGTGGGCCAAATGCCTATTCTAGATAAAATATTCTGGAAAAATCCCTTCTTTATGTGGCTCAGCCGCCACGGCTTATATGACGACACTTTTCCAGCTGTTCCCTTCGCGGTAAAAGCAATGAGACAACGAACAGACTCAGATCGCAAGCCGAGCGATACAAATGGCGTGCCAGACTTGCTATCCAAGTTTTTGAATGCAAAGGAACTTCACCCTGATGTTGTGGGTGATAAAGAAGTCTTGGCTATGGCGCTCTCCATGATCTTTGCTGGCTCAGAAACCACCGCAATCTCGCTGAGTGCGGTCTTTTACTACTTACTGAAAAACCCCCGATGCCTGTCCAAGTTATTGGAAGAGATCGACACGGAGTTGCCCTCTGATGATTCTGACGAACCCTTCTCTTCAGTGAAATTTGCAGACGCGAATAAGCTTAAATATCTTGATGCGTGTGTCAAAGAAGCGTTTCGGATGCATCCGGCACCTGCATTTGATATGGAACGCGTGGTTCCTCCCAACGGCAGTACGATATGTGGGGAGTTCATTCCCGGAGGGACAATCGTATCGTGTAATGCCTGGGTCATTCACAAGAACAAAGGTATCTTTGGCGAAGATGTTGACGTATACAGACCTGAGAGGTGGTTGGAAGACGACCAACGAGTGAAAGTCATGAATTCAACTCTGTTCCACTTCGGGCAGGGCGCACGTACGTGCATTGGGAAGAACATCAGCACTTTGGAAGTTTACAAAGTGGTACCATCTATCTTGAAGAGATTTCAGGTAAGATTTCCTAGTTGATTAAACGCGGTATTGAGAGTTTTGATGAGACGTATAAATCTAACACAGTATCAGGTCACGCTGAATGATCCAGAGCAAGATTGGAAAATAAAAAATGCTACGTTTGTAAAGCCTTCACATTTTGATGTCCGGATTAGTCTACGGCAAAAGAAACACTAGATTTAGTTTAAAGAAAAAAAAATTCTTTCTTTCTCCCCTGCCTTTGATAAATGAGGAGTGTTTTTCTTTGTCTTTTTTAACTCTCTCGGGCTGTAAAGTGGACTTTCATCACGTTGTGACGGGCAGGTCGCGAAGTATACCTAGAATTAGCATTATCGAGTTCTATTTCACGTTTCAATTTTGGAAATGGATCATGGAACCAACAGAGCGACCATAGGTGGGCTGCTTCTGAAGAAGAACTTTCTAGCGGAGAGCGACCTTAGCAGCACCGCCTGTGTCTGGCGCAAATGAGAAGACTAGACCAGCTTAGTGGAGTACTACTCATCGTGGATAATCGACCGGCCATCATACAAGGATCCAGATCTCATGCATGTATACAGTAGCAACTGTGAAAGGGCGTACATCAATGCCGTCCTGGTTTTTGTCTGTAAGCTGTGTTGTGCTGGCTGTCGAAACTATTCCTTGGGATGTCTCAAAAGATCATTCTACTGCGTCAGAGCCACTACAGTGTGAAATGGCGGGACCGCCTTGCTACTTTAACTTGCCGATCCATGGTTGCAACAGCGACTTTCCTGCTCGAAATCGCGATTGAGCGCACACTTAGGTAGTTATAAGAAGTTAATACAGAAATAAGAGGAAGAGATTAAATCGAGGTTGCAGAAAAACGCACAACAAGCCACAATGGCTGATACTAATGTTTACATGGCAATGACTACGGTGGGTCATTGTGTTCAATGTATTCCTTGGCCTAGGGTAATATTCTCACGACTAAAGGTTACTTGGAATAGTTTGATGTTCAAATTTTCTAAAAAAGAAAAAATACCTTGAACATTCTTTTGCTTTTATTGTGTGGCAGAGCGTTGGTAATAAGGCTTCTTATAATCCTGTGCGGAGTACGGAGTACGTCTTGAGAAGATGTGATTCAATCTTTTTTCGCCTCTCATTTCAACGGCTGCCGGAGATCTAAACGAGATCACATTTATTAAACTCGCACTTTGTAACACGGAAATTGATTTATTAAATAGAGCCAAAGATGGCTTTGCTACTCAGTCTTATAAGTGAGATGAAGAATTGGACATCTTTTGTCTCACGGCTTTACCCGATGATTGTGAAACCTTTCTGGGCGGCAATGGCTGCGTGATTCTGCTTGGTAGACGAGAAGAAACCTGCCATCGGATGATCACAAGCATTATGCTGTAACATTAGCCTAAACTGAACGCTCCATAACCATAATACAAAGAGTGCAACTGGCAGAATTAGATTGCGGTACACAATATGTGTACCAATATTGCATTACTACAGATTAGACCCCTTCTTTAAGGTGGCCCTGACCTCAGTAATGACGAATACAAGCAATCTTGAAATACAGCCTTCAAATCTAACGATTGCCTGTTAGCAATTGACATTCTGAGAGCACTCATTTACCACGACTAATAACTTGTTCTCCAGCTCTGTGTGTAAATATTCATCCAATCCATTTGACGTGGGGCTAGTCCCTTTATAAGAGGTATCACGAAAAGGCTATACAGGGTTTGCAGATACTCGGGTTCGGCTCTTCTAACCGGCAATACTTCCAGAATAAATGATGTGACATTTGGGATTTCTGCCTTCCCATCCGGATGTGATATTATAAAGAAGGGCCTGTAATTGGTGCGCATTAGAATGGTTAATATCCCTTTAGCCGCCACGGGTACAGAAATGACGTCCCATGCTCGTATCTACAGGCGGTTATGTATTGCCTATGACATTAGAGTAGCTACGTTGTCATAGTATTCTTTCCCAAACACTGCCAATTCAGGGTGATATTAGTGCCTTCAATAATATCCTGCAATATTTAAGCGATGCACCGTTATAGTGAGCAAGCCCGTTGTTGACATTTACAGTGTTTTACTTGTCCGTTATAGGTCCTAGCATATGTGTATAAAATGCTCCCGCCCTTCCGCACAAATACATGGAAGGCGGGCTCTTCATCAGTTATCTCTTTCTTCCATCTATCTGTAAAAAATCTGTTACCATGAGAATCACAGGCTCTGAAGTGAATAGCTGGCTAGCCGGCACCATCTCTTTACTCAGCTTGGTAACGGTGGCCAGGGCATCGTGTACACTCCCATCATCATACAAGTGGACATCAACGGGCCCACTAGCAACCCCAAAGTCCGGCTGGGTTTCTCTCAAAGACTTCAGCGCCATCCCATATAATGGCCAGCATCTCGTTTATGCGTCCACCGTCGACTCGGCAGGATCCTACGCCTCAATGAACTTTGGCCTCTTCTCAAACTGGTCAAGCATGGGCTCGGCAAGCCAGAACGCGATGAATAATGGAGCTGTTGCTCCTAACCTCTTTTACTACAGCCCAAAAAAGATTTGGGTTATCGGACAAGAATGGGGTGTATACCCGTTCAACTATATGACATCCAGTGACCCTACGAACCCAAATGGATGGTCTTCACCCCAAGCCCTATTCACTGGGAGTTTGCCCGGCACTGGCCCTATTGATCCGGCGCTTATCAGCGATGGCACAAATATGTATCTATTTTTTGCGGGAGATAATGGTCATATTTATCGGTCCAGCATGCCGAACTCGCAGTTCCCAGCAAGCTTTGGTTCAAATTACACAACAATCATGACTGCTGCTACCAATGACCTATTTGAAGCGGTACAGGTTTACAAAGTTGATGGCCAGAACCAATACCTTATGATCGTTGAGTGTATTGGATCGGTGGGGCGGTATTTCCGCTCTTTTACTGCTAGTAGTCTCAGTGGTTCATGGACAGCGCAAGCTGCGTCAGAGAGCAACCCCTTCGCTGGACAGGCTAACAGCGGAGCATCTTGGACTAATGATATTAGCTCTGGCGACCTGATCCGCAGCACAAATGATGAGACCATGACCATTGACCCTTGCAACTTACAACTGCTTTACCAGGGCATGGCTATCGGCTCTAGCGGGGAGTATAATCTCCTGCCATGGCGACCCGGTGTCCTCACACTCACCAACCCTGGCAGTGGCTCCGGAGGATCTGGAGATGGAGGATCCGGAGATGGAGGCTCAGGCACGGCGGGTCACTGGGCCCAATGTGGTGGTCAAGGATGGACAGGGCCTACTACTTGCGAGGTATGTAACTGTGCGTCTTCAGGCTATAACAAATATTGACAAATCAACAGAGCCCCTACACATGCACTGTAAGCAACCAGTGGTATTCGCAATGTCTGTAAGAAGGTAATCAGAAATACGAAAGAGTAGATTCTAGTATATTGGCCATGTTGTTATAGTAGTAACGCGAATCTGCTTATCTTATGGAGAACATTTCCGAAATATGAAGTGCCTGATGAGGAGACATATGGCCCTAATGAACTAAATCACTACTAGATGCACTACGGCCTTGTTTCATAATACATTAATATGTGTGTTTTGCAAATGTCGATATAGGTTGATCAATTTCCTGCTATTGAAAAGTGTATTGAACTTCAGATACGTGCCTTAAGTATTAAATCTGTCAACTCGTAGTTATACTCTATACGCTACTGGCACTCATTTAATCCTGGTTGAGTGGTAGAGAGGAAGTGTAGCCATCTTGGGTGTAGCGGTGCCTCAAAATGAGAAAGAATATATTGGATGTGAGAGAAGGAGAGTGGGCCGGACACTGACTCTCTGAAACTCTTCAAGGAGACTTTCACTGTCGTATTAGCCTACCTGGGTCTCCGGATTCATATATTAAGGGGCAAACATACGCGTGAGTAGTCTTGGCAGAGTCCATATGGTGGCAAGTTGCTCCAGTTGCATCATCAAGACTCTCTCGGAATGCTCAATGGAAGAGTGAGAACCCCACACCAACGCACTAGCTGACTTCTTGTGCACATCAAGGAAGATCAGAGCAGCGAAGATTATCATTGATATCGCCGGGTCAACTCTGAGGTTGTGTGAACTGTTCCACTGCTCTGATATTGACGCCAGGTCTTGGCACGCCTCATAGACCCTCTGCCACCTTAAAATCCATTCATCGTCCTGTTCCCGTCTGTAACAGTTTATGACGGAGAGAAGAAACTGCACCAAGTTCAAGTGGAATAGTGTGACTAGCCTTGCATGGTGATCGGGCCCTGTCTCATTCGAAAACGCATTCCTTCTGGTGTTGAGGTAGTTTGTCGGTAAAGAGAGACGAACTGCCGAGAGATGTCGCTCAATATCGTCTAAACAGCGAACCTCTGGCTGCTGTTGAAGGCTGTGCACACGTATAGCCCGCACCGCCGCACGTAGGAGAGTTGTAGTGATAATATGGAAATTAAACGAGGATATTTCCCGAGACTGAGAGGATATGATAGATATGGCCCCCCAGAGGCTGTTATGATGCGATGACAACAAGAAGTTTTCGTGTACTGAATCATGCTGATCCTCTATAGGAGCTCTTCCAGGAACTTCCTGCAAAAGAGAGGTATAAGCAAGTGTTTCGTCTATCAGATAGGGAGTTCCAGAAGATAGATTGGCGTAGGAATCTAGGCGATAGATGCACCACCATATCAGGCGCCATTCCTCCAGCTGGCGCTCTGTCATTGTTCTCCAGCTGGGATACTTCGATTTGATAATCTCTAGACGATCCAATCCTGTCCACATGGCCATGCGTGTAAGTTTCCCGATGCGCATCCATGCCTGCCTCCCCGGAAACTGGTGGAATTCGTAGAAGGCTAGAAGACAACTTTTGCGAAATTGGTCGATGGATGGTGAATTGCCAAACATCTCCTCTTCAAGTGACCCTGCGCTCAAGATTTCATCAATGCAAGAATCAATGTCGAAGGTCGCAGTAGTGAATACGTATCCAGTCAGCTTGGCAGTTATCACCACTATTGTCAATATCAGATCGTGGCTGTATACCAAATTCCTGCAATCAGAGAGAAAGTGGGAGTTTATGAAAATCGGAATCCCTTCATGAATGTTGTCAAGATATGCCTCCAATCTGTTGGAATTGCAAGAATCGGGTTAGTCACGAATATGACCTGTCCACCAGACGAACGTACAGGTAGCTTTGTTCCTCCACGGGAATGCTCAACGAGATGGAGTCATCAGATCCTCGGGTACTTTTGCCAGAGGATGTCGGCTGTAGGGGCTCAGTATATCCATACCAATTAGAATTGGCAACCGGAGAAGGCGGAGAAGGCTCCGCCGCTGATGATGGAGGGCCAACCGAGGGACGTTGATCTATGATAACAAGGAAATCATCAGCACAGGATACATACTACGATAATAGTCCATTTGAAGTTCCATATCCTGCATGGTATAGGCCATAAATGTCAGAAAGGGTTAAGATAAAACTTAGCAGCGTACGGTCATGGTCGGGATGATTTAGCGTCTCTTTCGGCGAACGGCGGCTTCGACGAAAACCTCTTGCAGGTCCAGGCCTGCGCCGCGTGTACGAGTATACACAAGTATGCCCATGCTCGGAGCAGCGGGAACACGTTGGTCGCTGGGTATCACCTGTGATACGCCCAAGTTTCGACGAAAAGATCAGCAAGGGATTAAACAGCGACCAAGCAAGAGACGATTTTGAAGACACTACACGTACACTTTATCTTCTTCCTATAGTGTTCCTTTGTCAAAATTCACTAGGATGCAGTACAGGGAGTAAGGATACGGCCGTTGAAGGCGGGCTCACCGAATGCAGCGATCACAGACTCGGGAAATCGAAGTCCGGCTCCCGCTAGCCGATGAGCGTGGTGTATCTGTGCTCTCTAACGAATGCGAGTTGCCGGGATTGACACAATCGATCGAGTCTGGTTCAAGGTTAAGAAGCGGTGACTCCATCATGCACCCCAAAAGCCAGATCGCAAATCTTCCGGGTCGTTGAGCCCCTATACTGTAGGGATTATCACGGTCACCCAGTTCTGCGTATGCACAAGGAATGTTGTCGGACGAATTGGAGCCAACGCGTTAGCCCAATTTAAAGATGCTCCGAGGCGCCGCTTTCATTACATAAGTGGGATCTGCCTTCAGATCTCATTTAAGCATATCTCCACCTAAATTCTGTTGAATGGATTCATTCTTGGAGATCTTCCGAAGAAGTTGCTCCGAACTGCTTGGTTGGTGGCGAGAATAGATGTACACAAGATGAGAACGGTATATATTCTCTCGCAATTTCATTACCAACTATCCTTTTTGAAGGCATATTGTGATATAATCGCCTCGTACCACATCCCGCTCTAGAATCTTCCTCGACACCATTTTTTTTTTTGGCATTGCCACCGTCGACATGTTGCCCTTCTCGCATCTTATTCACTTCCAATGTGATGAAGATGGTAAATACTTCTTTGCTGACCTCGGCGATAACGCCAACGGGCCGCCGCCTCCAGGGACAACACTGGGTGGATATCCTTCAATAGACCAACTCATTAGCAACACTGGGAAGAAGACTGTAACAATACGACGGGTATGTGTTCTTCACGACTTTAATTAAAAGCTCTCTCTTAATGGTCTTGCGCATTGCCCCTCATAGCTATTAGCTCCGCTCCCGCAATCCGCAGCTCCGATATACTGCGTCGGCCTCAATTATCGAAGCCACGCTAAAGAGGCTGGTGTATGGAAACTTCTCCCCTCCGAACAAGATGAGTTCATAGCTCTTTTAACAAGTATTTCAACCATTAGCTCGAGATACCTTCGTACCCTCCGGTCTGGACTAAGCCAGCAGCGACGCTTGCACACCCTGATGAAGATATCCCAATTAATGACTTCTGCGCCAAGAGTCTTTTGGATTACGAGGTACGTATATGTTATAGACCAGTCTCGATAGCTGAGCCTAGCTAATGACTATTTTCTTTTTACGAAAAGGGTGAGCTGGTCTTTGTTACGTCGAAGGAATGTAAAGATTTGTCGCCTAAGGAGGCCAAAGATTACATTCTAGGCTACACTGTTGGCCTCGACCTCTCTTGTCGTATGTTCCAGCTTCCCAAGAATCAGGGAGGCCAATTTTATTTCGCCAAAGCGTTTGACAAGTTTGCACCTATCGGCCCGTCATTAATCAGCCCAGCAATCTTTGGCAACGGCGCATCATTCACTATCACTACCAAGGTCAATGGCCAAGTAAGACAGGAGGCAGAGTTTCAGACGGATATGGTATTCTCTCCAGAGCAAATCTTAAGCCATATGAGCCAAGGTAAATAATTACTGCGAGTTTTATGAAGGCCATGAATTAATCAGCTCCAGGCACCACTATTCCTGCCGGCACTGCGGTTATGACAGGCACTCCAGCAGGCGTCGGGGCCTTCATGAAACCCAAATCTTTCTTACAAAATGGTGACGTGGTAGAAGTCGAGATGGCGAAAGTTGGGGTGCTTCGTAACAAGATGAAGTTTGAGTAAGCCATCAGGCCCAAAAACAATGGGCACTTCAGACTCGCTGCTAACAGGATTGGCGAAGAATAAGAACATGGACATGGTTCATCATATACTTAGAGATGACTGCAATCAAATTATTTACACGGTGGATGTGACAATGATAAGATTTATCCTGCTATCTCGGATATCAGTCCCCCATTTAAACAATTAAGAACCCAACTGCCTAGATATACCGTAGGTAATTAAACAATACACTTACCTGCCTGAAAATATTTGACTATAATATGAAGATGGAGAACATCGAAGTATATATATTCATTAATTCTTAGTAATATAGGCGGTAATGTCGAGTTAAGTGCTGAGTTGGGGTTATAACCTTGGCGGTGCCATGGATCGCTCGAGCCTCCTGTCAAAGCAGATGTCTGATAGCGTGAGATAATGATATAGGTAGGTTCATCACGTTAATCCCTGGTGGTCTGGAATCTACAGTCGATTAATGACAGTGTGGCAGGTGACCGCAAGCTGTGTCACATTGCGCAACAAGCGAATGCCGCCTCGCTGAATTACTTCACTCGGCACAACTACAGAAGAGATGAGCGCTTCCCTGGAGCAAAAGTTATAAAACATTCATGCCGTAATGAGAATGTAGACAGAGAAGATTAGTTAGATTGACGACTAAATGGATATATGCAAGAGCTATGTTAGACAGCCACCCACGTGTTGCCTACTTCTGAGGAACTAGTCTCTTCTTCAGTAGTGAAAGAGATTGCTCTAGCTCCTTGACATTCTTGCAGCAGGAAAAGACAAAAAAATCAGGGCGTATGATGGCAAACCGTGTTGAACGTCCGAGGCGATCCAGATATGCATGACCATTCTGTTGAGGGCTCATTCCGGGCTGCCCACCAGGATGCATTGCTGGCGAGAACACCTGGATTTGCTCTCCGCTGACGGATTCGACTGGTTTGATACATTCGCCGCTGTAACCTGGACTGAGCAGCACAATTGACGATGTTGATAAAACGGCTGGGTCCATTCCTGAGCCCTCAACAGCCTCTTTTGCGTCTTGGTAAATTCGGCTATCATCAACACCATTACATATAGCGACAATCGTGAAGATGCAATCACCGGATCGCAGTAGTGTGTCTGATAAGATGGACACGCCTTTGATCGACTGCACATACATCTGCATGAGTCGAGCGCCGCCGTGACTGTTCTCGAGAAAAAGCCCTCCTTGTACGTGGGTGAATCCACGGCGCTCCACGATAGCTTGGGGGTCTAGAAACTGGAAAGAAAATTGGTTAGACTCGAGAAACATTGCTAGATGTAGCAGCATGCGGAGCCAGATTGATGGCTCGTTGTTACACAAATAGCCGTTTAACATTGTAAACTTGGCTGCATCATCCACGCTTTTCCGCCGCTCAAGAGCCCAGGAACCCAGTATGTTATTGACCAGTGCTTCGCCTTGAGACTTGGACCGGAGGAGCAAGGCAAGGCGCCACGCCAGCTGATGCGCATCTCTCACGCCGCTTGCTATACCCTGACCGGCGAAAGGGGGGAACACATGCGCCGCATCTCCAATAAGAACGACATGTTTGTGAAACCAACGATTGACGACTTTATGAGCGAATCTGTACGGTCTGCAACGGAGGATCGTGATACAATCCACAGGAAACGGTATGGGAGAAGAGAAATCGCACCCTCGATCGTCATCCCTTTCTCTCGTGATCATAGGCTTGAGATGCTCCCAAAACAGAGACTCTGCATCCATAGAGTCATCCCAGTCGGACTGACATAGCTCATGCCTCCACATCCTCTCTTTAGGTGGACCAAATCGCCCCGTTGCTGTTGCCTTACCGGGAGGGCCACAAAAGTGCCACCCTTCTGGCCAGAAGAGGTCGTATACCGCTTCAGGAGAGTACCCAAGATCCCACAAAGGATAGGTCGGGTGTGTCTGTGGCGTTGGAATCGTAATTTTTAAATTAGCCGCAATCCAAGTTCCGTTGTACGGATATTTTCCTTCTTCCTGAATGATGCCCGCGGTCGGCTCCAGAAAGTGCTTTCGTACAATGCCTACTTTGCCATCAGCGCCCACTAACCACTCACTCCTAATCTGATGGCTTTTTTCTTGCCCGTCGATGTACTCGGCGCTTGGCAAATCATCATGTGTTATTTTTATCACACGGCAGGCTGTTCGGAGGGTGCAATATCTAGAGTTCCTCACTTTCTCCCGAAGTGCGCTCTCTGCAAAATCCTCACGATTAGAACTTGGACGGTATATCTCATGCTAGACGAACAAACCTAGCCGTGGTTGGCTCTGCAAGATTCCCTCCGGTACTGCCTGCTGTAGGACATCCCGCGTGCCGATGTTCATACGATAGTATGGCTTCGTGCCGAACGTGGATCGATGAAAACTGATCTTATGAACCTCTTAATGTATCATTCGGTCAGCTTATATCACCCAAATCCCCTCGAAACGTGGCCGTTTACGGTACCTACCATGTCCGATAGTAGATACCTCATTCTCTAGTCCCAAGTCATAGAGGATCCTCACAGCGTCTCCTGTGAGATATACACCCCGAGGGTCTGTAGTCACTTCACTGTCTTTCTCAAGGATGACAGACTTTCCTTTGGTTAACAATGATGACGACGAGAATACACATAAGAACCTTACTCTGACTTGAAATCTGGCCAGTGCAAGACCAAGAGCCAGGCCGGAAGGCCCAGCACCAACAATGAGAACTTGTGTTTCTTCCATTGAGTACTAGGTAGTTCTCATATGAGACTAGGCTGTTTGTATTGGCCTTGCTCATAAAATTTGATGTTCAATAGGAGTATTTATGTTAACATTTCACATTACCGTCGGCAATCTGCCAGTCGTGGCGCTCGATCCCCGAGTCAGTTCCACGTCTACCAAGATCATATACCCACGCTATAATGGACTTGCGAATAATCTTTGGGTGTATTTACTCAATTGATCAGTTACACCGCGGTATAAATCTTGAGAATAAATCCTTCCGACAAACCTGCAACTAGACATAATGAGCTAATGCCCTTGCTAGAGAACGTGCCGCGAGAAACACGCATCTGCGGAGGGATTGAGCCTGGCTGATGTTCCGGATTGCGGGCGCGCTACTAGAGATGGTCCGCGGAATAACTACATGTACCCAAGGCATGTAAACAGAACCACACACTAAGGTGTAGAGAGTATGCACACTTAATATTTACGGCATTCCATAGGGCGTATAAATATTGTAGATGCAAACATGCCAAAATCTCAAAGGCTCTCTTCATCGGCCTGTAACATGCCACCTGCCTTGGAAATTGCTATTAAGCTACTGGAAAAATTGCCAAGACCTCTACGCGAAACCATCATGCCAGACATGCGCATCCCGCCAATATCGAATAATCCTTCCAAAGTACAACTCGTTAGGATAGCTCACGTGCATTTCGAACATCCTGACCTGGAGAAGTTCAGCGAATTCGCAAAGGATTTCGGGTTTGTAGAGGCTCACAGAATAAATGGCAGAATTTATTATCGTGGTTACGGGAGAGACCCGTTCATCTATGTCGCTTCACATAGCCCGGATGGAAAACCGAGGTTTCGCGGCCCAGCGTTTGTAGCTGCATCGCAAGACGAGTTTAACAAGGCTACGAAGCTAGATGGCGCCATCATTGGGTCCTTAGATGAGGCTCCGGGTAAAGGCCAGATCGTCACGTTCAATCGACCCGATAAAACCTTCTTCCACGTTATATACGGTCAGGAAGAGCGAATAACGAGCGCGCAGGAACCGTCGGCAATACATGACCAGCTGGGCCCATTTAACAAGCCGTTTGAGAAGCCGAGGCGAGGTAACTGCAATCATTGCTTGCACGGCCTACATCATGTTGTTTTTGCTAAGGAACAACTAGGCAAGTTTCAGCGCTGTCACGAGGGACCGGCACTCGTCCATAAGTTAGGTCATTTTGGCTACGTGGTTCCTGACTTTGATGCCGAACTGGCATGGTACACCGACAACTTCAACTTTGTGCCATCTGACATTCTCTATCACTGGGACTTTTCGAACATGGATGTGTTGACGTTTATGCATCTCGACTTGGGTAAGGAATATTCCGACCATCATTGTTTCTTTATGCAGCGAGCCGAACCACGCGTTAAGAAGACGTTCCTTCATCATACATCGTACGAGGTTGAGGACTTCGACACGCAGCTTATTGGGCACAACTGGCTGGCAAAAAAGGGCTGGAAGAGCGTGTGGGGGGTAGGTCGTCACATACTCGGCAGCCAGATCTTTGACTACTGGGCGGATCCCAGCGGTTTCAAAATAGAACATTACGCCGACGGAGATGTGGTCAACCAGGACACTCCTACAGAGAGAGATGTTGTGGGCTCATTTTCTATTTGGGGACCCGAAGTGCCTAAGGATTTTGGAGAGAAAGGAGAGATTGCTTGACCTTACTTTATTCATAATTAGCCGCGTTTTATTATTTATATATATATATGTGTGTATTTACACTAAGTATATCACAAGTCTTTCTTCTTCAAAACTGCAATTAGATGATCCGCACATCCCAGATGTTCCTCTCCAGTAGAGTACTTCTCGTACATCAAGTCGGCCCACGCTTGAGCAACCTGCGGCTGAGACTTGGATAATGCACTATCAAGACTACCACCTAGGATACCTTCTTGCGATCGTAATTCCATGAGCTCTAGCGTGTCGGCGAAGTTGTCGGCAAAAAAAGATCTAATATCGCTCACTTGCGTGTGAAAGCTATGGACGTTCCCGACCCCGGGCTTGAACTTCTCGTATCGACCGTCTTGAAGCTAAGGCAGGTTGATAGGGGTCAGCTGGGCCAACTAAACAGTGGAGATGAAAATACACATACATATTTGGCATAGAACTCCTTCTCTGCAATGAGTCTGCTTGGATCTCTCATCGCAATATCTCTCAGATGCGCCGAAATGCTTACGAATGCTACAAAAAGTACGCCCTTAGGCTTCGCCAGCCGCACAGCATTAGCGACAGCATTTACTCGCTCCGATTCCTCTACCAAGTGATATAAGGGTCCCAAGAGCAGTACAGCATCGTAGATACCATGTCGCAAAATATTCGGGTCTAGAGCGTTTCCAACTGCAAGGCTTTGAAGACTTTTCTGCCCAGCAGCGTTACGTTTGTCTTGCTCAACTTGAGCGATCTGGATTAGCCCGGGACTAAGGTCGACGAGATCGACTAAATGTCTTTGATCGGCGAGGGCAAACGCATATTTTCCAGGACCACCGCCAACGTCAGCAATCCGCTGGGGTGCTTGGGGAAGGGCTTCTCTTATTGTGCGGAGAGTCACCAGGAGCTCTACAGGATGAGTGTCGAGGCGTGAGAGCTCGCCGGCGCCGAGAATGTTGTAGAGGTTGGCTATGTCGGTGGGGGAGGTTGGCATTATGAGAGCAATTGTTGGCAGAAGAGATAATAGCTAAGAGAAAGATCATGGAAGTTTGCACAATAGGAAGAGCCAGTTGGAATCGAACAGTTCATTGACTGCTCGTTTTAAATCGCGACATACTGTGGAGACGTTTTCTGTATACGCTGGCTACAGTAAAGAACATGAGGCATATTCCAACTTGCTGCAACTAACATGCTCGCTAACATGCTGGCTAACATGCGGCATCCTTCGAGCTTCCGAAAAGGTTAATACGCTATATTGAGTAATTTCTAAACCCCTGATTCATACAAAAGACAGGTAAACAAGTTCTCATTTATATTAGCATAGTTAATTAAAAGTCGTTGAACGGCTTTCTTCCTTCAGAATTAATCCCTTTGGTAAAATATTTACATTGAAGCCTCCCAAGTATAGAAAGTGTTGTAAAGACCAGAAATTGACCTCAAGAAAACAAACCACCTGCATAGTAACGCTAGTGCTAGAACTTCTGTGAGGATGTTCATGATTAACGACATTAGGTTAGATAATACAAATAGCAATGTTTAGAAGCATTCCTATGTTATCTACTCTTGCATACCAGTAATCTAGCCTCTACATATTCCCTGAATCACTGGGTAATTGATGCGCGTCTAGTAAATGGCCGATTGTAGACATGTTGGGGTAGCCGGCTTCCAGTGCCTGCGCCCAAGCTATTTCACTTTGTGCCTCCCACTGAGCCTTAGGCGCCGGAAGTGGCAGCATGCGAAAGTTATCAGTGATGGCGATAGTGGCTATGGCTTTTGACAGCAACTATGCGACTCATGAGAAACCAGACACAGGCAGTCCTTTAAGCTGCAGCCCGTTGGTAAAGAAACTGACCGTCGCTGAGACTCTGTAGATCTCCATTCATCCAAGTCAAACTTGGGTTTATGCTTTCATCTCTTTAGAATGGCTCAAATTGCATTTTCTTCAGCTGATCACACAATGCCTACACCAAACCTTCTATCAGTGAAGAAAGGAAAGAGATTGGAACAAGACCCACTTCAAAAGTCAACAGCATGGTTTGATTCCAGTTCTGTGAATGTTTGGCCTCGCCAACGACGCACATTATTATATAGATCAAATGAGCTTGCATGGCCGCCAGCAGATCGTCTTCCGCATAGTTATGGACCTATGATATGGAAAGTTATTAACAGAAGGATAAAAAGAACAAGAGCGAGGTAATCCCCTACCTCTTCAAGAAATCGCTTCTGCTCGGATTCAATTGTTCTCTAGAAATGGTTCAATGTCCATACTCCTAGAAGCAAATATTTGCGCGATCCTCATACATACAGCCAGAGGTTCCGACAAAGTTGGACAGTGCCGGAGAGGGTGAATGAAAGGTGGAAAGTTTTCTCTTATCAGCATTTTCTCGGGGAACGCGCGCAATCCTCGCCAGAGCATTGTTGCGCTTTGTTGAGCCAGTGGATAATGCATTTTCAACGGCTGTAAAAACCCAGTACTCGTGAAGACCTCGAAACAACTTGTCGGCGGGGTGCTTATACAAGGTACCGCCAGTGAACTGGTATAATCATCGGTAAGAATCGTAGTTAGAATTGCATCATCGCCATCACTCGATGGCTCGGCCGATTCTAGCACGAGATGACCGTCTTTATCAATAACATTGCTGGCTGGAGTCGTCATAGAAGACCAAGTACGTTGATCGCTCGAACGATTTTGTTCAACATCTTTAGCAGGTCCAAGAGCTGGGTTAGATGTTGAGGGGAACGCAGCGGGCAGTCGCTCGTAGACACATTGCAATTTTTTTGCAACGCAACGTGCGCAGCAACTCTCAAAGCTACATTTTGATTTGGCCTGGTAACACTCCCAGCAAGAGCGGGATCGGATCTTGGGACGGTTGCGACTCCGTCGACAGTACGACAAATGGCGTTCAAGTGTTACCGCTTCAACGCTTAATATGAGAGAGTGTGATCCACGAGTGTAAGTCACTTACCAGAGGTAAACGGCTTGGAGCAAATGGGACAGATACGAATCGATTCAGGGAGGGCATCCGGGGAAAAAGTTGCAAACGACATTTTGCTGTCTTTGTGTTGTCATGGTTGATTGACCAACAACATGATTCACTGTGTTCTCATTTCAGCTTGGAGTAAAACGTTTGCCCGAATATTACACTAAACGCGTCGAGGACGGAATAATAAACCCCCCGCCTTATTGTAAATGTTGAATATCATCACTGTTACCCAGAGCTACCCTCTGTCCCAACAACAGACAAGAGGCTGTGTAGATCACGACGTAACTGACCGGCCGGGAGATTGAAGTATGCATGGCGGCTGCTCGATCTCCTGAAAGTCTTTTCGGTACGGCCAAATTGGCCGTCTTCCTCCCTCATGCCGGACGGGCTCGGAGCCAGCATGAGTGAAAGTGAGTCCTTCATCATAGCCGCTAGCTATTTTAGTCGCGGCGACTTTCGCCGGCTTGGTGTGCCCATTTGGGGGGGTGGATTTCAGGCCCCAACAGTTCAAACCACGGCCTCGGAGAAAGATGTCGAGGTAAGTCCTTTATGTGATGAATACACGAAGAGATTATTATAAAAATAGTGTTGGTTAGATAGTTTGAGAGATGTAATTCGCCTTGGTGAGAGTATCCTCTACAGATCATAAGCCGAATACTACAAATTGCGACTTTTCCTCTTTTACTACCTATACCACGGTCATACAAAAAGGTTGTATCTCTATCATACGTCTCTTGAAATGCATGTTCATACTACAAAGGCGTCAAGCCATATTACGGACGAAGTAGAAGTCAACAACCGTACCGAAAAAACGACCGATGCTTTAATGGTAAACGAAACAGACGAAGATACCGCGCCAACTTCACCACGAAACGTCCATGGACTTAGATGGGCCCTTGTTTGCATTTCAATATATGTCAGTCTAATGACTTATGGATTGGATATGACCATTGCTGCAGATGTCCAAGCAACTATTATTGTGCAGTTTGATAGTGTCGACCGGCTAGCCTGGGTTGGAAGCGGATTTTTGCTCGGCTCGGTCTGCTCGATTTTTCCTGTGTGGGTGCACCTTCAACTGGCCGCACAATAACTTTGCCCCCAAAAACTGACAAATGCGCAAGCGCCGCCTTCTACACTGCCTTTGATTACAAATATCTTTTCATTGTATCAGTGTCTTTGTTTGAAATCGGGTCAATAATTTGCGGCACCAACTATGGACGCGCTTATCGTTGGGAGAGTAGTTGCTGGAATTGGAGGCTCAGGAATCTACATCGGGTAAGTTGCTCTTTAGAGACAGGGAAGGCCTGTTGGCCACCACATTCTGGCTAACAACTCAAAGTACTCTCAACTACTTAACGGCTCTGACTTCTAACCAGGAGAGGGGGCGATACATGTCCTGCATTGGCCTTGTATGGGGTGTTGGAGCCATCCTTGGACCCGTTGTTGGAGGGGCTTTCTCCCAAAGCTCAGCAACTTGGCGATGGGCTTTCTATATTAACCTGTGAGTATACACCGCTCCTTATTGCTTGTCACCTTGAGATCTCATCGAGTGCTCCTGTATAGTGTGATCGCTGCACTTTGTGCGCCAATCTATATCTTTTTTCTTCCATCCATCAAACCCACCGACTCAGCTAAAGTGGGCGCCATACCTGCTATTTCCTCATTCGACTGGTTTGGGTGGATTCTTAGTACTGGCGCTATAGTTTGCATTTCCTTCGCTCTGACAAACGGAGGCAACATCTGGCCGTGGCAAGATTATCGAACGATTATCTTTTGTGTTTTCTCTGGAATACTGATCATCGCTACTGCGGTCCAACAGAGGCTCCATCTATGCACAACCGTCGAAAAGCGACTCTTCCCACCCCCGCATATCATCAAAAACCGCACCATCACGCTTTTAAATATACAGACTGCGGTAACTATCGCCAACATTTTTGTTCCCCTTTACTTCATCCCCTTGTACTTTCAGTTTGTGCATGGGGACTCTGCTATTGATGCAGCAGTACGCCTGCTCCCCTTTGTTCTGGTATTTGTAACCATAAGTCTGCTCTCGGGAGTCTTCTTCCTCGGATCAATTACTAGTAAGTGTCACTCATCTTGCCTGCGGACAATTTCTCGTACTAAAACCGACTCAAGTTGGGTGCTGTATGCAGCTTCGGCGATATTCATTAGCGTGGGCGGTGGGCTTATGTATACAGTTCACATCAATACTGCTTCAGCCAAAATCTACGGTTATAGCATTTTGCTAGCTATTGGCAGTGGGCTGAGTTCTCAAGCGGGATATGCAATAGCTGGCATCAAAATTACCTCAAAAGGCTGGCCTACCATTGATGTCCAACGCAGCATCTCCGCGCAAAACTTTTAGCAAATTACCAGCAGCTTACTGACTCTGCTAATAAGTGGTCAAATTTTTCAGACCTTTGCAGTCAGAAATCTGATGTTCGCTCTCAGAGACCATGGTTTTTCAGACGCAGACATCCGAGGAGCGGTAGCTGGTCTACAGAGTTCTCTATTAAAGAATCTTGACCCGCACCTCGCTGCAAAAGCAGCAAGTGCTGTTACGGAGGCGATGCGCCCAGTTTATATCCTAAACATTACATATGGCATCATTTGTTTCTTAGCGTCACTGGTGATGAAGAAAGAGCGACTTTTTGCGAAGCGTCAGATAGCCATGCCCTGATGTTGCCAAAGCAGCAGGGTAGCATAGCCGTTGTGGGTTCAATCGAGATGCCAATTGCCGCCCTCACACCATCTCGCCGCATTGCGGATGCAATACAAAAATGTCAAAAGTCTGAACTGGCACTGTTAATCCTAGTCCTGCTGTACAGTTACTACTTCGAGTAAATATCTCAAAGCACGTAAACTATTAACCTCTCCCAACGGACATTTATATCACATACTTCGACAGTAATCTTTTGAAGAATTCTCCTACATCAATTAGCGGGGCCACTCGTGAGGGAGTTAGGGCCCCATTTAGCGACGTAATGCGAGATCTCAAATCGTGCCTTGTCTTTTGCTGAATTGAACTAAAATGTGTGTACCAAAGCTCATCTTTATATCACACTCTAATCAATTGAGTTACGACACATTCTTCTTGAATCACACAGAGGCCCGATCCGATCTGTAGCAGAATTTGACACTTTGCGCACAACACAGATCGAGTAGATATAGATACAAAACTTGGAAGAAGATCCCAGTATTTATAAAGTACAGTTGGAGGCTTAATTCTCACCAGAAACGATGAATCTATGAAAAACAAAAAGGGAGTCTTTTGTGTTTTCTTAAATAAAGTACAAAGTAGTCTTTTGTGAAAGAATATCACGTTAAGAGTCAAATGAACAAAATACTAGCAGAAAAAGTAGAGCACGTAAGTCATCTCCACGACTGGCGAGTATTAAGCAATTTAACTAGCTAATGGACGCAACACAAATGCCCTGAGTGTATATTTCTGAAATTCTCGAGTCTTGACTGCCCGGAAAATATGTCGCTGCACATGACATAGTAAAATATGCATTATACTCAACTTTCTCATCTATAGTCCTACCTTTGTCATTCGTTACCATTGACAATCTTTGTGATCGAATGAGGCAAATCGAACCTTTTCTGTTCTGACCAAAATGTCGATCTGATTCAATTCAGTCATCGTGCGCGCATTGGAAAATGCGGAGGCAGTGAATGATAGGTTGTGGGGAACAATTTACTGACTTCTTCAACAACGCCTCTGACTGAGACATCAAGTGGCACAGGTGCCTGTGTATCGACTTTGGCCAGTTGTGCAGCGGTGTTGCCCATATCAGTCCGTGTCCACCCCGGGCAGATCACTAGTGATGATAGCCAGGGTTCTTCAAAATGGACTTTGCGCATGAGGTGGTTAATTGCAGCTTTACTAGCCCCATACGCTCCAGTAAATGGTGAGAGTTGGTCAACTTGAGTGATGCTACCAAGAGAACTGCTTATGACGACGAATTTAGGACAGTTGTTCTTCTTTGATTTCTTCAATAGCGGCAGACAATTTTGTAATAACGAGATGGGCGCTGCCGTGTTGATGGCGAAGTGATATGACAGCATATATATAGGCAGGGCTGTTACGAGGCCATAGTGCTGCAGCACCCCAGCATTGGCAATAACGACGTCTAGGTGATTAATTCTTTCTGGTATGCTTGCAACACCAGAAGATGAACTATTGCTATCAAGGCTGTCAATCCTGATGACAATAAGCTCGCTTTTACTTCCGCAGATAGCGTTGGATAGAGCGGCCGTAGACTTTTTGTCAAGAGGGTCTCGCACAGCCGCAATAACCACGACATTGTCCCTCGCAAGAAACGTCTCTACAAGAGCTAATCCAATGCCTATAAGATATGTCAGAATAGGTATGTGTGTTTTAGCTTTATCAGTGCGCCGGCAGGGTAAGCAGACGCGCCTCTGTTAGCGCCGGTAATCAGATAGGTGATCTTAGACATCATCGACGTATTATTGGCTTTTTGCTTTAGCCCTTCAAACCAGACAATGGTGATGGTATTAATTAGTGGCTACCTCTGTGTTTCGCGATCACCTATCATGCGTGTAGATATGTATACATATGTATATTAGCTGCAGAAGGTTTATCAGTCGATGTACTGGACGAAATACTACGAGAAAACGGGATAGTGGACAAAATGCCGAGTTATATGCATATTTTACATACGCTCATCAGTTTCACGAAAGAAATATTCGCTAGCTCCTTTAGTCGCGGCGACATTCGCCGGCTAGGCGTGTCTACTGGGCCATGCCACTTTTCGATCTCTAATGAGGTAACATCTTATGTGTAAATTGTTTGGCTCAATATTTTAGCCCTTACAATTACCATTCCTCGTTTGGGAATATGCACGTTGCCGCTATGGGATACGCAGAGCATGCTCTTTGCTGGGTTGACTAATGCATAGGTAAACATATAAAAATAGATAAATGGTGTTTCAGTACTACGTAGTTCTGTTGTAACTGCCTTGAATAGGCCACCCCTATACTTGGGTCGAGTGACAAAGAGCCCATTGAAATACACTAGGACAGATAGTGCTAGACACCTTGATAAAACACAATCAATGCTCTGTGGTCTATTAAAGCAACACTCATTTGATCAGTTGTGCTCATGGCCTCAGCACTGAATTCGTTTTGTTGAATCCCCAACCAAAACAAATGAGGAGAAAAGAAGGCACAGGTGTCGAATACTGAGAGAACTTCTCCGCCGAGTTCTCTGCTACACTCACATATAACCGGAGTAGCCGAATTGGGGCAGTGCTGTATTGCTTTTTGTTGCAAGCTTTATTACTCACCAACACGTTCTACCCCCCTGACGGCCCAAACCGATCTTCAACCCTGCTGGCGTCTTCTACCCCAACAATCCCATTGTATCTAAAATCCACCGCAATTCAATATCTGCTAGTAGTAGAATGTAATTGTAGTTATGGAGATTCTATAAGGGAGAAAACTTCCTGTCTCTTCGCAAGCAAAAGATAAGTACCTGGCACTTTGTTAGTGGTCTTTCACATACATCTCCTATTTAAAGGGAAACTTTGTTTTGATCATACCAGCCACTAGCCATCGACTCCTAAATCGCTCTAAAGCTATCTTCAACGAATGGATATTCAATGCAACATCCAGCCCCGCGGGAGGATTCTGTTTCATTCGAAAACATGCCACTAATGCCTTATACAGCATGTGTAGCAGAAAGGGTGAAAGCTTCTCGCAGTCGTGTACAATGGACTCAAATGACTCTCTCGTCATGACCTTGACTGCATGTTGAAGAGCAGATATAGTTTCGGGCGATACAAACTCCTCTCTTGGTCGCCCGTTGTCTTCCGTATCCAATCGCGATGATGGGCTGTCGAGAACAAATACTGCGCTTCAACATTTTAATGGTACGAAACCTACAGGGAGTCAGGAGCCAGTACATACATGTAACTTACTGCATTCAGTGTGCAGAATAACACTCTATTTGTCACCCCCTCTGTCTCTCCGAGGTTTATCAGGGAGAGAATAGTACGTCGCAACTGTGCAGTGTTGTGCGGCTCTTCACCCGACCTAGAAAGGGCTTGGCTAAACAGAGGTACTGCATGGGCAAAACGAGCAAATCTTCCGATGTGAACTTGGGATGACAAGCGCAGCGTCACTGCATGTTCAGGCTTTGAAAGCTGCACCATGCTGTTAGCGAGAAAGAAACCTAAGAAGACATACCCTCACACTCACTCCACTGTCCCAATCGTCATCGTTTACCGGGAGGTAACTCTCAGGGTCTGGATCCCGAGTAACTAGGTATCGCTTAGGATAACAAAGGTTCATAAATCTGTAACAAAGAATATGTTAAAACCCAGATTACGATGTCAGGGTACTAGTAGGTGTTATGCATGGATTGGGATGGGATTGTGTGCACCTATCAAGGATTATAATCGCCCACCAAACTCGACGATGTTCTTCGAGCTCGATCCATGGTACTCTAGACATGAGATCCCATGAACTTAGAGACTTGTCGATCCCGATCAGGGTACCAATACGAGCACAGTTGGCAACTGAAATGATCGCCGCGGGATATATCCCATGGCCGAGCTCGTAAATCGCAATCAGAATGGCGGCTTGGAGTGTCTGGACGGAGAATCTCCCAGATGACTCTATGTCAAAATAAAATTGTTTCGTAGTTCGATAGAGCATTGACTTTGCTACTGTTACCCGTGATGAACAGAGCTTCATGGCCAGCACTAGTACAAACAGTTCAGCTCGTTGAAAAGCTAACCTCTGCAGCAGCTGTTGTTGAAATTGCTGCTTGGATACAATAGGCATCCAAACATGGATTGTTTCGAAGAAAACTTGTGCGGTAGCTTGAATATCGCTAACGCTGCCGACCAGGTCGGCAACCATCTTCGTAATACCAACATCTTTCTTTTTGGTTTCCAGTTGTGCTAATATGAAATGATCGGGATCTAGAAAGCTTGCGGCAAGAAGATCGAGCTCGTCCAATTCAGAGAGCTGATAGTGTGCATTCTCCCGCCCTAGCCGGCTGGACGGGCTGAGCAGCTTCGCATCTGCAATAATATTCCGCGCTGATTGAGACTTGGTAGATAGAGAAACTTCACCCGGAGTTTGTCTATCTCCTCGCCGAGCTCTTTCTTTCCTTTGGTGTGGATAATCGCATGCTACCCGCCTCCTATCAAAGTGATCGGATTGTCAATTCTGAATTCACTTGTGATTAGCAAAGCTGGAACTCACTGATGGCAGAGCGTGCAACAGGGGTATTGACGATCACAACGTCTTTTCAAACGCCGACACTGATGGCAAGAAAGTGGTGGCTTCACAGGCCTAGCGGTATCTTGTTGATGCTTCGTAGTAGCGGACTGACGCGGCGGCATATTCATGCGATGTTTGGGCGGACTTGTGGACAAATAGATGGTGTTTCAATCAGATTTGTGTCTCCGCCGGCATTTTGTGGCCCGACTATGGCTCAAGTGTAATTCTGTGATGGATTACGTGACTGAATTTCGCGTCCCATCTGTAGGCATCTTAAAACGTGAACGCGAACATCAGGTCGTTGTGGTTTGCAAAGCGCAGCTAGCGAAATCCCGCTCTAAATGTCCGTTTATAAAAGCCCGTTTAAAAGTCCGCTTTAAGAGTCCGCCCGAGACTGCCGCTCCAGAACTCCACTTCCAATAACGTCTTTAGGCTTAGATGAATTCTTAGGACAATTTCGATTACTGATCATGTAAATGTCTATAGGGTATTGCAAAGTAACTTCATCCTACATAGGTATACGAGTATGCTAATAAACCTAAGGGAGGAATAAAGAGCCCACCTGCCTGGGCCCGTCTCCTTACCCGGCTACTCGTGGTACCAAAGGTTTGCTAGAATTGGGCAATTTTGACTTCCAAGATTCTCTTCCAGAAGGTATTATAGTTGTGCGGTGTCCGCTGTTACCACTATCAATTCTCTATATGGTGGCCTTGTAGAAGCACTGGGGTAATTCCTCCCTCAAATCCTACTATCGTGATATTCCCTTGTGAGTGCAATATTATCAGTACTGGTCGGCAATACAACTCCTAGATGTTAAACTTGGAATAGGCGACGCACGCCATAGAAAGCTGAACCCACAGTAAACACTCATAGGACGAGGATACCGGTCACTCTTTCTTACAAGAACCAGATTCGATTACAATGCGTGTTTACACTACGCAATGTTGGCATCTGAGACCCGCTTCGATAGTCCTCATAAAATGTAATATTAACGTAGGTAGCGTTCAGAAATCAGATGTCATGATTTGCGTTAGTTAGGTATATGAGAATACAATGAACTTGTACGCCACCACCTTGCATACCCTGCTTTAAACTCCGTTTCGAGTAGTTCATTTCCAGCGAGTTCGGGCCAATCCAGCCAGTACCGATTTCTAAGCCAACCTAAGCCAGCCCAGTAAGATCAACGACATGGTTACGAAACTGACGATGAGAAGTATTGTCTCCACAGGATCGCTCTCCACCCTATCAACCATGCACGGTCGGCGAGATGTTGACGGTAGGCCCAGGAGTTGCTAGTGCTGATAGGATAACACCCGAGCGGAAGTCTCTGGTTTGTAAGCTCAGGCACGAAGAAGCCACCTTATCCATCTGAGTAATTGTTTGGAGTAGACTGCAGAGAGTTATTCCAGGAGATATATCAAAAAGAATCATCAAATGGTTATATATAGGGGCCCCCGTTAATTGTAACCATGCGTTGGCCAAGCTCGTTCTTGTTGTACCAATATCTCAATACCTACTCCGGTTTCCAAATTCATCTCATCTCCCAAACATGGAGAAGACATCGGACAATTCAACTAGCGATGTTGAAGCCAGTGGAGAGGAGCCTGTTAATAGCGGTCAGCATGTGAATCCAAGAGACGGCATAAAAAATTCGCAATGGATCCTCACCTGTATTGCGCTATACTTGGGAGCTCTTCTATACGGTAGAGGCTCCTCAGACACTGATTCCCTGGGATGTAACAAGTACTGATATTTATAAGGCCTGGATACCACAATCGCTGCCGACGTTCAAGCGCAAGTGTATGAAGCGTTAGGACATATCGAGAAACTGCCGTGGATTGGGCTTGGATTTCCAATGGCATCAGTGGCAACAATCCTCCCTTTCGGTCGGGCATACGCGCTGTTCAACATAAAGGTATTGCTTCTTTCAAGCATTGTCGTATTCGAAGCTGGTAGCGCACTTTGCGGTGCTGCGCCAACTTCTGATGCTTTAATCATTGGCCGAGCTATTGCAGGCGTTGGCGGAGCTGGAATGTATTTGGGGTGAGTATCACCGTGGGAAAAAGCTAAACAGAGCACTTACGATATATAGGGCACTTACGTATTCATCCACCTTCACTACAAAAACGGAAGCCCCTTTATATAATGCCTTGACTGGCTTAAGCTGGGGTGTAGGCTGCATTCTTGGGCCAGTTATCGGGGGTGCATTCTCTGTCAGCAGTGCAACATGGCGTTGGGTAATATAACTACCTTCATCGTACGTGAAGCGCATATTAACGTTGTCACTAGGCTTTTTATATCAATCTTCCAGCTGCTGGCATTCTGTTGCCCATTTATCTCTTTATAGTCCCCTCCAAGAACCCTCGGCCGGATCTCACTATTAAACAAAAGTTCGCC
The DNA here is from genome assembly GCF_003025095.1 of Trichoderma harzianum CBS 226.95. Classification (NCBI taxonomy): domain Eukaryota; kingdom Fungi; phylum Ascomycota; class Sordariomycetes; order Hypocreales; family Hypocreaceae; genus Trichoderma; species Trichoderma harzianum. The sequence continues at coordinate 1,300,051 of NW_020209260.1, forward strand.
GACATCGACTGGATTGGTGCGATTATTTATGCTACAATTTTCGTGTTGTTTATGATTGTTGTCACCTTCAGCGGCTCCACATTTGCTTGGAATTATACTACATCCATTGTGCTTTGGGTGGTTTTTGGAGTGTGCTTGATAGCCTTCACCTTACAACAGGGTCTCAAGATCTTTACAACCGACGAACACCGGATCTTTCCTGTGCATTTTCTCAAATCACGCAGCCTCGTCTTACTCTATATTGCTACAGGCAGTGCCGGCGCCGCCCAAGGCGTTGTGCTCTACTACACACCACTATTCTTCCAATTCACAAAGGGGGATAGCCCTTTGCAAGCTGCTGTCCGCCTCTTACCTTTCATCTGCGTGTTCATCGTCTTCGTCATGGCTGCTGGTGCTACGCTTCCTATAGTTGGGCGATACAACCTTTACTATTTTGTTGGTGGTTGTTTCATCTCAATCGGAGGGGCTTTGCTCTGTACAATTAATGAAACCACATCTACTGGCAAGATCTATGGGTATGAAGCCCTCTCAGCAATCGGGATCGGTCTACTTTTCCAAATAGGATACGCTGTCGCTGTTGCCAAAGTGTCTCCCAAGGATGAACCGAAAGCGATTGGCTTTATCAATGTTGCACAGATTGGTACCATTGCTATTAGCCTTGCAATTGCCGGGTCGATATTTCAAAACGTTGGGTTCAACTTACTCAAGAGCGCCTTTGCCGGGCGACATCTGCCAGATGACTACATCCGATCGGCTTTGGCGGGCACTCTGTCTCCTGTCTTCTCTTCCGGCGATGCAGAGATTATTCATGTTGCTGTTGTTGCTGTAGCAGAGACAATTCGAAAAATCTTTAGTCTTGTGGCTGCGGCCGGGGCGCTTGTGGTGGTAAGCTCGCTGCTGATGCGATTTGAGAAAATAGACTTGAGCATTGTTGCTGGTGGTTAAAGGGTCAGCGGTATACCGGACGCAGTGGGATTTCAACTATATAGTTACATGTAACTTATTATTCTTTTTTGTACTCGAGCTTACATATATCTCAGCGCTACGCCGGTTCATATAGCTCTGTTTCATATTAACTTTCAATACTATTAATTACTATGTTTGCTATTAACTAAGAAACGCCAAATCGGGTTTCTGGATCCAGAATGATGAGTTCGGTACTCGGGCTCGGATCTCGGAATCTCCCTTGTGGTCATAATTGGCAATGAACCCAGCTACGTAGGCGACAGTTCCGAATGCCGAAAGTGGCCTTTAGGGCTGTATTGAAGCGTACTGGAAATCCCTATAAGTGTAACAGAGTAATTACCGTTGCATCAGTGTCCGTCTAGGAATAGGCTTTAATCTATCAAACACTAGCCATATTGTAATATGACTGCAGAATCGTACAGCACAGCCAGCGCCAATGGCTTACGTTCGCCTGATGGCCGGCCAATGCAGCAATTCCTGGTTGACACTAGGCTCTCTGCAAGAAAGAAGCTCCTCGCTTTGAGTCTCGAGCAAAAGGTACGCTATTAGAGAAATAGGAGGGTTATTTTTTTTAACAGTCCACAGGTTTCACTGCTCACCGCGGCGGACTTTTGGAGGACAAACGCTATACCCGAACACGGCATCCCAGCTATCAAGACTTCGGACGGTCCAAATGGAGCTCGAGGCGCTATGTTCATTGGCGGCACCAAGGCAAATGCTGATGCGACCCGCTGGAGGATTTTGCTAACTCGGGCAGGCCGCTCTGTTTCCTTGCGGGACCTCTTTGGCTGCCACTTGGAACAAATCTCTTTTACGCACCATTGGAGAGCATTTGGCAGCAGAGGCTAAGGCCAGGTCAGCAGACTTGTTGCTTGCACCAACCGTGTGCATGCATCGTCACCCCCTTGGCGGCCGGAACTTTGAGTCGTTCTCTGAAGACCCTCTCCTGACAGGAAAGCTGGCTGCGCAGTACATTCAAGGTCTCCAGGAAAATGGCATTGCAGCTTCAATTAAGCGTAAGTATGTCCTCCCTAACCGTCCCAAACGTATATAATGACACCCTTTAGACTTTGTTGGCAATGAAGTGGAAACAGATAGGATGAGTAGAGACTCAATCATCTCAGAGAGAGCCTTGCGTGAAGTATATCTCCGTCCCTTTGAGATTGCCATTCGGGAAGCACAGCCTTGGACGGTCATGTCTTCGTACAACCTCATCAACGGTGTTCATGCTGATATGAACTACAAAACGCTCAAACATATCCTACGAGGAGAATGGGCTTATGATGGGTTCGTTATCTTTTTTCTTTGTGTAAAAAATCCGGGACTAATCTTTCACTAGAACTGTTATTTCGGACTGGAGCGGCATCAATTCAACCGTGGAATCCGTACGAGCGGGTTGTGACATTGAGTTTCCACACTCAACGAAGTGGCGATTTGACAAGCTTGTTGAGGCCGTGAATGAGCATCGAATTGGCATGGCTGAGATTGACAGAGCTGCCGAGAATGTTCTCTGTTTAGTTGAGCGCGTTAAACCAAGTACGGACATGTCGCCTGAGCGGCCTGAGCAAGAAGAGGATCGTCAAGAAACGCGCCAACTTATCCGTACGGCAGGACACGAAGGGCTTACGCTACTCAAGAATGATGGAATTCTTCCAATCTGTCCCAAGACGACAAAGATTGCGGTCATTGGACCCAATGCCAATCGCGCAAGTGCCAACGGAGGCGGCAGTGCCAGTCTGAATCCGTACTACACAACCCTACCTCTAGACAGCATCCGTCAGGTGGCTGGAGAGGTGAAGTTTGCTCAAGGCTGCTCGATCCACAAGTGGTTACCAGTGGCTTCCAAATATTGCACGAATAGCACTGGCAACCCTGGGGTCGATATTGACTGGTACGCTGGCGACAGGTTTCACGGCGAACCTGTGGTTACTCAGCAACGCAACCATACAGACCTGTTCCTCTGGGACTCAGCGCCAATCGACGAAGTCGGTCCAGAGTGGTCCGCGGTCGTAAAGACCTCTCTGACGCCCACAGTGTCTGGCAAGCATTCCATCAGCTTCATGAGCGTTGGCCCTGGTAAATTATATGTCGATGGTCAGCTCGCGCTCAACTTATGGGATTGGGCTGATGAGGGAGCAACCATGTTTGAAGGGTCAATGAATTACATTATCGAGGTTGAAATGCAGGCATCCAAGCCGGTGCAACTTATGGTCGAGATGACAAACGAGCTACGCCCGCTAGCCAAGCAAAAGCAGCTCGGCGTTACCCATAAGTTCGGCGGCTGTAGAATCGGCTTTAAGCAACAGGATAATGGTGACTCCATCCAAGAAGCTGTTGCCATAGCCCGGGCTGCCGACGTTGCCATTGTCGTTGTTGGTCTTGATGCCGAGTGGGAATCAGAGGGCTACGATCGTGATTCAATGGATCTACCCGGTGAGCAAGACGCACTCATCAAGGCAGTGGCTGCGGCCAATTCTCGTACAGTAGTAGTCAACCAGTCTGGAAGTCCTGTTTCCATGCCTTGGGTCGATGAGGTGGCAGCCATCATCCAGGCCTGGTACCAGGGCCAAGAAGCAGGCAATGCGTTGGCGGATGTGCTTTTTGGGCTGGTCTGCCCCAGTGGTAAACTTCCGGTAGGCCGATCTTTCCAAAATAAAAAGAAAATTAATGCTTACGAGAGCTCAGACTACTTTCCCACGACGCATAGAAGACACTCCGGCATGGCCCACCTGGCCTGGAGAGAATCTCCGTGCCGTGTACGCAGAGGGTTTGTACGTTGGGTACAAGCACTACGATCAGAACCGTATTGAGCCACTATTTCCATTCGGCCATGGCCTCTCTTATACGACATTTGAGTATGGGCACCCGCAGTTGTCAGCTACTTCCATCACGCCTGATGATCGCATCACCATCACGCTGAGCATCACGAATACTGGCGCAGTGGCAGGAGCAGAAACAGTACAGTTTTACGTCCGAGACGAGAGCAGTCGATTCCCACCACCTATCAAAGAGCTTGTAGCTTTCGAAAAGGTGTTCCTAGAGCCGGGCCAAGCTGCACCAGTCGTCGTTAACCTGGACAAATACTCCGTTGGGTATTACGACGACAGCATTTCCGAATGGATCGCCGAGAAGGGCGCGTTTGAGGTGATGATTGGAGCATCCAGCGCCGATATAAGGTATGTGATCGTCTACGAATTGCGGATAGAGACTTACACTCTCAGGCATCGGGCTTGTATTCGAGTTGACGAAGATTTCACTTGGCTGTTCTAAGAGTTAAAAAAGGTAAAGGAGGATTAGCAAAGATAGTACGCACATATTGTTATTCTCTAGCCTAGAGCATTAACATTAAATTTAAAAGATCAATACAGAGATTTCATCAACTCTAATCTTGCGGATACAGAACACCACCGGTCTTCCTAACCTCATCCATGATGGCAGCTATTCTACGAGTCTCCGCCAAGGGCATAACATCGCTCTCTAGCTTCCCGGCCAAAATACATGACGCTACCGAATTTGCCTCAAAGTAGAAACCATTACCGGGATGCTCAAACTCGCGGACCTCGTCAGTGGTGTTGTTGTAGCGCTGGATTCTTATAGACGTCGGTTTTGCTGCCATGGGGCCAGATAATATTATGACACCCCTGCTGCCCTCAATGCGACAGAAATCTCTCTCTGTAGTGCTCTCTAAAGAGGCGGTCAGAATGCCAAGGCACTGCGTGGAAGGATAGCTGACCACAATCGCTACCGAGTGATCAACTCCGTCTACGACAGTCATTCTAGATGAGATTTCGGACTGAAGCGCTTTTTCTCCGACCTGTCCATCCAGTATCAAATTGCTCAGGGTGAGCGTGTATATTCCAAGGTCAAGAAGAGCTCCTCCGCCCAGGTTTCGATCCTTGATCCTCGATGTTGATGGCAACGCGCCCATGTCGCAGCTAAAGTCGCAGAACATGCGTGACACTTTTCCAATAACCATTTCTTCGTGTATCAGTGTTCTCAGCTCTCTAATTACTGGGAGAAACCGAGTCCAAAGAGCTAGTATCGTAAGTTAAATTGCTGGACCAGAGTGTTTCATGTCAATTACATACCTTCCATCACAAAGACTTTCTTTTGACTTGCAAGAGCTATTATCTCGTCCACTTCTTTGGCGTTTATCGCCATTGGCTTCTCGCAAAGTACGTGTTTTCCCGCGGCAATAGCATTCAGGCAGGCATCCTTGTGCATAGAATGTGGCAACCCCACGTATACGATGTCTATCTGACCGTCTGCATATAGGTCTTCCTGTTTGGTGTAAATCTTGGGATTTTGCAGAGTGGTCTCGGTAGCCTCAAGAAATTTTAACCCTTTGTTCAAACTCGACGTGGCTACTGCTTCGATAACATGTCGGGCTGGAGTTGAACTGTGGTTTTGGGCGATCACTAAGTCTTTAACAAAGAGTGTTGAAATGTACCCGGTTCCTGATGTGTGTCAATGAGTATCATAAAGTATAAAGTCACGCTTTCACATACCAATAATGCCCCACCTGATATTAGCCGATGGATGCGATTGAGACATTGCTTCTATCTTGCCAGATGACAATCAGATATTGGCAACAATTGGCAGAGAATAGTTCGAGATTCTCCCACGGCCTATGAATTACTTCAAACTTCCATCATGATCGTCGACAATTATAAGATCACGTGTATGTTGCCCTGAGCCAGCGTAGACATTGCCTCCTCCACGGTCGGTTAGCCTAAAAGCTCGGGTCTCGTCGGGATGAGCAAAGCCTCCCTTCGGGTATCGCAAAACTCTCACGATATCCGGCAGCGCCCATTTACTGTAAATGTGTCATATGATGTTGTTGAACCGAAGCTTCGGGACCCGAGTTTCGGCCCAGGTTTCGCAGTTCATGAGGTGATATTACGTAGTGACGACGGCCCACAGACAAAGACAATCCGGGTTCAATCTGGCGAGGATCTGCTCCATGATTTCGCCTTCATCGAGTATTTAAGAATGTATCACTCCATTTCTCAAGAACCCAGCCCATTTACTAATTCTACCAGCCTAACTTTGCTATCAAATATCCTTGCATTATTATTAACACCGACATCATGGCAGTCAAGTACGAGTTTCTCACGCTTCATCAAATCGAACACTTTCTGAGGTACGGCTGGGTATCTATCCCCGAGTGCTTTACTAGAGAGCAAGCCGAAGAGTGGACAAAAGATCTCTGGACACGTCTTGGCTACGACAGGAATGACCCGTCTACCTGGGTTTTGGAGAAAATCAACATGCCAACACTCAACACAGTTGACGTCCGTGACTTAGCACCCAAGGCATGGAAAGCCATTTGCGAACTCTCCGGTGGCGAAGATCGTGTCGCGGAAATTTCTCGCTACTGGGGAGACAACTTCATCATCAACTTTGGCAGCGAGAAGCTCAATGGGAGGATTGTGGGTCCTCGCCAGCTGGACAACTGGCACGTTGACGGAGATAACTTTATTCACTTCCTCGACTCTCCAAACCAGGGCTTACTGGTGATTCCATGCATCACGGATGTCTTGGAGAATGGTGGCGCCACGTACATTTGCCCCGATGGAATTGCTGTCGTGGCCAAGCATTTGCTGGACAACCCCGAGGGCGTGACGCCGTACATGGCGCGGAAAGGGGAGGAGAAGCAGTTTCACGAGTTTCAGTGGTTCTGCAAGCAAATCAAGAACCCCGATAAATGCAATCTGTTCCAGCAGATGACAGGAAAATGCGGTGATGTGGTTCTGATGCACCCGCTCATGATGCACTCAGCTTCGAGGAACGCCCTGCACATCCCTAGGGTCATTACCAACCCATTTGTCTCTCTTAAAGAGCCTTTCAACTTCAACCGCTCTGACCCAAGTGATTATTCATTGATTGAGAAGAAGACGCTCAAGGATCTTGGGGTTGATTCATTGCCCAACTGGAGTATCAAGGGAGAGAGGGAAACTCTGAATCCTGGGCGCGTGGCGATTCATGAGCGAATGAAGGAGATGGAGCTGCGAAGGCTAGCGGGAGAGAATATTGGCCCTGTTGGTGATTCTGGAGTCGAGGTTCACCGAGAGATTGTAAAAGGACTGGTGTGGGAGAAGCCTGAGCCAAGCATGACTGCCCAAAATGTCTAGCAATGAGCATTCTGATGTATTGACAAATTCCATCATATGTCGCCAGATGTCAGTATGCAAGCTTATTACTTTCCGTATTAAATACATCTATGCGAAGTGATAGATATTTTAGACACATGACAGATTAAGTAGCTTTTAGAAGAGGGTCCAGAAGTTGCCAGTGCTCGGTTGTTCCTCGCTTCCTGGCAACCAGGCTCCAAATAGCATGTCATACTGTGAGCTCATCTCAAATGAAGCAACATATCCTGCCATACCTTTTATGGCTTCATCGTCGTACACTCCTAGTATGGGTGCATCATCCACGTGGCCTTGAGAAGGCATATTCTCTGGTCCATCATCGCGTCTAACCCAACCAGAGTCATCCATCGGTCTGTTTCGTAGAACGTCTGCTTCCACATCCATGCGTTGCGTGACCTCAAATCTACCGTTTAGGCCCTCTACAACAATTGTTGGTGAGACAACGGAGTCTATAGTGTCTCTGTATTCTCCTCCACTAACAGCTTGTATTTGTGTTTCCTGTTCATCTGTATGTCTCTCTACGAGTTCCTGGCGAGAATGCCGTCGCTTCAGAGGTAATCCAGCATCTATGATGCTTTCAGCAGAAGCGTGGCCGATGTTTTTACGGATGATGTTCCGAATTCCTTGTTGCTGCCATTAGATAGTATTAGTAAACATTATCGCCGTACAGCTGTGAGGGAAATATAACTGTAACTCTGTTACGCCGTGCATATATATATGGGTAACTTACCACTGTCGCAATCCTCGGCATTCGACTTGCCAGCCAATCCAAGGAGGAGATGTTAGATGCCAATAAAGCGGGGATCTCGCTCATTCGATAATCTTGTTTAAGAGGATCAGCTTCTGGCAACTTTTGGATGGCGAGAAGCGTTTTCGTATTGGAATGCACCAGAACGATTACGATGGGATCACTCAGTCGAGCACCTCGAATGTTGGCAATACTTCGCCAAAAGATACTCTGCTCCAAAGACGACTTGAGCACTTGCTGGCGGCATGTCTGTATAAAGGGCGCATTTGCAGAGGCGAGCTTGACCGACTCGCGGAATCCGGGGAGGCTAAAGCGGTATAAGTTGCAGTAACACTCGTGCCACCAGGACTTTAGCATGATGAAAGTCGCCTTTTCTGCCGCATTGGTGTGAAGGTACAAATTCTGCTTTGTGAATCTCAGGTTTGAGGGAAGTCGTTGCTCAAAGTCGGAGAGCTTCGCGTGAAGGGCAGAAACTTGCTGCACCATTTCATCGACTTGCATCATCATTTGAGAGACTCTCTTCATGAATCTTAATCAAATAGATGTCAGAAAACATGCTCCAGCTTAGGGTGTAACTACTACTCACAGATGAATCTCGCGCCATATTTCAAACAACCCAACTAGGGCAGCAAAGCCACTAATGTTTCGGACTTCTTGGCGGCTGGTAAAGGATTGTAAAGTGTCTGTCTCAACTTCAATCTCAGCCATGAAGAAGTGTTCACTGCAGGGCAACCGTAGGCTATCTATGTACTTTGAGCACACAGAAAACTCTTGGACAGTTCCAGCGAGCAGCCGGTCCAGTATGCGGAGGTTCCACATCATGCGCCTCCGACTCTCTTTCTCGCTGGGTGTCCCATTTGCTGAATCCACATTGATCTGTAGACAGTAAGCCAATCGTGCAGCTAATCCAACCAACATCCACGTCTTTCCCATGTTGCCGGTAGTGTAATAATAGTTAGCCCACAGCACTAAAACCTGCAGATTAAGGAGGGAGTACGAGCCCATGTTGGCCATGATGTAGGTATCAACATCGTCGGCCCACTGGGTGGCTTGTTTCGTCATGTCCGCAGAAGTCTCGACAAAATGTGAAGCAGAGACAGCCATAGCTTTAAGCAGCACGACGGGCGCTTTCTCTTCGTCTAGTTCCTCAAGCAGCCTGCCTTGATGGATGAACCCATGATTCGTTAGTGGGTATACGAACTCGAAATAGGCATCTATAAGGGCCCTAATCATCTCCTTGGGATGAATTGTATTGTTCGTGATACTATACGCACGGTCATTAACAGTACTGATGCCACAATTAGAGCATCGTTACTCACAGGCTGGGGTGTTGACGCGGAGATACAGCCACGAGCTCTGCCTGAGGAAGATCACGTTCCGAGGCCGGTGACTCGTTTCTGTCATCATCATACAGGTGATTCGGTTGCGCTGAAACTATCTTGCGCGCCTTGGCATCTTCTTGACGAGGCTCGGCAGGCCGTTTGGCAGCGCGTTTCGTCTCAGGGTATGTACACACAAGTTCGTTCTGCAGACATCTTTGGCAACCGATTGGGTCGCTGGAGCACTTGAGTTTGCGCGCAGCGCAGTTCAGACACGCTCTCTGTGCTCTATCCCGTGGAATGCCTGCCTCAGTCATGTACCGGGATCGGGGACCGGTTCCCTGCTGCAAAATGACTAACAACATATCAATGTCTCGCTCAATGCCAACGGTAATGTCATCTGCAACGACTGTATAAGATGCCTACCTGACCCGCGACCGGGCTGCTCGTACTGGCACTGCACTCCACGTCTTTCACAGTTCGCGCAGGGATTAGGAGCTGAACTGTCACACTTGACCTGTGGAATAAACAGTTAGCCAGCCACCACCATCTGTAGAGTCGGGAATCGGCAACCTTGCGCTTGGAGCAGACCCAGCAGCCTCCCTTGCGCATACGTGGCATTGGGTTTGTGTGAGTGGGTGCGAGTGCCGGCGCAAATGTGCTATTGGACAGCAATAGCCCGAACGGTCATTGAAATGTGCAAGAAGAGTACAATGGTGGGCACTTCTCTTGATTCGGGAAGTTGAAAAGTGAACGCGGATAGCGAGGGCCGAGAGGTATTAAATTCTGATCAACTGGATTGGATCGGACCAAAACTAGCGAATAAGAAGTCTCAAACAGCATTATTGCCCAAAAGATTTAGGGTCTTGGACTTTCTCCCACGCCACGACGCCATCAGGCAAAACTACTGCTGCGTGTCCACTGCATCTGTCAGGGAAGATGCTTCAGCGTAACCCGAGATCCGAGATGTGCCACATGTCACCGGAGAGTAACACAGAACTACCCCATGGGGCCCCAGAGATTTGGCTTCTGCAGGGCGATCTATTGGGGACGGCGCGCCAGTAAATGGTTCGGCTTTGTCGTGATTGGGTATGTCTACTTGAGTCGCCGCAACTTACTAGGTAGCTCTGTGATTTGCGAGATCCGAAAATTCCGACATGAGCTAAAATCCAGCCACGACCTGTCCTACCTATCATCTTAATCACGGCAGCCGTTGAGATTTCTCCAGTTACACGGGTTAAAGAAACATTCACCGAGGACAAGAATCTGCTGCAGAATGGCACACAAAAGATTAAACATCTACAAAAGGACCCTCTCCCCACAGCTTCACCCTCAGTGGCCAGTGTTACACTCTGGCACATTGCATTCGACACTCTGGGCTTCATTCAGCGGCGCTTGCAGGTATTTGGCGAGCTACAAATCTCCTATTCTCGCAATCTCCGCCCTTTTGAAGCCATTATACCTCAATCTATTCAACCATGGCTCCATCCGCGGTCACTTCTCCTGGCAACGCGGTGCTATTGGCAAACGTGACTAACAACACTCACCGGCTGTGGTGGAGAGACCCGGGCCTACGAAGCCTCAAAGTTCTACTTTTATCCTGTTTTCTCGGTTCCATAGCAAACGGCTATGATGTCTCTCTCATCTCTGGGCTCGAGGCAATCCCCCGCTGGTTCGATGACATATCGGGCGCCAAGAATGTCAATACTCTGGGGCTCCTCATCGCAGCCTACTCCTTTGGCGGCGTTATATCTTTCTTTCCAGCACCCTGGGTGGCCGACAAGCTGGGTCGTCGGTGGGGGATCATAATTGGAGACGTGGGCATAATCGTGGCCGTCATCGGGCAGTGCTTCTGCAAGACGGCCGTCCAGTTCCTCGGCACCCGCCTCGTACTCGGCTTCTTCTCGCTCTTCAACTCCATCAGTTCAACAGCACTTCTCTCAGAGCTTGCCCACCCCCGCCAGCGAGCTATCGTTGGCGCCCTCTTTAACACCTTTTTCTTTGTAGGCGCCATCACGGCCGCTTGGACATCCTTTGGGAGCCACAGTATCGACAACAGCTGGTCGTGGAGGACGCCTGTCGTTACACAGCTCTTTTGGACGAGCGTGCAGCTTGTCTTTGTCCTATTTACTCCAGAGTCTCCGCGTTGGTTGGTAAATAATCAGCGGCTCGACGAGGCTAAAAGCACCTTAGCCAAGTATCACGCCAATGGTGATGAGACTGACGAGCTCGTCATTGTCGAGTTTTCCGAGATTTGCGCCTCAGTCGAGCTGTCCAAGAGCTCAAAGGTGACTTGGGCATCGTTGTTTGCTACCCCCGGCAACCGGAGGAGAGTTTTCATCTGTCTCGGGCTCGGTCTCGCTACGCAGTGGGTTGGTAATGGCATCATTAGCTACTATTTTGCACCGGTGCTTGAGACGGTCGGCATCTCCAACCCAACTCAACAGCAGGGCATCAACGGGGGTTTGCAGATTTACAACTGGTTTTTGTCAATTGCCGGGGCGATGCTGGCTGAGAGGGCTGGGCGTAGAAAGCTATTTATGCTATCGTCGTCCATAATGTTGCTGTTCATGATCCTCGTCTTGACATGCTCGGCAGTCTTCGCCAACACAGGAAATTCTTCTTCCGGTACAGCGGTTATCGTGTTCCTGTTCCTGTTCTTAGGCGGCTACGTTATCGGTTTCACACCAATCCCTATTTTGTACGTCAATGAGATTTGGCCAACAGAACTTCGAGCCAAGGGTGGATCCGTGTATTGGCTCTCGCAAACGTTAGCAGTCTGCTTCAACCAGTATGTGAATCCTATTGCGCTGCGTGAGATTCAATGGCGATACTACTTTGTCTACGTCGGCGTTCTGATTGCTGTCATTATTTTTGTTTACTTCTTTGTTCCCGAGACCAAGGGGAGTTCCTTGGAGGAGGTCGCGGGTATTTTTGACAAGGAGTACGCAGTGGCAGTATCTCAGCCACTCAGCAACGCATTGAGAAAGGAGGAAACTGAGGTAGCAACCGTCGAAAACGCAGCTTGATTTCAGCTGCAAATTGCGCTTAGATAGCCGGGGAGAATTTGAGAATTGAGTAGGAGAGAGAAACAGCCTAACGCCCAACTCCATGTGTGAGGTATCCGAGTCAAGTGCACTCACGTGTTCTGTAAACTTTGCGTTTATCCCCCAGGTAGTAAAGATTTAGCTAGACCTAGATGATAGCAAACGTCTATTAATGCCATTACTCCTCGATATAGAGGTGAAAATAATAATATATTAAATTCTTTTTATACGTTTAGCTTAAGGAATAAGAGCAGAGCGAATTTTATTTTCAGGCACTGATCCTATGTCTTAATATTTACAATAAGCTGCTGGCTGTTGACTTAGCAGACGGCCTGAGGCTAACATGGTGATACGAAAACAGCTTTACCAAGACATCGTACCGACGAAGCAGCCTTTGCGCAGCAATTAAGCGAGGAAAGTGGTACCTAAGAAAAGACTTAGTGCCTCTTGGCCTCTCTCTCTTTATTAAAAATGCAGGACACAGAACTTGCACCCGACCAATCTATGGCTACACCGCGGGGAGGCGGTAGTTCCACTCCTCGTCTGTAACCCTAATCGGCCAATAATCAGCTTCAGCGCCGAAACTTTTGTAGATTGGATCCTCAGACCAGTTTATCTCACAACCCAGATAGCAAAAAGCTTCCGTTCTGGGCAGTTTGGCTTTTTGAGGTGTCAAATCACCAAAAATGGGTCATGTGTATGTCTCGCTAAATACATGTACGTGCACTCAATCTAGACCACCGAGAACATTTGCCTTTGACACATTGTACAGTAAGTACTGCGACGGGTTCAGTAACACCCAGCTCTCGTATAGCAAGTCGATGACTCACAGCCACCACCAGTAGGGGGGAATAGCGGTAAGGAAGCATGGGGGGTGGGCGAAATCTTACATGGCTGTTGAAAGACCTGCGGACGGGACGAATGTGGAGAAGTGTTTGCACACTGGCTTGGATATTTGGATGAGAATGGGGGCCGGCAGGCGACCTCTAGGAAAATTAGATATGGAGGTATTAGAAACTGGCTATCTAAGCTATTAACTGAATCTCATATATCCAGTCGTGCTAGCTGGATCATTTTCAGATCTAGATGATCCGGTGTAGGATCATTGGATCATTTCAATGATCTGATGATCCGTCATTTATCCAGTCTTGTCTTGCCAGGATGGCCCATTGTCACGACTATAAGAGCCGCGGTTGTGATAGTAGGGCGCCCTCTAACTTACTACTTTCAGATAACATAATACCATTTTAAGACAGCACGCTAGTGTAGCATATTAAGAGGGGTGTCCCAGTAAGCCCTCTGACTTACTATTTTAAGATGATACAATACTGTTTTCGGACAACACGCTAGTGTAGCATTACATCAAGCGACATATTTTGTAGTAGTGTCCGCATCGGCGGCCCCGACTTGAATATTCCACGTACTGCGCTAAGCGAACCGGCGACTACAATGACTCATGATGGCAACAATTTCTTCTGAATCTTAGCGAGATTCGACATAAGGGCTATGTCAACTCCTGCTTGAGTCCAAGACCGAGCTCTGTATTCTGGACTTTCAAGCTAATAGAATCCCTTCCGGGCGGTAGCTCCGACTGCATTGTACTGGCGGCTCATCGAAAGCATGGCAGGCAGCCGGCCCGTTCGTCCACGTGAACCACCAAATAAGCGAGGTGGAGTAGCAAGATCGGTTCAAGAGTAAAATAAGAATGTAAACAATTCTAACTAACCGTCCATGGCTCCCCGAGTCGTCCTACAGCACCCTCTCTACCAATGCAACTCCTTCACGATCCAGGACTTCTCTAAGGGGATCGCAGACATCCTTATGATACGGGGCATGGATGCCTGGTGTGGAAAAAGCTGGATGCTTATCCAGTACAAATTGGGTCGCGATGCCGCAAGTAACGCCTACAGATAAAGCCATAGCAGAGTACTTTTTCGGGTCACCGAGCAGCTCTAGGGTGCTCGTCATTGTATCCTGGCATGATGTCAGTGACTGGCTTGAAAATAAGTATTGGCGGCTAATGACTAGAGCTTAGGATCCCAGCCCACGGGAAAGAAGGAGAACCAAAAAGGCGGTTGTGGGGAAGAGTGAGTGGATGGCGCCTTGGTCAAACTGGTGGTAACCCTACCTGCTTTCCGTCCGCCCATTCAACGACGAACTTGTGTTGGAGTATAACAAGATCACGCTCTCCTGGTTTAAAGCTGAGCAGTCGCGCAAGCTGGTGACAAAGAGTGTCAAAAACATTGCTGGCCACGAGAGTGGGTACTGTATTCGAAAAAAGGCCAAACTCCCGCATCCCCGCAATAATTCGATCGGTTTCTTCTGCAGTAGGAAATTTGTAGCGGTTCTTGATGCCAGCGATTAGAGAGCTGCAATCCAGAGAGGTCGTTAGTAAATGGTACATCATTTCCATACGTATAAGATGGAGAACGCCAACCTTTCATCTGAGCCAGAAGAACCGACCAGCCGCTGCTGAATTTCAGCCCATGTGATGTCTTCGCGTAACCAAATCTTCTCTTCAGGGTCAAGCCATCCAATGCCTGCGAGCGCCTGAATAAATTCCGGGTTGCCCTTGTATCTTAGGGAACCTCGTATGACAGTTTCAGCTTCTGGGATCTGGTAAAACTTTCGAAACGGTACAGAATCGCGATTCGGATATGCAACAAAACTGTATCCGTCCATGACATGATACGGCTTGGAAATCGACATCAGCTCTGATGAGGGGATATCAACTTGCTCTCCTTTGTACAAAAATGAGGCAGCATTCCTCTGTGACAAGATAGCCCCCTTCGGGGACCACGAAAACTTGAATCCAAGAGGGTTATCAGCGCACTCAGGGGCTGGCAGACCACCACAATACGAATAAAACTCTTTGACCTAAAAATAAATACCAGGTAAAGATGAGACACAATGAACACTTCTTCATCGGAAAACAAGATAACTTACCTTGCCACCTTTTGCGTGCACTTGATCAATAGCTTTGACGGCATAGAGATGATCTACTCCGGGATCAACTCCTACCTCGTTCATTACAACAATGCCTGCTTCTCTGACTTGGGCCTCCAGTTCTCGCATCGCCGGTGAGACATAACTTGTGGTGACAACATTTTTCTTTCCCTTCACTGCCGACTTGATTACAGCGGGATGATACTCGTATGGGAGAAGAGATATAACGAGGTCGTGAGCAGCTATCTGAGCATCAAGATCCGCTTGGATAGTTTATTTGTTTATTTATTTGTTTTATTATTAACGTCTACTAAGTAAGCTAGTTATATAAGTCCTTATCTAAGCACTAGGACAGTAGGAGCCGCTGAGTTTAAATCTTATGTTTACTACGTTTTAATATAATAAAGGAAATAGGGAAGTATTAATCTATTTTATATATCTATTTCTATAGGGGGGGGGCTATATAAGTTTATCTCCTTTATTAGTTTTTAAAAATCCTTATACCCCCTATTACTGAGGAGGTATTAAATATAAGTAGTTTTAAAATATACTTTCCTCTTTAGTATATTAAAAAAAAAGGGGGCTATTATATAATACTTTATAAAGTACCTTTATATCCTTAGCTCCTTATATTTATAAGTAAACTTAGTATTATATTTAAATCTTTTATAATATTTTATAAAGTTCTTATATTTAAATCTTTTAGTTAGTAGTTTATATAAGATTAAGTATAGGAAATATAGCTTTAGGGGTATAAAGGGGGTTTTATAAAGGTTTTATTTACTAGTTTTATATAACTCTAGGTAGTTATTATTTTAATTATTATTTTATATTTTTTTATATTTTTTTTTTACTTATTTTTTAATAAAGGTAATAGTAAAATAATTTTTTAAGTAGTAAAAGAGTTTTAAATCTTTTTTTATTAATTAATTAGCTTTTTTATTTCCTAATATATTTTTATAACCTAAGACTTAGGTTACCTTTATAATTACTTATAAAAGTAGTCTCTAGGTAATTTAGTATAGCTTTATATAGGTTTTTTAAAATAAAGCGGAGGTTAGCCTTAGTATATTATCTATTACTACTAAATTATTTAAGAAAAGTAGAATCTTTTAAATATTTAAGTTTATAAAGGTATATATTTTAGTTAGCTTTATAGCTTTAAAAATATTTACTACTTTAGTATTATAAACCTTTATATTAGCAAAGGGGTTATATACTATAGTTTTTTTAAAATTATAGTATATAATAGCTCCTTAGCTAATATTACCTTATTTATTCTATAACCTATTTAAGTAAGTAAAAAAGGTAGACCTAGGGAGGCTGTTAAATTATTTTAAGTATTTTTCTACTACTTTTAACTTTAGTAAGCCTTTAAAGTCTAAGCTTACTTAAACTACTTTATTATTTTTAGTAAATAAGGAGGGTTAAACTATTTTCTTTACTAAAGCTGTAGTATATTATAATTAAGTAAAAGGAACCTTAGGGGGGAGTTTTTTTATTAATATATTTACTAATTAAATAGTTTTTATTTAAATCTATGAAGTAAGCTATTATATAAAGTTTAATTTATATTACTTATACTAATACTAAGGGAACTTTTAATTTTCTATATATAATAGAGAAGTTAATTATCCTTTATATAAGAATAACTACTTTAGCTACTACTTTAAATAAAGGTTCTAGAATTATAATTAATTTTATTAAGCCTATTCCTACTTATTTATTTAGGTTTATTATACTTTATTTACTTTTACTAAATTAAAAAACCTTTATCCTATATAAGATTATAAAGGTAATATAAACCTTAACTACTATAACTACTATATTTAATAAAAATTCTTTTTATATTTTATTTAAAAATCTTAGGAAATTAGCTACTTTAAAGGCTTTTCCTTTTATAATCCTAAAGTATTTTTTAAAAAAAAGCTATAAGTTTAAGTATATCCTTAATTACTAAACTAAGTCCTAGGGGACTATAATCTTTCCTTTAAAGTCTACTCCTTTATTATATATTTAAGTTTTAGTTTTATAAAAATATATAAGTTTAATTTTATTTAAGTTAAAAAAAACTATATTTTTATTACCTTAGTTTAAGGTATTTTTTAATTTTTACTAAAGCTTTTAAGTAGTTTCTTTAATATTAGCCTTTACTACTATAATATTAATATTATTTATATATTTAAAGTAGGTATTAAAGTTATTAAGCTTTAGGCTAAGGGAAAAATAAAATATAAAAATAATAAAAAAAATAAAGAACCTTTATAAAGCTTTATATTTTAGCTTTATTTCTAGAAAGGTAATCCTATAGTTATTTTAAATAAAAGCTTTATAATTACTTATAAAAAAGTTAACTTATTTTATAAAAAAGGGGGGCTACTTTTATTCCTTAAGTTTATATACTAAGTAGTTATATATAATAATATTAAATATACTAAAGATATTAAATATAAAAAGGAAAATAATAAAACTTTAGGCTAAGGTAGCTTTAATATTATATAATAAGTAAATAATTAAGTTTATTATAAACCTTTTTAAAAAAACTTTAAAATATTATTTTAGTAATATTTTATATTTTATTATTAAAAAGGAGACTTTTTTAACTAGGAGTTTCTTAAGGCCTTTACTTATATAGGAGAGTAAGGAAATAGGTTTATAGCTTTTATATATAATATATACCTTCTTTAGCTTTTTAAGTTTAAGAATAATAGTAATTTCTATACTTTAAAAAAAAAGTAGGTAATATCCTATTATTAAATATTTACGGAAAAGGTTAATTATATATTTACTAATAGTAAGCTAGGTAAGCTATAAAAGGGTAACTAATATATTATTTACGCTAAGTATAGTATTTCTTAACTTTATTATAGCTTTTTTAACTTTTAGCTTTAATATTATTTAATTTTAGTAAATATTTTTATTAATAAAAAAGTTTTTTTTTTATAAGTCTAAAATATTTTCCTTTATTATTTTTTACTTAAGAAGTTTATTTTTAAAAAATATTACTTTCTTTATAAAGTTTAAAATACTTTTATCCCTATTTATTAAAGGAGGTAGTTAAAAGCAGTCTATTACCTTACATTACTTAGCTACTAATTAAATATTTTTAATAATACTAGCTTTTATTATAATTTTATTTTAGTAAGCTTACTTACTATAATATATAAAATCTTTAAGGGTTTTATAAGCTTTTTTTTAAGCAGGGAAGCTATTTACTATTTTTTTATAAGCTTTATAAACTACTTTATACTTTTTTAACTACTATAGTATATTATAGCCGTTTTAATATCTAATTTTACTAACCCCTTTTATAACTTATTTAAAAAGGTTTTATAAGGCTTTAATATATTTATTAAAGTTAGTTTCTAATAGTATAGTTAAGTTAACTATAGGGAGGGTTTAAGTAAAGGAGTATATAAGTTAGCTAAAATTTTTTTAATATTTTAATAAAATATATTTTTTTCTTATCCTTAGGGTTATCCTAAGGGGCTTAGGTAAGTTTATAATTACTATATAGTAGTTTAACCTTATATTAAGGGAGTATTTAACTTTAGTTAACGTAAAGTAATTTATAAAAACTAAGTTAATATATTTTCCTAAGTATTAGGTAGGTGTATTTATTAAAGCTAAGAGGAGATTATATTTTTTTATTTATTTTATAATTTTATTACTTACTGGGTTTACGTTTTTACTTAGTTTTTAAAGTTAGTATAAAGTATTAAAGTTACTTATAATAATTAAGTAAAGGAGGGGAGGGCCTTATTTAATAAAAGTTTTTATAATTAAGTTTACTAAAGCCCTTTAGTAAATATTAATAATAATATAATTATATACTTTTATTTAATATATATATTTATTTTTTAAGCCTAAGGAAGAAAGTTATTTACTAAAAAGGTTTAAAAAGATTTTAATAAATATAAAAACTAAGGGTTTAGTATTTTTTTAATTATTTAAGGGGTTATATACTTAATATTTAAGGTAATTTTTAATTTAC